>NC_056731.1:1872285503-1872455503 GCF_019279795.1 Protopterus annectens | reverse complement strand
CATAGGTCACCTCTGAGCAAGCGGTAAGCAACTGAATATAACTGGAGTTCTTTCAGTCGGGCAGCATAAGACAGATTTTTGAGACCCTTTATCCTTTTGGTGAGGAACTTTTGTGGCCTCTCCAGCTGCTGCAAGTGTCGGGTCAGATACATTCCGAATGGGGCATTGTACTCGATCATTGGTCTGATGAGTGATGAGTATAGGGAGACTATGACTTCCCTTGATCTAGATGTGAATCCCTTCATGATAAGGTGGGCAATGTAGAAGGTCTTCCTAACTACTTTAGCAATGTGGGTGTCGAATGAAAGGCTACTGTCCACCTGGATTCCCAGGTCCCTGATAACTTCTTCTGTGATCAGGGGATTGCCTCCTATATGGTAGCTAGGGGTGACCTTATTTTTCCCGAAGGGTATGACTATGCATTTCTTGGCATTTAACTTTAGGCCATGGCTCTGGCACCAGTTATCCGTTTCTGTGAGACCCTTCTGAAGGATATCTGTGTCGGATGTGTTTTCAACTACGGCGCCCAGTTTGCAGTCATCTGCAAACTTTGTCAGCCATAACCCTCCTATGTTTGCTTGTACTTCAGAAAAGTAGATGCCAAACAAGAGTGGGCCCAGGACTGAGCCCTGTGGTACACCACTTGTGACAGGCTTTGAGTCTGACATGGCGCCAGCAACTCTGACCCTGTGGGTTCTGTCACTCAGCCAGTTTGCAACCCATCTTGTAATGTATGGGTTTACATTTAAGTTGATGAGTTTATCAATGATGCCCGAGTGGGGTATTGTATCAAAAGCCTTCGCCAGGTCTAGGTAGGCTGTATGGACTGCCTTTCCTCGTCAATGGCCTTGGTGACTGTTTGAAAAAGTCAACCAAGTTTAAGAGGCATGATCTGCCTTTGACAAAGCCAAACTGGGTTGGATCCAAAGTCTGCAAATTCCCTATGTCTTTATTTATGAGATCCATTATGATCCTCTCCATGGCTTTGCAGATAAGGCTTGTTAAGCTAATGGGACGGTAATTTCCAGGGTCGGTGGAGGCACCGCCTTTGTGGAGTGGGACCACAGTCGCTGTGCGCCACTCCTGAGTGCGTATCCGGAGGTGAGACTAAGATTAAACAGCTGTCCTAACTGTGGGTTTAATTCCTCGTTGAGTTCATGGAGCACACAGCCGGGGACACCATCAGGTCCCATGGATGCTGTGTTCTTTGCCTTGGAGAGAGCAGTTCTCACCTGGGCGTTAGAGATGTTTGGGGGGTTACAACCATTTGGTATAGATATCTCTCCTTTAGGGGGGGGGGGAGAAGTTTGCACTGAACCTGTCAGCCAGTATGTTGGCAATGTCTGTAGGATCAGTAATCTTCACATCATTTTGAACTAATTCTGAGCATATCTGGGAGTTTCCTCCTAGGTTTCTGACATAGCTGAAGAATGCCTTATGGTTGTCTTTAGAGTCCTTAGCTATTTTTTTCTCAAAATTAGCTTTGGATGATTTTATGAGGGCTCTTAGCTTTTTACTTATAGTGATCAGTGGTGTCTTACCTTTTAAGGATTTTGCTCTATCTTGTAGTAGCTTTCTCCTTTTGTTATAGAGTTTGTTTATGGCTGGGGTCCACCAGACTGGACGCTTGCCTTTGGTACAAAGAGTCTTTGTTTTGCTTGGGATTGCCTGATCCATGCAGCCCTGCAGGTGCTGGTAGAAGGCATTTGTAAGTGATTCAGCGGTTTGAGTAATGTTTACTGCCGGTTCAGGGGCCTTAAAGGAGACCACACTAGTCTTTAGAAGTGTGAAGTCGGCTTTCGAGAAGTTCTTTACTGTGGTCTTTTTTATTTCGGGTGGGGGCGGGATGAGGACCTCCAGCGAGATTAGTTTGTGATCTGATCTCACCAGTGAGGGGTATACTTCCGGTGTTGAACATTGTGCTCCCATGTTCATGATGATGAGATCAAGTCTGTTTTCTCCTCTTGTGGGGATGGTGACTAGTTGTTCCATGGCATTTGAGTTTATGAATTCCAGGAACTTTTGGGCTAGAGTGTTTGGGCTTGAGTAGTGTTCCCAGTCTATATTAGGGTAGTTGAAGTCACCTAGTATGATGGTGTTCGGAGATACATTTGTCCCCTCCAGTGTTTTCAGGAAGGCCATATGAGGTTCCTTAGTTTGCAAGGGTGGCCTGTAACATGCTACAAATTGCAGTGCAGTCTTGCCTATGGTTAATTGCACCTGGATGGTTTCCGATGCATCATGCGTTGCCACCAGTCTAGAGGTATGGGTGTCCTTGATGAATATGGATACCCCTCCTCCTTTCTTGGTATTGTCCGGGTTTTGGGGCCGGAACGCATGATATGAGGTATAACCTGATAGTGCTGGGGTGCTCTCAGGAGCCTTGAACCAGGTTTCTGTCACAGCACAGACATCGATGTTCTCCATACTGAGAAGGGCCTCGAGTGTGTGCATCTTGAGGTTGAGACTTCTGGCATTGAGCAGCATTACCCTTAGTTTTTTTTCTTTGTTGTGTTCTAGGGTGGTAGGTTTAGAATTTGAGCCTTGCCTAAAAAAGGCACTATGGGAGTGGCAAGAGCCTTTGCCAAAATCCGGAATCCCAGGGGTGACAAGTGCAAGCCGTCCCTTGCAAAGCAGCGTGGCTTGTCCAGCATGTCATCCCAGGCAGACAGACATTGGATCCCCTTTGAATGACACCAGAGTTTAAGCCAATTGTTAAAGCTGATCATCTTATCTCTGTATTGTGGCATCATTCTTGGTGAAGGTAGGATACTGCTCAAGGTCAGGGTCATACCTGCTTGGGCTACATAATCAGAGAGCTCCTCTATGTCTCTTTTCATGTAGTCCAAGGAGGTACGTCTCAGGTCGTTAACACCAGCGTGGACAATGATTGAGTCGTACTTGTACCTGCTGTTGAGAGACCTGAGTGCATGCGTTATGTGGCGGATTCCAGCACCCGACAGGCAGCTTACTGTGACCTTCTCCTTACTCAGTCTGGTGAGCGGGACGTCAATGTGTCTGACTATGGAGTCACCAATGACTAGTGTATCTGGCATTGTGTTTGGCCTTAAGGGCTGTGACTGCTTGACACTCTGACTGTGTGGTCTATGTGTTGCAGGTGTTGTGTTCTGAGGTGGTAGTTGTTTGGGTGTCTGCTTTGGTGGTCTCTGCTGTTTTGGTAGATTTTTGATCAGAGCCTCCGAGTATGTCTTTGTGTGTTTATGTGTATGATTTGAGGTTGTGATGGTATTATGTGAGACTGGGTCTATAGTGTGTGTGGTTACCTTCTCCTCCTGTCTGGTCTTGCCAGTCCTATGTTGAGAGAGCTCAGCCTCCAGTTTGGCCGTAAAGTTGCATCTCTCACATGTATTTGTGTTTTGTGGGAGGAGGAGAGGGTTGTCTGTGTACATGAGGCAATTGTAACATTGCCTCAATATTCCCAGGTTCACCAGCTGAGCAGGAGAGGACATTAGCAACTGATCCCTCGACATGCTAAAGGGAATAGCCAGAAAAACTTAAAAAAGGTTTTGGGGGATGTGGGTGACCGAGAAATGGGGTTTGCTTTTTTGGGGTACTTTCTATAACAAGAGTGCTGTATCGAGGTGATAAGTACTGTAGGAGCAAGTGCTTGGCTATACAGATAGAGAATAGTCTACTTGGGAGTCAAGTAGAGATAATTTATAGTTGTAGGATACACTAAATAGAACAGTAGTATACTTTGAGGAAGGTAGTTTTAAGGGAAAATTTGAAGAGTGGACTTTAGGTAGCCCTAATAGTTTAAATCTGATTAACCGGCGCTGCCCTAGTGTGCAACGGTAGCAGCTCCGCGCTAAATCGCGCTAACGCTATGTGTGTTGTTTTTTGTTTATGTTGTGATGTGGGTGTTTTGTTGTATGTTTAGTGTAGTGTGTGCGGTGTTTTCGGTTATGTGGTTTTGCGGTTTTTGTTTGTTGGTGTTTTGTGGATTCGGTTTTATAGTCTCGAGATACTGAAATTCAGTATTTCAGCATTTCGAGGTTATAAAGTGAATCCATATGTATGTATATATATATATATATATATATATATATATATATATATATATATATGTATATGTATATATATATATATATATATATATATATATATATATATATATATGTATACACACACACACACACACACACACACACACACTCATATTATATTGCTTCAGTCCAGTAATTTCCCTTAATTACTCCTCCTAACCTTGGTCTCTCGTATGTGCTTTATTTAACATTCCACTAAGGAACATTCTTTAGCTGGCAAGATTGTATCTTTCCATTGAGAAAAGCGCATTCTGTATTTTTGTAATTTTTACACACTTTATGCTTATCTTTCATTTCTAATAAACTGTCTCTCATGCTTGACCAGCAAGGTTATTTTTCTTTTTGCTTATCTGTCTTTTATGCATACATGAAACACAATTTATTTTACCCTTTTGGTTGTCTGATGTCTAATAACTACTTTAAAATGGAAGTCCATAATCTAACAGTTGACCGTGAGGTCCCCGATGAAAGTCTACGGGGACCTACATCTGTAGATACCTTACATTGGTTCCCTATTAAAACCACAAAGATCCATTTACCCGAATATGGAAACTTCGACACGTATTCATTGAACCGCGCAAGCACAATCGTCCTGAAGCACAAAATCCAAAATGTCGAATTGTCATGGTTGGCCCTTCTGCGGTATAGCTCCGTAAGGTAAGTGTGCGATAGTTACAGACCTTAGGGTTAGGGTGCGGGTTAAGGTAAGTGCATAGATAGTAATGTATGTAAGGTTTAGTGTAGGGTTAGAAGTAGGGTTTTGTTAAGTGTATGTGTGTGGATTATTTATTTTGCTTGGGTATAGCTCCTTAAGGTAAGTGTGCGATATTTACGGACCTTAGGGTAAGGGTGCACGTTAAGGTAAGTGCATACATGGTAGTATATGCAAGATTTACTTTAGGGTTAGAAGTAGGGTTTTGGTTAGTGTATGTATGTGGTTTATTTATTTTGTTTCGGTAGGTAGTATGTAGCAGGCGGTGGGGTTGGACAACTATGACGGTTCGTGATTTTGAATTTCGCAGTTTAGGGCGTTCAGTGTATTCACAGTTCGCATAATATGTGTCGATGTTTGCGTATTCCGTTAATAGGACTTTTGCAGTTATGATATAGTCCCCTTACATTTTTATTGCTAACTATTGTATACAGCTTTATGCTACCTGACTCATAATCTGAAAAATAAAAAAAATGTATTTGTTAAATCTGCAATTTTAATTTTGACCAGTAGGTGTCACTTGAGCATTTATGGCCTGTTTGGATTGAACTCTCTTAACTTTATGCTTTGATACCTAGGTTTATAATCTTTAGAGTATGTAAGTCTGTTTTGATGTATGAGTGATGTATTTAAAACTTGTACATTATTCTGAAAATGAGTGTCTTTTAATTCTGTAGCTTTTAAAGCTGATTAACCTCTTTTTGTGAAACTTTATTTACATTAGACAGAGTACGAACTGTTAACCCTGCCTATTTTTTCATATCTTTGTATGCTGTAATGGTAAAGTTATACTGTTTATTACCTGTGTTTTTTTACCTTATGAACTGGTGCTTTAGTGTACTATGATGTCTCTCTCTTATAGCAAGTGAAACCTTTTCCTGTTGTTTATAGATTTACATATTTAAACATTGTACTGTTTGTTTTTATTGCATAGCCTATCAAGCATGATGGCTATTTTCTGAAGACTAATTGAAATTTGCACTAAAAAGATAACTTTATAAATGGTCTTGAAGCATAATTACCATATTCTGTGTTAACTTGTGTCTATACATTTTTATTTAAATTTGCTCTATAATCCTACTTACCTTTTTTAACTTTCATGAATATTTATGCGCTATATTAGTTTACTAAAACCTATAATTTCTGTATTTTAAAACTATACCTTTGCATTGTTTGTTAGTGTCCTTTTAATTTCTGACTAATGTACATTAATTATGTAAAATGCACTGTAATCTGTAGACTAATTAACAAATTAAGCCGTGGTGGGACTATGAAGGGTGATGGAATTCATGAATTCCAAGAACCGTTGAGCAAAGGTGTTGGTACAGGAGTAGTTTTCCCAGTTAATGGCATGGTAGTTGAACTCACCGAGTATTAGGGTGTTTGGTTGTATCTTAATATTTTCCAGTATGTTTAGAAAGGTGTACTGAGAATCTTGGGGCATGGTGGGGGATCTGTAGCAAGCTACAATTTGTATTGCAGCCTTACCTAGTGTTAGTTGCACCTGGAGAATTTTAGACGCATTGTGTTGGGCAACCAGCCTGGAGGTGTGAATATCTTTGATGAATATGGACACTCCTCGACCTTTAGTGTTTCGGTCCTGGTTTGTTGGCCGAAAGTGTGGTATGAGTAGTAGCCTGGTGTTGCAGGGAGCATTGAACCAAGTCTCAGTTACTGTACAGATATAAATTTTTGTCCATTTTTAGGAGAGCCTCGAGAGAGTGCATCTTCAGGTTTAGCCTTCTAGCATTGAGTAGCATTACCTTCAGATTTTGCTTGCTTGTACCCATTACAGTGGTAGTTTTGTCCTTTGAACCTTGCCTAAAAAAGGCACTATGGGAATCCTAAGGGTGACAGGTGCAAACCATCTCTTGGAAAGCATCATGGTTTGTCGATGATGTCATCCCAGGAAGACAGATACTGGATTCCCTTTGAATGATACTAGAAGCTTAGGTAATTATTGAAGTCAATCATTTTTGTCCTTATACTATGGTATCATTCTGGGCGATGGCAGGATGCTACTCAGGGCTAGGGTCATACCTGCCTGGGCTACATGATCCGAGAGCTCTTCCATGTCTCTTTTCATTTAGTCCAGGGAGGTACGTCTCAAGTCATTTACTCCACCATGGACAATGACAGAGTCATATTTGTACCTGTTGTGGAGTGACTTGAGTGCATGCATTATGTGGCGAATCCTGGCACCTGACAGGCAACTAAGTGTAATTTTCTCCTTGTTCAGACTGGTGAGTGGGAGATTAGTGTGCCTGACTATAGAGTAACCTGTGACTAAAGTGTTGGGTACATTGTCTTGCCTTAGGGGCTGCTGTTGGGTGATACACTGGTGTTGTGAGCTATGTGATGCTTTGGTTGTGTTTGGGAGTGGTGTTTGTTTGAGTTTCAGCTTCAGAGGTCCTTGTTGCTTGGACAGGTTAATGGTAAGAGTCTCCTTGTATGTGGGTTTTGTGTTGCTATGTGTGGGTTTTGGTGGTGTGGGTTTTGAAGGACTGTGTGTTGTTTGAGGTGTTGTGTGGGTGTTAACCTTCTCTTCTTGACTGTCTAGCACAATCTTGGGTAGAGAGAGCTTTGCTTCCAGTTTGGCTATGTGAGTGCATCTCTCACATGTTGTAGTGTTTGGTGGTAGGACGAGAGGGTTTTCTGTGTACATGAAGCAATTGCTGCATTGCCCCAGTATGCCCAGATTCACCAGGTGGACAGGAGAAATCACTGAAAGCTGACCCTTGGACATGCCTGGTTAGGTGCTTTCTTTGTGTAGTACAAGAGATGTTTTCCCTTATTTTTTTGGCAAGGTACTTGCAGTTGTAGGCTGTCTAGTGCCTATGACTATTTTCTCCTTATTACCAAGGAGAGGTGAGTGCTTGTAACAAATCAAGGCTTCCTAGTGCTTTTTAGTGAGTTTTGGAGCAAGTGCTAGTCACAGGTATATAGATTTTAGTGCTACTGCTAATAAACTAGCTAGTTATAAGAGAAAATTCGTAGAGCAGACTTTCTGGCACTAGGAATAGTTTAATCTTAGCACTTATTTATGCCAGAAAGTTGAAAGGGATAGAAATCAGCCCAAAATGGCCAATGAAATTGCAATTTCAGAGATGGAAACCACTCCTTTAGTGTTAGATAGGCAGTACAATCCTCCCACACTCACTGGTAAGCAGTAGGACCTCCCTGTACCACAGCAAGGTCTGGATAGCTCTGAGCACTGAAACTAAAGTCCTGAAACCAGCAAAGCCTGGAAACTGGACTATTCTAGTTAGAAAAGGTGGGAAATTAGCAAACAAGTTAGAATTTATTTTTGGTTAAATCAGGGTAAACAATGTAGTTATACAATAAATAAGCACAGAAAGGCTGCTGCACATGAGTGTTTAGCCCAGAACAGTAAACTCAATTAAAACTTTGAAAAATTAGAAATTTGAAAATTTTAACTTTTTAAATAAAGCAAGGCAAGTGTACAACTGGAAAACGATTTACAGGCAGAAATACAGTGAAATAAGTAGCTAGTCTACTTTTTAAGCTTTCTGAGAAGTACAGGTAATACAAACGACCAAAATCAGCAAAAATTAAAAAGTTCAGCAAAAAGTACTTGCAGTTAGCACAAAAAGTCACTCTTTCTCATTTCTGGTGCTGTAGTAGTCTGCAGGACACCCAAACAGGATCTGCTGATCTAAAACAAGCTCAAACATGCAAATGTGCATATTTATGTCAGGAAAGTTGAAAGGGATATAAATCAGCCCAAAATGGCCAATAAAATTGCAATTTCAGAGCTGGAAACCACTCCTCTAGTCTTAGATAGGCAGTACAATGCTCCCACTATCACTGGTAAGCAGTAGGACCTCCCTCTACCACAGCAAGATCTGGATAGCTGTGAACACTGAAACTAAAGTCCTGAAATGAAATGTAATTCTGTTACTTTACTCTTAAACTAATGACTGAATAATGTAAAGTAACTGAGTATTATTTTTATATTTTGAGATTTGACTGAAATGTACTCTACTGAACACATAGCTGATATGAATGTCCTATTCTGAATCATGACTGAAATTTATATTAATGTATACTAAACATTTAAAAATAGCTGTGTATATTCTGGAAACTAACTAAACTAAAAGAATATTTTGCCAGTGTTAACTAAACACAGATAAAAGCATAACTGAAACTGGTACATGTACAATTGTCTGAAAACATGAAAACATTTTGACAGTGTTACATGAACACAGATAAGAAATGAAGTGAAATTTGTTTTTTTTTTTTTTTGTCAGTATTGTCTGTATATTGATAAAACATAACTTGAAACTAGTATTGTTATATAACTGTCTAAAACACACATACATGCTTTAACTCATACATTTTAACTTTAAACAAACATTGAAGAAATAACTGAAACACATAGTCAACTTCTGCACCACAGCTATTGCCAAAATTTACTCTGCATTGTCCCAGTCGCTGATGAGGTAAAGGAAGGCCTGCTTTAATGTTGAAGTGTCCTTTTTGTAGTTAGGCCTTTATACCTTTTTTTTATCTTTTGTGCAAGGCTGGTTGACTAAAGTTTTTGATTGTATCTAGTATCAGGCCCTTAAAACAACATTTGCATCTTTAACAATTATAAACTGATAGTATTGCTTATTGTCCTGACCTTATTTACATTTTTCTGCATGAAAGAAACATTTGCAGCCTTAGCAATTATAAACTGATAGTATTGCTTATTGTCCTGACCTTTAGCAATTATAAACTGATAGTATTGCTTATTGTCCTGACCTTATTTAAAATTTTCCACATGAAAGAAGCATTTGCAGCTTTAACAATTATAAACTGATAACATTACTTATTGCCCTGACCTTATTTATATTTTTCTGCATGAAATAAACATTTGAGGCTATAACCTCTTGCAAGTCTGTAAGCAAATTGATAATCTCAAATTAAATTAAATAGTAATGTAACACTGTGCATTTCTGCACCTATATAAAATCAATTTTAACTGTTGAACTTTTTACATTTTGTCCTGTGACCCTAAGATTTTAACATACTGTTCGGTGAATGAAACTCCACCCACTGTCTTACCATAACTGTTTCTTTAGCTGACATAATTTAACTTTTCAGTAGTATTGAATGCTGCAAGAATTTATTATTACTGTCTACAATTTTTTTGGATAAATAGTAAAACTGTAAATGCATTAAATGGATAGTACTGTCTTTAATTCAGCTTGCTAGGCTGGCTGTAATTTGAACTGATGTGCTTAGCAAACTGCCATCTCTGTACAAAACATATATAGTCTCAGACTGATTACATAATGTACTCTTTTATACATATGATCCGAATTTTTAACTGTGTTGTCAGTTTTACAATGTAGCATTGACTTTAAAACTTACATTCTGTAAACTAGCAAACATTATTTTGTCTCTGTCTATATCATTGCTTATTGTTTATGCATTGCAACACTTTAATACAAAACTCTTAAACAAAACAATAACACAAAAAATTAATTTGCCAAATTTGTAACTGTAAACCCCTTGTTCTGCAAATTAATGTAACTGTTATTTTCCGATATACCTTACAAGACCTAGAGGTATACAGTTACCCTTTTTCCTAACTGGTCACACTCAATATGTCTTTCCGAGCACTTTAGCTGTGTCAGTTGAACTGGAATTTATTTTATCTTTAACCCATAAATATGCATGTTCCTGTCATAACCAATTATTTAAAATCTGTACATTTGCACAAATCTTGTTACTGAAGTCTAAAACAGCATATACAGATCTGCTACAGTTTGAACTGTTAGCTGCTGTAATCATTGACCTTTTAAATTCTGACAAAACTGCATTTATGTCTTTTAATAAAGATCTATGTGTAACTGAAGTTAATTTGTTCGTAAACAATGAAATATTGTTATTTCTTTAACCTTAAACAATGAGAGATTAATGCTCTGATCTTTACAGATAGCTATGGAATGCATTCTTTTACTTAGCACTGAAGTGTGTTCTTCAGTTATACTAGAATTTACTTTATTAAAATCTGCACTCTGATTTCTCTTATCTCCCTTCATTGCAAACATTTCACATGTTTCTGAAAATAATAAACTAGATGAAGTAATCCGAACTTGAAACATTGCCTGTATGTTATGTATGTTGACTGTGTTGACATTTGTATGTTTAATACTGCAACATACTTCTGCATTTTGAATTGTATGTGCTGAAGCATTTACACAAGGATTAATTAAGTCCAAACCCATAGTGACAGAAGCTGACTCATAAGCTTGCTTCTGTGATTTAACCTTTTTGTGTTTAAAAATATTTAACATTCTTGAACTAATAACCTTTAACTTTAAGAGAACATTTTTAAGCTTAAACCAAAGATTTACTTATGTTTTGTAGCAGTATTACTTGACATGTTTATACAACAGGTATGGAAATGACCTTTACTGATAAATTTAAACTTTTTGAGCTGTTAACTAAAAAATGCATATAAAGTCTTACATAACTTTATAGTCCTGGAAGAATGTGTGCCATTGTCTGTAGCTTATTAACCCTTTTCTTGCTTTTTGACTGTGTGACATCACATTGGAAACTTGAAGGTTTGTGGAGATAGCTGTTAAATGGATAATGTCTTTTATGTTCTGAAGGAACACTGCATTGATTTAATACTGGTCTGCTGAAGTTGTTTGAGGCTTTTTTGAAGTAAACACTGGTGCTGTGCACTTTGGTTAACAGCTTCATTGAGTATATGTGTGCTTTGCTCGTTTTATGCATGAAGTAGTGCTGTTTTACTGAAAAATCTTTCTGCAGCTGTTTCTATTTGCTGATAAGGCTGTTTGAAAGAATTGCTGTGTAGACTGCTGTAGTTGAGTGAAACACTGCTATTTTGTAGATTTTTTTGTAGAACACACATAGTGTGACCAAGTCTGGCTTTACTAAAAGGGTGGTCGGTAGCATTGTTGATTACCTTTATTGAGGCCTCTCAGCTGGAAAACCTCCACAGTGCTGTTGAAATGTCTGTAGTATGTTTGCTTTACTGACTTGGAAGAACAGTCACTGTCAACTTAAGAAAATATATGTTGCACTGGAAACTGGATTTGAAAGGGTTACACACTACAACTGTCTCTGATTTTTTGATTGTCCAGAGTAGCTGCTTGCTGGGTTGCAAGAATTATATGTTTCTTCCCAGACAGCAGGCCTGTTCAGGTGCAATTGTAAGAATTGATAAGACTGTACTGTGTTGTAATTAGCTGGAAACACTGTAATGAGACTGAGAACGAAAGTCTTTATTTATTAATTACCCAAACTCATGCTGAACAGGTGCCAGTCTCTCCTTTATGGGCTAAGTCGTGTGTACTTTTCAGAATGAATTCTCCAAACAGTGCAGTTTATTCAATAAGACTTTATTAGATGTTCACAATATCCGAATACTGTCTTCATTAACAGTGCTGATAAAGTTGCTGCACGTCATATTCTGATTGTCCTGAACAATGTAAACTAATATAGTCTTTATTTGACCTGTCTTCTTTACTCAGGCTTGAATGCCTGTAATCTTCTCTGTAATAACAAATCAAATGAACTAACTAACCTTAACTAAACTGCTGTCCTGAACACAACATATTATATTGGTTCAGTCCAGTAATTTTTCTTATTTACTCCTCCTAACCTTGGTCTCAGGCTTTGTCTCGTATGTGCATTATTTAACATTCCATTAAGGAACATTCTGTAGCTGGCAAGATTGTATCTTTCCCTTGAGAAAAGAACATTCTGTATTTCTGTATTTTTACACACTTTATGCTTATCTTTCCTTTCTAATAAACTGTTTTTCATGTTTGACCAGCAAGGTTGTTTTTCTTTCTGCTTAACTGTCTTTTATGCATAAATGAAACACAATTTATTTTACCCTTTAGCCTGTCTAATGTATAATAACTACTTTAAAATGGAAGTCCCTAATCTAACATATGTTCATAGGTAGGTACTAGGCTGTTGGCCCTAGGGCCTATATAAGCCTAGCCAAAAAGGTACCCTGGCTTTCGCCACCCAAGAAAATTATTTTCCTGTGCCCCTGTCCAGCAGAGTCACAGAAGTGATCCCTGGGGTGAGTTTCCTATTTCCCATCCAATCATCAAGATTTTTCTTGAAGAGTGCTAATGAGGAGCTCTGTTTGACATAGATAGGTAGTTTGTTCCAGAGTATGTGAAGTGTCTGGGACAGGAATCTATCCCTCCAGCATGTTCTGTTTATTGTGGTGACAAGGTTTAGGTCCCTACAACATGTAGTTCTGACGGATTGGGATTTTTTTAAGTGGAGCATGTCCAACAGCTCTGGGTTTGACATAGCTTTGTATGTTAGGCAGAGATCGCCTCTGAGTAGGCGATATGCAACGGAGTAAAGCTGGAGTTTTTTGAGACTGTCTGCGTAGGGCATCTGGTTTGAGGCCAGTATTCCTCTTTGTGAGGTATTTCTGTGGCCTTTCCAGTTGTTGAAGATGTCTTGTAAGGTACATACCAAAAGGGGCGTTGTACTCTATAATGGGTTAAATGAGTGATGAGTAGAGGGGAACAATGACCTCTTTTTTTCTGGATGAGAAACCTTTTGTGATGAGGTGTGCCATGTAGAAGGATTTCCTGACCACTGTAACAATGTGATTATCAAAGGAGAGACTACTGTCCACCTGTGTCCCAAGGGTTCCGTCACAGCCCTAACCGGCACCATCCATGCAGGTACAGTCCCCTTCGGCACCGTTGGTACAATCCCCTTTGGCTTCAAGTATGACTTTTCTGTATTCCACAGCACAGACATTTTCGGCACCATCATGTTCTTTGGTGCAGTCCTTTTTGGCACCGTCCTTATTACCAGTGCAGACACTTTCCTTGACAGCACCGTACCCATCGAGGCAGACTTTTGCCTTTACAGTGCAGACACCTTCAACTACTATGGCACTGACATCCTCGGCACAGACTACTTCCACACCATTTTTTTCGGTGCAGATGTCCTCGATTCTGGGCTCTGCATGTCTTGAATTAGCAAGGACCAGGTATTCTCCTTCCTTGGAACCATTTGCTGGTAGTCAATATTGTCCTTTTCTAGAAAGACCAAAATCGCCATCAGCTTTCTCCATGAGGTCAACCAAGAGTCTCTCTGAGCAAGATGTGTTGCGGCTTGTTGACCAGTTGCTTGTGGCCAGAGGTCTCTCTCACCTGTCGAATTCCACGTGCCCTCCTTTAGGTGAACGTATATCTCCTCAAACTCCAATGTACTCTCCTCCTTAGACTTCTACCCAAGTTTCAAAGCCTATTACTCCAACAGCAGCTTCCCTTCCTCCGACTCCAGTATTGGATATCACTTTGGAACTGGAGTCATCTTGTGGCTCTCGGTGCACTGAGCATCGGGCTCTTCTCAGGCCAGTGGCTGTGCCATGGCGGATGCATTCCTGGTTCCATGCCTGTTTTTTCTATGGCACCCTCCAGGGATCCTCTCTGTGTCACGGTTCACAGCCCTCTTGAGACTCCTGGTTTGGGGGTGGGCTCATCGAAGTAGGGTGAGACCCCGGTTCCAAGAGTGTTGTGCTCAGTTTCAGCCTCCCATCCCCCCTTGGCTGTGCTGGCCTTCCAGGCCATGGAGAGGGCGCTTGCCTCTGCTAGCAAACCCCACATGTCGGAGTCCTCTCCCCCCTCTGTGCCACAACTGTCACAAGCCATAACCACTGGACACTGGGCACAAGGGTCTCAGGTTTCTCCTCCTCAGGAGACCCCCTCTTTGCAGTCTTCCCCAGAACCTCCCACTGAGGAAGTACCCCGCAAAGCATCATGCAAGAGGAAGCACATGGACTCCACTGAGGAGTCGTTGATTGAAGATACGGATTTTGATGATGGGGAAGGGTCCCCATGGTCACCCTCTGATGAGGTGTCCTTTGGTGACATCCTCGGGATCCTTAGACAGAGGGGTGACTGGAAGTCCTCTATTCCTTCCTCTAAGGAATCCGTATTCCTGCAGGCTTTTTGTGCTCAGCCCCCCTACCTCTTGGGTCACCCCACTGGCCAATGAGCTCATCCAGCTCATCGTCTAGCGCACATGGAAGTCTCCTGACACCCTGGAAGTGATACCATGGAGACCGGATAAAATATTGTTACCCCTAGCTGAGCACGCACACTGGTCACAAGGTCTTCCAGTAGAGGCTGTGGTGGTGGCAGCTGCAGCTAAGAAGGATTTGGCAAAAGAGAGCCAAACTGTCCATCCATCCATCAAGGAGTCCCGGGCAATAGACAGACTAGGAAAGCATGTGTTTGCTTCATTGACCTTCGCTGTAAGGTCTTTGAACTATTTGGCACACTTTACCAGACTTCAGAGGGATCTTATCAACCAGCTCTCAGAAACCATGGCAGGAGCTATTTCTGACAAGATCCGTGGCAATGTGGCTTCTCAGATAGCCACCCTAGAGTTGATTTCCAAGTCTTCCATGCATCTTATTTCTCATGCAATGGAAGTGGGGGCTAGAGTGGCAGGCGCGGGTATAGTCACCAGACGACATGCCTGGATGCACCTTTGCGACTTCACGGACTCCTTTAAGGCTTTCTTCACAAATGCCCCCATTAAGGCCACTTCTTTGGCCCTAAAGTGAAAGATACGCTGGCAAGGTGCGAACAAAATGGCAAGACCATGTCTGCCATTGGTGTCAGACATTCCACTCCTCAGCATTTCAACTCCAGAAATCAGAGGAGCGGGAAGATGTGGCACAGGAAATCACAGGGCTCTTTCTGAGAGGCATGTGGCGAGTTCTCCCTTAGAGGCAGAGGGGGAAACTCCGGTGGAAGATGTCCCTTTCGGGGCAGAGGAAGTCCGCGAAACCGGGGTTCCAGAGATTCCTTCCCTGGCCAACCCTATCAGCTCTCCTGAAGCGTTGCCCAACTGCTCACCTCTGGAAGCGGTCAGGGGTCATTTTTCCTTGTACCCCTCTGCCTGGCAAAATATAACCACCAACTCTTGGGTACAATGGATAATATCCAGTGGCTATCGTATCCCCTAAAATTTTTGTCCAATCTCATCCAGAGTATTACCTGACGTTCAACCCAGTCAAAAGGAAGCAGCAGCACATGAAATCCAAAAGCTGCTACAAAAAAGAGTCATCCAGATGGTCCTCCCAGACCAGATAGGATCCAGTTTTTACTCAAGGTTCTTTTTAGTGCCAAAAAAGACAGGGGACTGGAGACCAAGTCTGGATCTCAGCACACTGAACAAATTTGTAAAAACAGAGAAATTCCGGATGGTCACGGTTCAGTCTATCCTTCCTCTTCTGGAAGAAGATGATTGGATGCGCTCTGTACATCTTCAAGATGCGTATTACCACATAAAAATGGACAAATGCTCAAGAAGATGCCTCCATTTCCATATAGGAGCCAGTCACTACCAATTTTGAGCTCTGCCCTTCAGTCTCTCTACAGCCCCCTGAGTGTTCACCAAATGCATGGCAGTGGTTATCGCTCACTTGTGACTTCAAGGATTCCAGGCGTTTCCATATGTAGACGACTGGCACCTCACCGCCCCCACCAATCGTCTACTGGAAGAAGCGCTGCACTACACTCTCCTAACAGCTCAAAGCTTGGGAATCACTATAAACTGGGAGAAATCAAACATGACCCCTGCACCATCTTTGGAATTTATAGGGGCACTGTTGGACACAAGAAATTGCACAGCATCCCTTCCGGACCACAGGCTTCAAAGAATAAGGCAACAGGTTTATCCGCTGCTTTGTCACCACAAATCTCTCGCTTGATTTGTACTCCCAACTCTTGGGGTCAGTGGCAGCCTCGATCACCATTGTTCCTCTAGCCAGATTCCACATGAGGCTCCTTCAGCGGCTACTTTTTACTCAGTGGTACCCTCTACAACATCCTTTGTCTTTTTGGATAAGTGTAACTCAGAGATGCAAGCAAGATTTACTCTGGTGACATCATCATCATCTTCTTTCGGCTGTTCCCGTTAGGGGTCGCCACAGCGGATCTTCTGTTTCCATTTCTTCCTGTCCTCTGCATCATGCTCTTTCACACCAACTGCCTGCATGTCCTCTCTCACCACATCCATAAACCTTATCTTAGGCCTTCCTCTTTTCCTCTTACCTGGCAGCTCCATCCTTAGCATCCTTTTCCCAATATACCCAGCATCCCTCCTCAGCACATGTCCAAACCAATGCAATCTCGCCTCTCTTGCTTTGTCTCCATACTGTCCAACCTGAGCTGACCCTCTAATATACTGATTCCTAATTCTGTCCATCCTAGTCATACCCAGTGCAAATCTTAACATCTTTAACTCTGCCATATCCAGCTCTGACTCCTGCCTTTTCATCAGTGCCACCGTCTCCAACCCATATAACATAGCTGGTCTCACTACCCTCTTGTAGACCTTCCCTTTCACTCTTACTGGTACCCGTCTGTCACAAATCACTCCTGACACTCTTCTCCACCCATTCCACCCTGCCTGTATTCTCTTCCACACTCACCATTACTCTGAACTGTTGATCCCAAGTACTTAAACTCATCCACGTTTACCAACTCTACTCCCTGCATCCTAACCATTCCTCTGCCCTCCCTCACATTTACACACATATATTCTGTTTTAGCCCTGCTGACCTTCATTACTCTCCTCTCTAAAGCATATCTCCACCTCTCCAGGGTCTCCTCAACCTGGTCCCTACTCTCACTACATATCACAATGTCATCTGCAAACATCATAGTCCACGGGGCCTCCTGTCTGATCTCATCTGTGAACCTGTCCATCACTACTGCAAATAAGAAAGGGCTCAGAGCTGATCCTTGATGTAATCCCACCTCCACCTTAAACGTATCTGTCACTCCCACCGCAGTCTTCACCAATGTCACACTGCCCTCGTATATATCCTGTACCACTCTTACATACTTCTCTGCCACTCCCGACTTCCTCATACAATACCACAACTCCTCTATAGGCACCCTGTCATATGCTTCCTCTAAGTCCACAAAGACACAATGCAACTCCTTCTGACCTTCTCTGTATTTCTCTAACAACACTCTCAGAGCAAATATTGCATTTGTAGTGCTCTTTCCTGGCATGAAACCATACTGCTGATCACTAATCTGGAATTACTGTGGTGGACATCTCAAAATCCCCAACAATGGTCTCGCCCCTTCAACCCCCATCAACCAATAGCCACGGTAACCACAGATGCCTCCACGATGGGGTGGGGGAGCTCTGTCAGAGAAACTCGGTCCAAGGCACCTGGTCGAAGACAGAGGCCCTTTTGCATGTCAGTGTCCTGGAATTGAGGGTGGTGCTACTAGCGTTGCAAGCATTTCATTCCATCCTTCCATCAGGGACTATTGCGACCCAATCAGACAACATGTCAGTGGTCTGGTACATCAACAAACAAGGGGGCACCAGATCTTACCCGTTATGCTGAGAGGCCTTGAGAATATGGCAATGGGCGATAGCTTCCAACCGCTTTCTAATTGCAATGCACATTCCCGGGAGCTCCAATGTGATAGTGGACAAATTGAGCAGGTGCATTCTGCAACCTGACGAGTGGTCCCTCAATCCTATGATAGCGGCAAGAATCTTCAACTGCTGGGGCCAGCCTTGCTGCGACCTATTTGCCTCCCCAACGAACTACAAGTGCAGCAACTATTTTGCCTTAATCCCTCGCAGGGACAGTCACCGAAAGACTCTCTATTCCATGCTCCACTCTAGTCCATGCTTGGCCCTCGGTTCTACTTTATACTTATCCTCCTCTTCCCCTCATCTCCCAATTTCTGAAGAAAGCATGACAATTGAAGAGCAAAGTGATCCTCATTGCTCCATATTGGCCTCGAAAAGTCTGTTTTCCCTTCCTCTGGCCTCACTTGGTAGATCAACCGTGTATCCTCAATCCATCCCCAACACTGATCTCCTATCCACAGGGTCTGACTCATCCCAATCTAACAACCCTGAAACTGACAGCTTGGTTTCTCCACTTCCAGTGATTGCAAAGCATGAAAACCTATTGTCCCCTGTGCACAATATTCTTATTGCATCTCATAAATTGCCCACCAGACTAATCTATCTTAATAAATGGAAAAGGTTTTCTTTATGGGCAGCGAATAAACAATTAGACCCCTTGTCAGTCCAGTTTTGGTGGTTTTGGATTACTTATCACATTTTTTCCACTCTGGGGTGTCTGCGTCTACTATTCTTGTGCATTTAGCTGCCATCTCAGATTTCCACATTGGTTTTCAGAATGCTTCGCTTATGTCACATAGACTGTGTAAAATTTTCTTGAAGGGGGTTCTCCACTTAAAACCTCCCTTTAGAGAACCAGTACAACCTTGGGATTTGGCCTTGGCTCTGCAAGCTCTAGCAGCTCCCCCCTTTGAACCTGCATTTTCATGTGAAGTAAAATATCTCTATTGGAAAACTTTGTTTCTGATTGCAATCACATCGGCCAGACGCATGTCAGAACTTCAAGCCTTATGCATCAAACCTCCCTATCTTATCTTCCATAAGGATAGGGTATCACTGAGAACTAATTCTACTTTTTTACCAAAAGTGGTGTCAGAGCAGTCTATCAACCAATCTGTTGACCTTCCAGTATTCTTTCCTAACCCAAGGGAGAGTACTGCCTGCACTCCTTGGATGTTCATAGGCAAATACGATTTTATCTGGACAGAACGAAATCTACCCGTAAATCAAACCAACTATTCCTGACTTTTTCTGGACCAAGACGAGGTCACCCTGTCTCAAAAATTACATTGGCATCATGGTTGAGAAATTGTATTACCTTTATCTACAACAAAAAAAAAATCTCCTTGCCTCACAGAGTGAAAGCACATTCTACAAGGTCTATGGCAACTTCAGCAGCTTTCCATGCTAAGGCTTCCCTCAATGATATTTGCTCAGCTGCGACTTGGGTCAGACCTTATACCTTTATTCTTCATTACAAATTGGACTTGGCCTCCAGAGGTAGAGCTTCTTTTGGCTCCATGGTGCTCAGGAATGTCCTTCCATGAGGGCCATGCAGGGATACAGGTAGCTGGGGACTCTGTCCCATCAGTAAGGGATGAACGAAGATTAACAACATCAGATAAAGAAGTCATGTCTTACCATAATGTTCCATCTCTGTTGTTGATCTTCATTCATTCATTACTTCCCACCCTCCGTCCCCCATCTGGAGGTTCCTGGTTGATCTCATATACTCCTTTATTGTAGGTCTGTTATGACCAGAGGTAGCCTCTACTTTTATCTATCAACTTGCAAACTCGATCAGAGGTAACAGGGAGCAGAGCATTCTGGGTAGGACCTTGGCTCAAGAGTTTTTGGCTGACACGAGCTTGATATTTGGCTGGCTCAGTTCCGAGTACGGAACAGATAACCCATCAGTAATGAATGAACAAGGATCAACAACACAGATGGAACGTTATGGTAAGACATAACTTCTTTTTCAGGGACATCTGGGACATCATCAGGAATGGGAATAGGTATTGAGACATGTCCTTCAACAGGAACATCGTCTGGGTTGCTGTGAGATCTAGAGTCTGTATCACAGGTATGATGCTACGATATCGATTCAGACACCTGAAGAAGATGCCTGCGATTTATTTTGTATTCTATACCCTCAGATTCTACTAAGATTTTGGCTTGGCACATACACTTCTTACTTGACCAGTTCAATCAAAACCTTTCACCATTTGCATTCTCACTATCTCTCCTTCTTTCAGTGGATGAAGAAATCTGCTTGTTTTATCATAGTTGGACTTCTGAATTGAACGTTTTTTAAAATAGTTGGGCTTTAATTGCTTTGGTGTTTTTAGCATTAGGCACCAACAAACTGGAACTGATAGGCAGGGTTGTTCTGGTTTGCCTAGATAGAAGTCCTTGAGCAGGTGAGCCAAATAAATTGTCACGGGGTATATTTCTGAGATTAAGCAAATTCAAGAAAACATCGGTATTATCACGCTTTGACCTCTCTAGTAATTGCTTTGCGCTTTGTACTGCATGTTCATCTAGGCCGTTTGACTGTGGGTACTCAGGACTACTGGTAACATGGATAATGTCCCACCCTTTTGCAAATTTCTGAAATAGCTGACTGGTAAACTGGGCACCGTTGTCAGAAGTAACTTTGTGTGGACTACCATGGACTGAGAAATGACGTTTCAACTTAGTAATCAGAGAACTAGATGTTAGATTAAGTAGTAGATCAATTTCAAACCAATTCGAATAAGAGTCTACCAACACTAAGTAATGTTGACTGTTCACTCGAATATGTCAGTAAATACTGTTGACCAAGTTAGTTTAGGAATCTGGTTTAGCTGAAGTGGCTCTTTTTTCAAATGTAGTTTAGTACTATTGGATACTGAACAAGATGAACGTACTTTATCAATATTTTTTGACAGAGAAGGCCAAAATAATAGTCCTCTCGCACTTGTTTTGGTAGCTTCGAAACCTGGGAGGCCATGATGCAGAATCTCGATGTACTCATGTTGTAAGGAAGTAGGAATGACAACTTTAGGACCTTTGAAAATGATACCATCTTCCACCAGCATCTCATCTCTGTAAGGAAAATAAATTTGCACTTCTGTTGGTACACAAGATTGCTTTGACGGCTGGCCATCCAACATTGATGAAGTGGTTGAGTTTTGCAAAATTGGATCAGTCTTTGTATGATCTCTTAGCTCATCAAGTTTTGTGGTAGAAAAATTACATACTTCCATGTCATCAAAGCCAAAATTCTCTGGATTAAGCTTTTCTGTGGTATTTCTCAGCAATCTGGATAAGGTATTAGCCAGTTGAAGAAGTTTGCCTTTTGTATAGATCATTTTGAAGTTGTACTTTTGTAATCTGAGCATCATTCTTTGTAGTATTGCTGGAGCTGTATGCGTAGGCTTCTTTGAAATATTGACTAGAGGTTGATGGTCAGTCTCAATCTGGATAGCTTGGCCATAAATATAATCATGGAACTTTGAACATGTGAACACAATTGCCAAAAGTTCCCTCTCAATCTGAGTATACTGCGTCTCAGTTTGGGTAAGAGTTCTAGATGCATGGGCTACTGGTCTGCCCACCAAGACCAAACTTTGAAGCATCACAGGAAAGAATTGCTGGTTTGTGGATATCATAATATCTTAACATAGGTGAACTGGCAATTTTCTGTTTCAGATCATCAAATGCTCCCTGGTGTTGTTCCAACCATGACCAGATAACATTTTTGAATGTCAGCTCTCTTAAAGGTGCTGATAATTCGCTGGTATAAACTTGCCCAAATATTTAACCATACCAAGAAAATGCTGTAAGGCTTAGACGTTGTCTGGAGCTAGCATCTCAAGAATGGCTGTTTGGAAGGACCTGGTCGTAAACCTGAACTGGTAAATAAATGACCGACATAAGTAACTTCTGTTAGCCTGAATTTACATTTCAGAGGATTGAGCTTTAGATTCACTTCACATGCTGTTTCCAGAACTTTCCTGAGGTTGCTGTCATGTTCTGCTTCACCGTTGCCTCCAACTAATAAATCATCTACAATTATAGCACACAGGTAGCCAGAAAGAATTTGCTGTATTGCACGCTGAAAGACTTCACTGGCAGAGTTTATTCCAAAAGCCATTCTGAGAAGTCTGTATCTACCAAATGGCATACTGAATGTAGTCAGTAGTAAAGATTTTTTGATCAAGCATTACTTGCCAATATGAATTCCTTGCATCTAAGACAGAAGAAACAGTGGCATTTGGCATGAGGGTAGCAACTTCCTAGACTGAGTGCAAAGGATGCTGGTTGCTCTTTAATGCTTTGTTTAAGTCTCTTGAGTCAGTACATATTCTGATTTCATCTGAGCTTTTCTTATGAGCGACTACCATGGAAGACACCCATTCAGTTGGTTCTGTAACTAGACAAATCACACCTTGCTGCACCATTTTATCTAACTGGACTTTGAGTCTGTCCTGCATAGCTATCAGAACTCTTCTCACTGGTCTGACCACTGGACTGACCTCTAGGTCTAATTTCGTAGAGTACCCAACTGGAAGTTTACCTAGCTTGTCTTTGAAAATATCAGCATACTCTGCGAAAATAATGAAACTGGAACTAGGACATGTACTTACATGATGGACTTCTTTGGTAAAAGAAAGCCGTTTCATTTTTAAACTGTCTCTGAGACATAATAATGACTGTACAGGTCTTTTGACTATATAAAGTTGCAAGCTGTATCTGTTCCCAGATGACTAGCATGAAGGCACTACTGAGCCTTCAATTTGAATCTCTTCATTTCCATAAGCAACAAGCTTCACACCATTGGCCAAATTAAGTTGTTCAGCAGCTCTTACTCTAGCAAATGTTTCTGCTGACATAACATTGCACCTTGAAACAGTGTCCACTTTGAGCTCTGTGGGTTTGCCATTAATCACGACAGTGCAAAACACTTTCTTTTTTGCCAACAAATCTACTGCATTAACTTTTTCACCAACCACTGATACACCATCTACATAGAAAGTAGAGTTGTAGCTTTCTATATGATCGACTTGTTTTTTTTTGAGTGACCTTTCTTAACAAATGAATGAAGCTTGCTTGATGTACAAAGCTTTTGAAAGTGGTTCCATTTTTTACACTTGTGGCATTGCTGACCAAATGCTAAGCACTTTTCTCTTTTGGACTTGTGATTGGCACCACAATTTTGACCGTTAACAATGAGACTTGACTTGGGTTTTGCTGACTTACCCTTGTGCTGCACTGAACATGTCCATTTTACTGAGCTTGTCTTAGAACTTGCTGGAAAGGTACAGACTGTCCCTGGAAATCCCACAGGGACTGCAGCTGTCATATGCTTAGGCCTGTTTCTGTTAGCCACATGCTGCGTGCTGTCTACATTTGCTGTAGAGGCTGCTGAAACCATGCTCTTATTACTTGCAGGCATATTTGTGTGCCTTTCTGTAAGCTTGTTTATTTGACAAATCTCTATGGCTTTGCTCAATGTTAAATCTTTCTCACTGCAGCATTATTAACACCACACAGAGGCCTGTCGTTTATCAACTTGTCTTTCAAATCATCACATCTACACATTTTAGGCTTGTTTCTTAAGTCAGTAATGTAAGCTGCAAATGTTTCTCCTGGCTTTTGGTCTCTTGTATAAAATAAGTGCCCCACTAATGTTAACATTCATCTGGGGGGAGTTACACATTTCTCTAAATTTATGTTTCAAGCACTCAGGGTCCTCTCTTGATTCAGCTTGTACAACAATATGATGGTTTTCCCCTTCTCCTGCATATATTGCAGGTGCATACACAAATGAGTGCTCTCTTTCAATGGCTTCTGATCCCGCTAGATTAAGCAGAATAAATGCTGTCGTGCATGTATCTTTATCAGAAAAAGCAGTTTGTATAAAATATCGCATTCCTGCTCAAATACTGTCCAATTCTCTGCAATATTATGATCAAACCCAAGTGGACTGGGTCTGCGAAATGCCTCTGCCATGCCAATACCATTAATAAAGACCCTTGGAATTATGTACGAACATGCACACATACATGTCAGAAATTTATGCCAGAAACTTGTAATTATGCTCAGTAGCACAATAGACTCTTCAAAATAACTGCAGTTTTTGAAATGTTTCCTTAGCACAAAGACACTTTGAAATCACTGTACGTTGCGAAACCACTCTTATCAGTGTAAGAAACACTTAAAAATAACTGCACTTTGCAAACGAACTGTACACAGCACAAGAAACTTCTTGAAATGACTGTACTTTGCAAAATAACTGTACTTTGCACACAGTAAACTTCAAAATAATTGTACTTTAATGAAGCACACACTGCAAACACTTTGGACACTCTGAGATACTTTGAACAACTCTAGTTATACCTCGAATAGCTTTAGTCAATGTGAAATAGTAGCTCATATCAAAAAACGTGGTTGTTTACTAAAAAATGCAGTTGCTTTGCTTTTCCATGCTCATTTTACCCGTTTATTGTACTTGTTATGCTCATTTAACATTTATCAAGCTCGTTATACTTTTCTTGTGCTTGTTTTACTTTTAACATGCTTGTTATGCAAATCAGAAGCAATTCTGAAGGCTCTTATAAGTATTTCGAATAATTCCATCAAATATCGTGGTTTTGAACATTTTGCTTAATTAATAATGCATTTTGTGCTTTTCATTTGATTAATTATGTATTTTGTGCTTTGTGAATGCTTAATATCATTTTCTTTACAAACTAAATAATTTATGCAAGTTTTAATTACCTGAAATTCATTTCTAATCTTTTTTTTTAATCGTTTGAGCAGTTTGGGATGAGTCATTCCTCTGTATAGCTCCATTTCTAACCATGCACCTCATGGCTCAATTTCTGGCTTCTTTCTTGCTCTTGTTGCTCAGACATTTTGGTTCTGACACCATGCCATTTAAGCATGCCACTTCTAGCACCATGTCATTCAGACATGCCACTTCTAACACCATGTCATTCAGACATCCCACTTCTGACACCGTGTCGCTCATCTGGTCAGGATAAAACAGACAAATGGTTGTGGGTTAAATTCAAGCGGCTTTATTACATACAAAACATTTCAGGATTGAGGCTTAGTAACTTAAACTTACAGATTGACTACTGCACTCATACATGTTAACACTGTGGCTGTTCACTCAAAATGGCACTACTGCCTGCACGTGCTCTCTGTTTGTACGCACATGCCCTCATTTTGAAATACTTCTTAAATCACAACACACACTCTGATCTACACAGAACTGTTAATCAGTATGACTGTTGCCCCACCCGACCTTCTCCCCCTTCCCATCATGGCAACCTCCCCATCTGTCTGAGGCTTCATTTTCCTTTGTGGTGTCGGATTGCCACAGACAGATGGGTTCTGAATGTAATTCATTAGGATTACACGACAGAAGACCTGACCTCCTTCTCACCTTGTCAAGTGAACCAAACTTTTCTCTTTTCTCCCATTCCGTATCAGAAACTGGCTCAGAGGATGGAACTTGTACCTTTCTGCAAAGGCTTTTATGCAGGGATTTTTCTGGTACCAAAAATAAAGGCTCCTAGATGATTCTACTGAACCTTTCCTGTCCAAACTCTAAACCTTTTTTTCAAGATTCCAGTGTTACAAAATGTAATCCCTTCTTCCTTAAATTCCCCCTCTAGTCTTTATGGTAAAGCTAGGATTAAAAGACACCTATCATCACATTCCCACATGCTTTTTTTTTTTTTTTTTTTTTTTTTAAGGCTTGTTGTGTCTAACCCGCGGTGGTGGCGCTGCGGTAGCATTGTCACCTCACAGTAAGACGCTGTCCGGTTCAATTCTCAGCTAGAGCGTCTTCTGCGTGGAGACATGCGTGAATTGGCGTACCTTCATTGAAGGTTGTGCGTCAGGCCTGGCAAGCCGGTACGTAAAAATCAACTGCCAATCATTAGTGGACCGGAGTTCCACTGTGGTGACCCCTAATCGGGAAAAGCAGAAAGACACAAGGCTTGTTGTTCTGGGTTATGTTATCAGTTTTCTGTTTTACTGCTTAGACTTTCCACAGCAAAATGGGTATTCACATGTCTTGCTCCAGTCATTGCTTATTGCAGACTTCAAGCATTAGCATGTTTCCATATTTGGATGATTGTCTTATCTTTGTAGACTCTTTTTTCAGTTTTCAAGAGTCTTCACAAATTATCCAGAATCTTCTAAAGAGTCTGGGGTTTCTTAGGAACCTTCAGAAATCTTATTTAATTTTTTTTCACAGAATTGTATTCCTTGGATGTTTGCTAGATTATGCCATGAAAGTCTTTTCTTCCCCAGGTAAAGTACAAATGTTTTAACAGTTCTTCCCGAGTTTCTCCAATCAAAGCTGTACAGCTGCAAGGGAATTTATTAGGATTTTGAGATGCATGGCATTTATGATTTTTATGCCTCCCCTGGCCAAACTCCATATGAGGAAAATACAGAATGGTCAGTCTGGATTTAGCATCTACAGTTACTGTCCTTTCAGAGCCCACTTCTGGGATCTGCAAAATGGAAATTTCTTCAGTCAATAGACTAGATCCCTTGCAATCCAGGTCGCCTACTCTCCCTTTCAACCCCCCATAGTCTGTAACTACAGATGCATCAGACTTGGCCTAGGGTATGGTTTAAGTGGTAAAGGTACAATTTCTGTGGAGCCCTCTGGACAGATAGAATCACATAAAAGTCACAGAGATGTTGGTAATGATCAGTGCTTTGAAAGCCTTAAATCATCTCTGTTTCTGAGGACCTCTGTAAGTGTACTCAGACAATACCACAGTGATGTGGTACCTAAACAGACAAGGGGTTACCAGATTCTACCCTCTTTACAAACTTGCTGTGATAGCCTGGGAAATAGTAACTCAGCTCACAGTAGTACAATCTTGAGTTTAGTCCTGGCCTGGACACTATGTGGAGTTTGCATGCTCTTCGTATGTCAGCATGGGTTTTATTTGTATACTTTGTTTTTTTCGTGTGTGTGTGTGTATATATATATATATATATATATATATATATATATATATATATATATATATGGTTCCCTATCAGAAGCCTGAAACACTATAAGCTTGAAAATCAAAATCCTGAAACCAAAAGCCTGAAAATTCAAAATCCCGAAAACCCAAAATCCTGAAACTCAAAATCCTGAAAACACAAATAATGCTAATATGTCACTATAAAGACACTAATATCTACCAACTGACCCTGACCCTAACCCTAACCCTAAGGTCCGTCAATATCGCACACTCACCTGACCAGCCCTAACCCTAACTCACTTAAACCGCCCCTAACCCCAATATTTGTCACTATTGCATACATGCCTAACCTGCGCCCTAACCCTAACTCACTTAAACCGCCCCTAACCCTAACATAAAACCAACCGCACACTCACCTGAACCCAACGCATGACCTAACACCACAGGGCTAACAATAGCAAAGCCACAATGACGTCAGTATGTCCATTTTGTGTTTTCAGGATTTTGAGTTTCAGGATTTTGGGTTTTCGGGATTTTTAATTTTCAGGCTTTTGGTTTCAGGATTTTGATTTTCAAGCTTATAGTGTTTCAGGCTTCTGATAGGGAACCATATATATATATATATATATATATATATATATATATATATATATACATACATACACATATACAAATCCCAACAATCTCCTGGTGCATGTAAGCTCACAGTATGAACACAACTAAATACACAAACTGTTGGTGTAAAATAAATCGCAAAAATAAATAAATAAGTACTTTCAGCAGTATTTTTTCCAGCAAGTGCCCTTGGCCAACAAATAGTCACAGCAAACAAGAAACTCCAAACTGGTTTCGCCCCATGGCGTCTTCAGTGGAATAATACAGTCTCTTGTAAAACATACATTTATATACTCACTTTTTAAAGACATAGCATATAAAGTCACCCTTCTTTATTAATACATATTAAATAAACTCCCCAGCACATTAAATATACTAAAAATTATTAAGGGGAATTAGAAGGCACATCTCAAAGTACACTTTTTATCAAAATCATTCCTTCTTATAAATGTTCGTTCAAACCAGGCTTATAAAGTGCGCCCAAGTTTATGATCCAGAGTCTTTCCTTTTTATCTAAAAAATATGTTTATCAGCTTCAGACAAGTTTACACTCCATAATGAGTCAATACCTGCAAAAACAAAATTAGCAGAAACATGTTCAGTTTTATGTTTAAAGAGAGCACTCCTAGTACGTTTACATTTTATGTCACTTAAATGTACTGCTACCCTGCTTTTAAAAGACTGTGAGGTCTGTCCCACATAGAAGGCCTCACATTGGCATATAGCCAGCTATCTCAGAAGCATAGCTAAGGTTGGATGAAGGTGCAGCTTTCCCAGGTGCAAGGTGTCAGGGGGCATGATGAGCATATCTATTTTTTTCCCAGCTTTTATCCCCTCACATAATTGCAAGGGCAGGCAGTAGTGCAGAAGAGCATTAGGACCTGGAGGTCCTCCTTAGGTAAGATTCATAGGTAGTTACTAGGCATGCGGTGTAGAAGACCATTAATGAACCTCACTCATGTCCTCATTTACCCCAAAGCTCTGTGTGGTTAGTGTTTTGCTCAAGATCAGAAAGCAAGGAAATGAAGGCTAAAGACAGCAGGTAGCTCACTAGCAGCTTAGAGCCTTAGGCCTTTGTCAGTAGAGAAGGAAGGAATACCAGATTAGAAAATATCTTTTTAGGTTATTAAGACATGCTCCTAGGGTGGCGTGCCAGAACTGAGAACAGTTTTTGCTCCTCACCCTAGATCCAGAACAGCACGGGCACCAAATTGGTCAGCTATGGTCCTGAGTTATCTTACTTTTAAATAAAAAGAAATAATTTAGCACTCAGATGGCTTTGGCTTGTAAGCATTCTATGCTGACCTCTGGAATCTTACTAAAGATGGAGTCTTAAAGTACACAGCAGGAGACCCATGCTCTATTCCATTAAAGCAGCAAAGCCTACGAACCTCTGTGGATAATACAACCTTTATTAACATTAATTAATGTAATAGTATATTGTGTTAAATATTTTGCTACTGTGGCTTATTTTCTCAATAATAGCCAGCCATTTCAAGTTAGGACAGATCTTAGTGTCTGCAGTTTGGCTTTGACAGCTTGCTTTTTCTTTCTTAGAAAGACATGGTTATTGGAATTTATGCTGTCACTGCCTGGTAAGTTTTGCCCAATTATTCTGTGTAGGTTTTATGTTTTTTGTCAAGATGTTTAATTTGACTTTGATTCTCCTAGATCCTGACAGGCTTCTGCATATGTTTCCTACTTTACTTACGTATTTGTATCTTTTTCATGTTGTGGTAGCCTGTCAAACTGTATTGATCTTTGGTATTGATTTTCTGAACTAATTACCTTAGCTGATTTTGTTTTGTATCTCTGTGGCATCATTTCATGGTTGTATTTTAACTTATACTAGACTATAAAAATGTGACCAAAAGTATGTTATTTTGTGTTGTGTTGATGAGAGACTGCAGCTAAGGTTTTATGAGTTCATTAAATGATTCATACATCTTGGTTTGTGACTTCCTTTCACATAGATAGTAAAAGATACCTGTTACTTCCTTGATTCTAACTTTGGTAATAAAAACTTAATTGCATTTATATTGTACTGATACTGCTGTTTAATTCCCTTGTGCTCCTCTTCGTTTGTTTATTTATTATGGAGTGTTTGTTGAATTTGTTAATGATGCAGTGGTTCAGTATATGAATAAGTAAATTTGATTAATTGATTGATCGAGACCAACCACATCTACAAGGCTGATGTTAACAGTAAATAGGCAGACCTAGTCACTGTCCTGTAGGCTTGGAAGAGACAAGAGTTTGGTAGACTTCACTGCAGTGTCAGCAAGGGCTTAATGTTAATTACGAAATAATGAATATTAAGGCAGTAAAAAAGTGTCAGAGTATCATTCCGTTATGACAGTGACAGAAGTAGATGTGGGTGACTCAGAGAGTGTGGTTTACTGCGTAAACTTTGCCAGACTTGCAGCTTTTGTAACTAATCCTGGACCTGTATGCTTCATTTACCTGTAGAGGATCAAGCCCTGCCCCCCATTCCATGTGTCATTCAGGCCTTCAGCACAGAGCTCAGCTCCCCAGATACCCTACTTTTCTGATTCCAGCAGTTTAACTTTAGTTTTCAAGTATGTTACATTTGTGCTAGATTCAGTAAAGCAAATATTAGTTCTACCCTAGAAGTTTCTACTCCACTGTCATTTGGAGGATTAACTTTTTTCCAGACTCTTCAGTATTTTAACAATGCTTATTCAACCTGGACTCGCAGGATGACTAGGCATTATTTAGGACATTTCTTGCCAGGATATACTTGTCTTTCCTTATTAATATACCATTCTCTGTAGAGGAATGTACCTCATTTTATCAGTTTAAGTCCAGTTTTGCCTAGCATCAGTACACCCCATTCTCACTTCTTTTTAATGTGACACTTTCATATTTGGATTGAGCTCTACTGTTTGTTGTGCTGCTGTAGAAGTCAAGGCAGCCACTATAACTGTAGTAAACTGGGGAGGGGGGGGCTGTTTTGGAATTCTCTAATTCCTGGCAAAGCCTGTTGTGCACTGCACTCAGGCAATGTACACAGTGTGCACACTTTCATACCCCTCCAGCAAGGCCTGTTATGCACTGCAAATTGGGGGTAGCTGAGTCTGGAGGTTAGTAAGAGGAGGGGGGGTGACAGAGAAGGGTAATATTTACCAGGACATTTTGAGAATATAAATTAAATTCTTCATGTATGGAAGAAGTCATGGTATTGACAACATGCCCTGTTTCTCCTGTGCTGCCGCTTCCACTGCCACCCTTTCATACCCCTCCAGCAAGGCCTGTTGTGCACTGCACTCAGGCAATGTAAGCAGCATGCATACTTCCATACCCCTCCAGCAAGGCCTCTTGTGCACTGAACTCACACAATGTATGCAGCATGCACACTTCCATACCCCTCCAGCAAAGCTTCTTGTGCACTGTACAGCATGCACACTTCCATACCCCTCCAGCAAGGCCTCTTGTGCACTGCACTCAGGCAATGTACGCAGCATGTACACTTCCATACTCCTCCAGCAAGGCCTCTTGTGCACTGCACACGGGCAATGTATGTAGCATGCACACTTCCATACCCCTCCAGCCTCTTGTGCACTGCACTCATGCAATGTACTCAGCATGCACACTTCCATACCCCTCCAGCAAGGCCGGTTGTGCACTGCACTCAGGCAATGTACGCAGCGTGCACACTTCCATACCCCTCCAGCCTATCAGCACTTTTCGGAGCAGCATGATTTAAGGTTGATCTGGGGCAAATACTGCACATTATCTGCTAGGACATTCGAGTAAAAATGTAACACTAATCCAAGTTGCATCCAGTAAGTGAAGAATCATTAGGTTAAAGGAGTCCCCAGCTTCAGAATGCTTCACTGTGATAAGCATTAATACTTGGTATTCAACATACTGCTAGTAAGTATATTTAAAGCAACATCTCCCAAAGGATCTAAAGTCATACCATCTTAGTTGATAATGACACAAAGCTGAGCAGAGTGGTAAGCTGACTAGAAGAGCTCAACCCTTCAGTTTGTTTTAAATGCCTTGTATAACTGGACTTTTATATAGTGATGCTAAACCTACTGCAGAGATAGTGTCATCCATCTGAAATGCACCATGTATAGATATCGGTGTTAGTGGGTATGCAGCTATAACAGAGATGGAAAACAAGGTCCTTGGTATCCTAGTCACCTGCGTTTCAGTCTGTTCTCTCACTGTCAAGAGAATGCCATTTTACTTCCAGCTCTGCAAATTGTCCTACCTTTCTGATTTCAGCAGCTCAACCACTTTACCAAGTAGGAGTTATTCATGACAGATCCAGTGAAAGGGCTGTTACTACTGCTTTAGAAGCTTTTGCACACCTTTCAATCTGTACCTTGTTTATATTAGTTAACTGGTTTACAAATACATTAGACATTTGGGATACATAAGTAGGCAACAAAATTCATGCAGGCCATGGGAAGCCCATCCTGCGGGTACAGACTTCATTTAATGCCATTAAACATGCTGTAGTAAGATTGTGGCTATTAGCTGTACAACATAAACAAATGGGTGGGTGGCTGAACTTTGAGATCAGTGAGGGGAGGGACTGACAAAGAAGGATTGCAAGCAAAATATACCACAGGTAAAATTATGTTCACAAGACAAAGAGCAGACACCCTTCCTTGTGCATACCTTAAACCATCGTAGTATGGTTATAGCCTATTTTACTAGCCAGCAAATATACACATCATGCCTTAAACACTGTATTCCCTCATTCACATCACTGATGTACATGTATATCATTCTTCCAGCTTAGTTGATGGATGCAGAATCTATACTTGAATTTAAGAATGCATAGGAGTGACATGAATGAATGTATATGAAAAGAAAACATGGGTTATTGTAGAAATTAAGTTTGGTTTATGGTATAACAGCAGGAGAATGAGTAACCAGACAGTTTTTCTCTCTCTTATTTATTGTGTTATTTAAACAAAGGAAAGAATGACACTTAAATATCACTTCCCAGTAAAGCAAGTATTGACAAAAAATGTTGTCATGCTGACAAGAATGTATTTTGCACTGTGGTACACTTTGCATACACAGAGTGCCATAAACCAGTGCAATCAGTAAACAGTACACAAGAACAGAGTATGGGCCAGAAATATGAAGTTATTTAAGCAGTCTTAGTGACTGAGGGACAAGGTCTTCAACCATAATGCGGACAGTCCAGGTCTGGCTAGCATTCTGTGTTTCAAAAAGTCAGCAGGAGCAGTAGACTAAAGAGTTAAGGCCCACTTTTTGCTTTCAGTAGGAGCATGTGTATGTGAATTGTGGTAGAGACCAGGAAAATCCTGTTGGCATTTCTTTATCTATATGAGATCAGGTATGTAGAGGCCTGACTTAGCACATGCGAGTGTGTGCAGTTATTCTGCCCCTGTTGTACCTGTACACACAGGGGATATTGTACTTATTGTAGGTTTGTGCTGTCTCTTCACTGTTTCTGTCACTCACTTTTCTTATGCAGTTATGCACACTAGCACACACACACAGGCATGCAAGAACATATGCACACACAAGGCCACACACTTAATTTTCTTTTTATTTAGTTGTTATTTTAATTTCACAAGGCCAATTAGTTTTTAACTGTCCAAGCTTCATGGTAGCACAATATATTGCCATGAAGTAGCGGACTTGTTTTTCAGTTGGCATTACCTGAACATTCACATCCTACTGAAGAACATTCATTCTACAGTTAGGGTGGTGATGTACAAGTCACCCATTCTCTAATCTCATGTGACTGTTAGTCCCTGTGTAGCTGCAACCTGTAATAGATATCTAAAAACATTCTTCCTTGAGAAGGGGGAACCTACCCAGTGGCTGTGCCTGAGAGCTGCCCAAGACAAACAGTTTATTGATGGGGGTAGCTGAGTCTGGAGGTTAGTAAGAGGAGGGGGGGTGACAGAGAAGGGTAATATTTACCAGGACATTTTGAGAATATAAATTAAATTCTTCATGTATGGAAGAAGTCATGGTATTGACAACATGCCCTGTTTCTCCTGTGCTGTCGCTTCCACTGCCACCCTTGACTCAGAACTTTGTTTTTTTTTTTTTTGGCATAGCTGTCTTGTGTGTCAAAGGCTTTCATAATAACAGTGCTTCAGAGAATGAGATTTTGGCTCACTAGCCTGCATTATTAGTAGTGCAAGACACCTATTCTTTTTTTTTTTTTTTTTTTTTACAAAGATATCTTGCAGGACTTTGCATACTCACCATTAATGAAAAGCTGAAAAGGAAGCTATATTTGACTCCAGTACCTAAAGGATAGCTTAAGGCAGTATTCTTTACACATTAGAACTTCATAAAGGCGCAATAAAATAAAAGTAATATCCTCCATCAAAAATAAAAGTATATCTGTTTTGATGTGTGCGTACATACTAGCCTTAAGCCTTCTTTGTGATCAAATGCTCTGTATTAAGATGACAGTGCCATAAAACAGTTTTAATAATTTCCATGAAAGATGTACAGATCGTGTATATTGTGTTAAATTAGTGGGTCGTGACATGACACTTACATTCCTTGTAGACTTATCTCCTAGAATATTGTTTCAAAGTCTGAGGCAAAGTAGAACATGTCTCCAGTGGCAAGAAAAAGGTTTCATTTTACGAGAGTTACTTTTCACCATACACTTTCACCATCTATGTTTACGTGAACAAGGAAGTATCACACTAAAACTTCCAAAGAGAGGAAAAGCATTTCTTCATATACCAGTCTACAGGTTACCACAGATTTGATACAAATGTGATTTATGGCCTATGAGAGTGTTTCCTTATTCTTATGTAAGGCTTATCATGAAGACGAATTAGTTATCCTATGATGTCAGTGCATTTGGTTACTCAGAGCTTTTATGTATTTGTCTTATTATGGTTCCTGTAATTACAGCAATTCGACAGTTGTAATAAAATAGTTTAGTGAGCACTTAGCCACATCACGAATGAAATGACAGCATTGTATACCAAATGCCATGCTTGATCTATTATTGGCATTTATTGCACATGCCTCTGATAGTGTAGTCTGCAAACACTCATTTTGGCTTTTTATGGTACTCCTAACTCACCAGCCTGTATTTCATTGTGACTTTTTCCAAAAGAGTGGAGTTCCTAAAATACTAATCTCCTTAATGTTCATTTCCTTTTTTAATTTACTTTGTTGAAGTTTAGTAAAACAGGTAGTCAAAAACAAAAGATGTATCACTATCTAACTATAGCATAATGTATACTTGACAGTGATCTGGAATTTACACTCTTGAATTCAAAAAAAAAAATTTAGACTTATTTTGCAAGCGTGCAGTTTCCTCATTGTGTCTTATGTGTATTTTCCCCCTGAAAAAAGCTCGTGGACTAACAACTGTTATGTTACTGTAAGCTGACATTTACTTTAGCCTTGCATTTGAGGGGAACAGCAGCTGTCTGATGTTTCCAATTGCTTGATAAACAGTGATAACCAGCTGCTTATTTGCCACTAATAGTGCTACATATTTCCAACATTTGATTTTACATTTTCTAGCAAGGTTCAGTGCTGACCAGAGTAGTGACCCCTGTGAAAAAGGAATCTCAACTGAAATAAGTACTGCCAGAAGACTAATGGAGGTTATCATCAGGATGTTTAGAACCCCAGGTTTTGTATGGGCCAGATGGATCTGATCACATGATGAGTTCAGCTGAGGGCCCTTCTGGAAACGTATAATTGTAAAAGCTAGCATAGAGTCTGGGTATCTGTAGCATGTATTGTGGATGTGATTAATCTTCTTAAGCCCACATTCTGGGCTGAAAAGAATCATGCAAGAAGCACCAAGCAAAGAGTTTTACAACTCGCAATGATGTGGATTAGGCTAGAGCTCTTAGCAGCACATCATTCATGTATGTATTTACTTATTTATTTATTTATTTATTTATTTATCCTTTGTTGACCAGTTTGGTCCCACTAGGCTAATAACCTATTTTCAGGGGAGACCTGAGGTGGTATTTATATCACTAGGGGAAATTTGCTCAAGGCATCAGGGAACTTCCCCTGCTCGTCATTGTTCTGAGTAGGACCCATTTTGGAGCAGCTTTTCCTATTTCTGTTCCAGGTGCAGAAGTGGCCCGGAGAAGCAGAGAGGCAGATGGAGAGAGAAGGAGATGATGGAGTAGTGAAAGAAATGAAGGAGAAATCAAATATTGAGACTGAAGAATGTGTGCAGGATTCTGAGGAAATGTTTCAAAGAAACCTGCTTGATGGAGATGACTCAGCAAATAATAGATGTATAATTACAACCCTCCAGTTGGGGGGGGGGGGGGTTGCAGGATATGTTACATAAAGAAATGGTGGTGTAGAGTGAGCCAGAAAATGAAGGAGATGTTTCTTGAGGGGACATTATGGAGAAAATTCAAAAAGAGGATGCAGAGACAATCTCGAAGAATAGTGGTGAGATGGAAAAGAAAACAAATGCAGAGAAAGTAAAAGAAGGCAGAAGAAAATGAAAAACAGAAGTATGTGGTAAGGAGTCAAAGTAAAGAAGACAAAGAAGTGGATAGGTATGAGGTTTGGGACAATTTAATAGCTCCTTTCGGTGTAAAAGCACATGAGGTAAGAGCATTTATTCTTATTAACAAAAAGACATTTTGTGACATTATATTTGAGACTGTTTTTCAATGGAAAATATTCTTGGAGAATATGAAAAAAGAAAGACTGTTACCCATGGAATCTTTGTGTGATAAAAGCATTAAACAGGGAAACAAAAAAGGAAATTCATGTACCATTTCAAAAAGAGGTAGAAAGAGAGACTTTGAAAGAACATTTGAAAGCTTATGGATGGATTGCAAACATGAAAATAACAGTGAGGAAAAAGAAAGAGAAGAAAATGAACAAGTAGAATTTTAGAAATAGAAATAGAAGAAAAATTGGATGAGAAAAAAATAATAAAGAGGACATAGAAGATGGTTCTGAAATGAATGATGAAGACATAAACTGATAGATAGTAAAAGGGGAAAAAATTATATTGGTAAAAGAGTAAAAGACAGAAAAAATAATATTTAATGGGATAAGTGCAAAAGAAATAAAAAGGAAATAGATGAAAAAGAATATATACAGCTAAAGATTGGGGCTTGGTATAATGGTTAAGGTGTTTGCCTCACCTACACAAGGTACAGTGTTTCATTCTCACCTTTGGGGAGGAAATTTGTTAGGCTTAGCATGACCTATTAAGAAAGCTAGCCCTGTAAATAACTATGAATGTATGAAATCATGAAAATAAGAAAAGGGAAAATGAAAATGAAAATTTTAGGGTGCCTTCTATAAATGTGATTAGTATTAAGAATATAGTAAGAAGAATAGGGGTTTTGGAGTTGTGTAATACATGTGATGTATATGTAATTATATTAGAAAACACATGATTTTTAACAAATGAAGAAAGATTACAAACAGAAAAACTATGTGGAGGAAAGATAATTTGGGAAATGGGAGATGTTCTAGAGTAGCCGCATTCTGTAGAAATGTAGTAAACATATTATATGTACGTAGCTTTAGCAAAAATGAGAAGATTAACCATTGTAGATTTGAAATGGAAAGAACAAGTGTACATAATTGTAACATTGTGTATACTATGTATAAAGAAGGGGAAAGCCTATTTCATCAGACTTTAGACTCTGTAGTGATAAGTATGAATATTATAATAACACGAGACTTTAATTGTGCTTTAAGAGGCAAGCGTAAAAAGATAGAAAATGATATAAGAAGAATGTTAGAAGTTATAACATGGTAAGTTAAAGCTTTGGACAAAAAATTCATGGACTTACAAAAGGGGTATGTATAGAACTGAAATAGATTATTTTATAGTATCAGAAGGTTTAGTTATAGGAGAAGGGAATTTAGTTGAAACAGGATTTTATGATCATCTTGCAATATGGCTAGAGATAAAAGGAAAGAAGAGTATATTAAAATAGGCAAAGCAATAAAAGGGATAACTTTGAAAGCATGGAATGAATATGGAAAGAGATTAGTAATACAGCTATGGAAAGATCATATTACTGTGGGAGCATTTTATACAAAATATTATGAATGGTGGGTGATATTTAAGGAAAAATACAATTGTTTTACAGTGACAATATGATGTGAGGAAAGTAGAGAAAGAAAAATATTAATGAACATATAGCAATTCTTTGGAAGATTTAGAACATAATGGCAGAAAGTATTTTGACAATGAAAAATAATTATGTGAAAGAAATCAAGAAAAAGTATGAGAATTTTTATATAAGCAAAGATATTTTACAAGGAAAAAGAGAAGAAATATCAAGCTACTTAAACAGATTAGTAAAGGAAGATGGTATTGTAATGAGAGAAATAGAAGTAGAACTAAAAAGAACTCAGGAAAAGATTGTAGTACAACATGTATAAGAAATGTTGAAAGAAAAAAGGTAGTGAAAAAATGTGGAAAGTACAAAAGTTAACAGAAAAAGTGAATAAAGAATTGGAAAAGCAAGGTAAAGTGTTAGGACAAGTAAATATACATTTGGCTACAGGCCCAGATAGAATAAACATGTATAAAAATTTAAGAGATTGGCAAAAAAAAAAAAAAGATTTTGAATGAATGGTTAAATAAAGATTTTATGTATAAAGAATTATGTAGTAGAGTGCCTAAATTCATATGGAAGAATGAAGATAGAAGAGAATAAAAAAATGAAGACAAGTGGTATTGGATAATAATGATTAAAAGATTTTATGAAAACAGTACAAAAGAGATTTGAAACTGAAATGTGAAATATTATGGAAGATAGCCTATATAGTATAAAGGGGAAGGGTTGTCAAGAATTTTTAATGATAGAGAAATTGTGGATGATATGAACAGAAAAGAAGTGAAAATCATGATAGGAGACTTTAATAAGGTATTTGACACAATTGGACATGAAATCTTGTGAGTAATAATGAAATAATATAATATAAGTGAGAAAGTTAGGCATATAGTAATAATAAAGTAAAAATACTTGTAAATGGCTGGTTAAGCCAAGAGCTACATATGAAGAATGGTGTAAGACAGGGATGTCCAGTGAGTTGTATACTCTTTACATTAGTGATGAATATGATAATATGTGAAATAAATTACAAAATGAAGGAGGTGGGGTATATAACACCTGAAGACTTAAGAATTCCCATTATGTTAAAATATGCAGATGAGATTATAATAATTACAAAAAAACAAAATTTGGATAAAAGAAGTAATCATTTGCACAAATGAGTGTTTAGAGACGATAGGGATGACTTTAAATAAAGAGAAAAGTAAAGGTTTAGATGATGTAGTAAAGATCTGGGTGTATATTTTGCAGTGAATGAAATTGCTGTGTTAAGTATAACATTTGGGAATAAAGATGTAAGTAGAATTTAATTGGAAAAGCAATAGAAGAAATAAAGCATAACATCTTTTCTGGAGAATATGTAAATTATCATTAAAAAATGCTTATTTGATAAATGCAGTACTGATGGGAAAAATAGCATGCTTAGCAGGTTTATTTATGTTGCCAACAGTATTTGAAAAGGAATTACTGCAGATATGTTGTTACATTTATATGGGGTCCTGGATTAAGCCCAGTAAAAAGAGGAGTTTTGTATGTAAATAAAGAAGAAGGAGGTTTAGGGTTAATTTACCCCATGGTGTACACTGCTTCATTAAATGTGTACAGTCTTAAAGTGGATAAATGAAAAAGGTAAGAGATTAGTAATAAAACTGTATAAATATAAGTATAATAAATGCTGGGGTATGGGAAAAAAGAATGTATAAATGAATAAATAAAATGTTACCAAGAAAAAATATTTTTGTGGAAAATAAAAATTGATACTACAGAAAAAGATAGAAAAGTATGGTATAAGAATGCAATGATAACACATTACTATGTAAAACCCTGGAAAAATCTAACAGATGAAACAATTAAAGCTATAAAAATAAGAAACAAATTATTTAATCAGAAAGTAGAATGTCATTTTTTTTTTGTGGAGACTGGTAGTAGATAAATTGCCAGTAAAAGGAACTATGCAATATAAAAAGAAAAGTGATAAAATACGTTACATTTTCAAGAAGAAACTATGGAACATGTGTTTTTGAAATATAAGAGTAAAAAGGTTAATGGGAAAACTATGTAAAGAAGATATTTTGAAGCTATAAAAGAAGTGGATAAAATTAACTTGGATATAAATATGGATAATATAAGTCTAGAAGAAGATGTTAAAAGAATAGATACAAAGTTATTTTATGTTGTGTGGGCTATATGGAATGAAAGAATAAATGAAATTATGTTTAATGATAAATGGATTTTACCAACAATATTAAGTAAAATCAGATGGTGGTTATGGAAAAAGGAGTGGGGGGGTCTAACAGGGATGGAATTCAGCATGATTGTATAGGAGATTATGAATATGTGTTTGTGCATATGTAAATATTTGTAAATATGTAAATATTTTGCAAATAAACCAAACAAACCAATATCCAAGTTAACACTCGAACTTCTGATTATAACACATGCACTAGTTTCTTGCTCTTACTACTGTATTACATTACCACATACACTACCACATACACAGCACCACCAACATCCAGTACTCAAACCATACCACCATGCAACAGTTTACCTGGATATTCTAACATCTCATCCATTTTACTTGTAAGCTTTATCCAGTATACAACCAAAATACAACCACCCCCTACAAATTCCAAATTAAAACTATTTGTTACATGTCTCCATAAACCCCTCTCAAAAAGTATCCGACCTTATACTTCAATCCATATTTTCCTCACTCTACAACAATGTAGAGATATCCATTCAAACCCCGGCCCAAGCAACCCACCTGCACACACTCTTCCTGCAAATAGCCAACATCTTTGTTTAATAACAATAAATACATGTAGTATTTGTAACAAACTTGTGAATATATGTGAAGGCTGCCAGTCTAGCTAGATGGAATTTTGTAGATATTTCTATGTCTTTGTAAATATTAATAATCTCTTAAATGTGAGAAGACTGTATTGGATGTTGAACTGCAAAAATGTACCAACAGTGCACTCTGCTGTAAGTAAGCTGATAAATCAAACATTTTATGACTGTTTGATCTCAGGGCTCAGAACCATGGTGTCTGGACTATATATACTGTCTTTAATTGCTGTGGTTTCCTGACCAGGTGCAAGCTTATTAAGAAATGCAAGTGTAGAGTTTCTGTTATCCTAGGAAACCCCCCAGAGAATTGTTAAGAATGATATAATCTAAAATGAGTCATCAGGATGTATTATCAATTTAAAGGACTTTCTCAGAGACATAGAGAGAGCATTTTGGACTTTGTCTAAAGCTGACAACAACTCACCAGTACTCTGCTTTTGCTCTATATGAAGGTTTATTTAGAACTGTGATTGCTCTTAGGAAAAGATAGAAAATAGTAAGTTTAGTCTAGCTGTTTTCTATATTTATGTCAGAACTATTCTACAGTATTATTTTAAGCATTTTCCTCTAATGTATGAACTCTTGACTAGCACTGTGTAGTAAGAAGTATTGTCTTGTGTTTTTATTATTTATTATTAAATATTTTTAAACATTTCAACTGTGGCTGTTTTGTGTAGAGATAATTTAAGATCTAGAGTACATTGCATGTATATAGCGATACTGTACAAAGCCACTCCAGTAGTCTTGCTGCTCATTCACACTTACCATCTGGATAATAATATTGCACAGTAATATTTGGACACCCTTTGGTAAGGGCCTTTATAGTAACTAATATTAGTGGGTGGTGGCACCTGGTACTACCTTATAGACTGTCAGGAAGGGGAACAGCTGGAGAACCTGTGCCAGCCTTCCCCAGGAGTGTCTGTGTGTTTGTATATAAATCATATCTTAAAGTCTGTGTATGTGTCAGCTACTTGGGCAGGCACACAAAACACTGGTTGGATAGAGAGGGTGCTGGAGGTTTTAGCTTGACCACTAGGCTGAGATCCTAACCCTATAGCTGTGCCAGTGGGGAGTCTTACTGGGGATCTGGGGAGAAAGGGAGAAACCAGCCCCAGACTGACTGTGATCTCTGTGTGCTCTTAAGGGAAATTGTACTTTACCTTGTGTGTATTTGTTATCCTTCCCAATGTGAATGTCCCTCACTGGTGTTAGTGTTGAGGATTGAGGCTCCTCGATTGCTGGGCCAGTGCTCAGGCATCACAAAAGTCACTGAGTTTCATGCTTGGCTATCTAACCACACCCCAGACATTGTGGCAGTAATAGAAACATGGCTAAAACCACACATTGCTGATACTGAAATTACCCAACCAGGGTATAGTATCATTCGCACAGATAGATTTAATAAAAAGGGAGGTAGCATTGCATTAATTTATCAGACCTGTCTAACCATTACAACCTATCCCAAACCAATTCCTTCCTTCGGCAACACCGAACTCCTAATCACATCACTTCATATCAATAATATTAAACGTCTTTGTATAATTGTACTCTGCATTCCCCCAGGCCAGAATATTCCTATTCTAGAATACCTCTTATCGTGGATAAATAAAAGTATTTCACAATAAACCGTTATCCTTGGTGACACCAACATTAACTGGCAAGCCTAACTTCCACCTCCCCAGCCAATAGTATACATCTACATAGCTTTACACAGCTCATCACCACCATTACTCATAGCCTGTCCACTCCCTCAGAAACAATATTAGACTGGATACTAGTATCCCATCCTCAAAATTAGTCGGACTCAGGTACCCTACCTAACATATTAAGCGACAACCTTCCAGCATATACCCACTGGACACATTCTCAAATAGTTAAAACATACTCCTGTAGAACTTCCAGAAATCTCACCCACTTTAACCAGGACATATTTATAAGCACTCTGAAAGCTAACAACTGGATTCCATCACATATCCTTCCCATAGACAACGCCATTAACTATTTTAATAACATTTTTTTGGATACCCTTAATAGTCTAGCACCTATACGAACCAAAAGAACAAAAGTTAACCATGCCCCCTGGCTAACAAAAATGACCAAACAAACTCCCCACCAAAGAGACCAAGCCTGGAAACAATGGAGAAAAAACAAAACAAAATGAACTAGAATTCAAGCAACTTCGAAATAAGGCAAAAAAACTTGTCATACAAGATTAAAAAAAACTACTTTTCCTCTAAACTATCCTCCCTACATAATAACCCAAAACATTCTGGAAATCTGTCTCCTCTCTACTTAATCCGGGCACCTTACAAAACCCTTCCCCTTCACCTGAAAAAAATCCACAACAAATTGCTCATGAATTCAATACCCATTTCAATACTACCATACAAAAGTTAATTAACGACTCACCACCAAACCCAAACTCCCTTGACAAAAATTGTCCAACATTGCTAAACAGTAGCCTCCCCTCCTCAGACAATACAAGTAGCACTTATTCAGCTCCCTCCTTTTCTATGTGGTCAGTTCCCACCTGTCTTATATTCAAACTCCTATCCAAACTAAAACCCTGCTCTCTGTCTGCTGATAACCTGCCCCCTGAATATCAACAACTTGCAGCAAAAACAATTGCATACCCTATTAGCATTCTTATAAATCACTGTATTGCTGAATGCTACGTCCACCACTTATGGAAAAAATCCATCATTACTCCACTTCATAAAGGTGGAAACTCTATGACCTCTCTAATTATTGACTTATCTCTATACTCTCTCTGCTATAAAAAAAATACTAGAAAAATGTGTACAAATTCAGCTTCTTAATTACCTGTCTACCAATAACCATCCCTTCCCTATTGTAAGACAGTGCTGTTTTTACAAACCTTCACTCATCACTTAGCAGTAAAGTGCAATCCTGCTATAATAAAATAACTAAATTTACCTCAAGTAAAGCAAACCGTACCCACTACTGCCTTGCCATCTCTGAATTGAATTGGCTTGAATTCTCTGACTACCACACCTACACCCAGCTAACTCTTGAGCATAAACTTATTTTCAAATCCAACTCCTGCCTTGCACTCTGCTCTCTTCTTTACACATACATCCCAACAAGAACCTTCAGACCTTCCAACAAAATGCTTTTAAATGTGACCAAACCAAACAAAAGAGCTGGACAAACTCTGTATTCCCACTATGTAGCTAAACTTTGGAATTCCCTACTCTCCCACACAACTCAAATTGAGTGTTTCAAAAACTTTCAGTTAGCTTTGAAAAGCCACTGCCTGAATAACCCTCATTGCTCCTGCAAAATCAATAAACCACCTTAAATTTGTTTTCTTCCCACTAACCAAAAATGAGATACCACATGGCAAATCACATACTATATGGCAGATAAGATCTCTGTACAACTTAAAGTATCCTTTATTACCTATTATAATATATCCCTGCATTTACTACACAAACTCACTGTCTTAAAGTATACTGTCCAAAAACTTTTTTTTCTTTTTAACTCAAAACAGCCGAATTTATGCTGTACATAGGTAACCTTTTGCATACTAACATTAGTATGTCATATTATATTATACTGTAATATTTCTTTTAACTCAAAAGTGTATGTTTCCTGTAACAAATGTAACCTCTGTACTATCTTGTTAAAACTGTAATTATTTTTGTAGAGCTTTTCTCCCCAGGCTTCCACTGAAAATGGGTTATCTGACCTAGTGGACCTTCCCGGTCAATAAATAAATAAATAAGAGCTGTTTTGTATTTAAATAAAGGACCTTACTCTTTTCAATAGTTGCCATAGGATCTTTTACATCCACCTGAATTCCACAAGCTCAAGCAGATGGGGCTTCATTTTAACATCTCATCTGAAGGACAGCATGCTCAGGAGTGCAGCACCTCCCTTATGCTGCACTACAGTGTCAGTAATCCATTTACCTCCTACTGTACCAAAGGCAAGTGTGCCACATGTTGCACTATAGAGGAGTGATCTCTTGAATGCAGTTCTCTATGCGTTTCCAAATTGAGAATGGGACCTTGATGTGCTGATCTTGGTGGTCTTTATTTGTTTATCATTTGTTGACCGAGATAATCCCACTAGGTGGCCTTTTTCAATGGAGACCTGAGGTCGTATTTTATTTATACTAATAGGGGAAATTTGGTCAGGGCATTGAGGAACTTCCTTAACTCTTTTTGATAGGTGCCATTAGATTTTTTTCATCCACCTGAGCTGCCAGTCAATGGAAACCAGATGGGACCTTGGTTTAACAACTTATCGCAGCACCCCCTAATACAGCACTGCAGTGTCAGTAATTTGAAAATTAGTTTACTCATCTGGAGTGGAAGTTGGAGTAGAACCCACAACCTTCTCGTTGTTTAGCACCAAAGGTGAGTGTACTAACTGTTGAGCCATTGAAACATAATGGAAGGTATAATACGTGTCCACATAATCTTGGCATCCTAGGTACGATGATGTTATCTAGCTGATGCTGTAACTAGAGATTTAAAAAAAGTATTTCCAATGCTCTCATGACCATGGTGAGGGATTTTTGTTGTTATAACAGGATGAGGTAGTTTCCATTTGCATGTGAACAAAGGGACTTGTCCCATCCTGTCCATCATTCAGTGTTCCATCCCTTGCAAAGTTTTTTTCTCTGTCAAAGCCAGTCATTCAGTAGTTAAATTAAACAATAACAAGGAAAAAGGACACTATGAATTGGCTTCTCCCGTAAGTACCATACTCTTCAAAGTACATGATCCTTTTATATGTAAAAATTCACTAGCAGTAAGGCATGAACACTTTTAAATGTGGATTTTCTTTTGCACCACACTGCTCAACCTATCCCTGTTTTGGAGGAATTGCCCTAGTTCCCACCATACTAGATGAAGACACCAAAGACATGTCCTCCATGTTCTGTAAAACATTTCACCTCCAGACTTGTTAACAAGATAACAACCTGGAGCTCCTCCATACCCAACTTATTATTAAAAAGATACCTTATCTTATCATAGCTAACTGTATATCTCTTTTAGTTTATTCCTTCTTCCTAATTAGTATGGAGTCCCTGTACATTAAGCCAAACACCATTCTCTTAGGAGACTTCAACTACTCCTCCATTAACTGGGAGACTTGTACATCCTGGGCTTAGTCCTTACCAATGTAGGATAGCCTTTTTCCCCACCAATTGTCACTTCCTACCTGGTCATATCCAACTACAAATCAGTCATCTTCACCCCAGCCCAGGAGTTACTAAAGCCAGCTACACCCACCTGTGTGGGTAATTATTATTCCATAAGCTTGACCAAACGTATCTGTAAGGTTGTGGAAAGAATCATTATGGGACTAGTAAATAAGGACATAGGCTACTTACAAACTCCTTACCAAATCCATGATAGGGAATGAATGAAGAAAAAGCACAACATTCATTGTTGCACATAAATTTTGCAAACAGGCAAACTGCCACTGAGCTAGTATACTGAAATATTTATGTAGGCAATGGATTAAAGTGGCATGCAGAGTACATATGGAAAGGAAAATTACAGTGAGCTGAAGAGAACAATTATTTACAGCCGAGAAGAGTTTATATTAAAATCACAGATGTGAACATTATCTTAAGCAAGTTGTAAACTATGTCAAGTTATACTTACTGTGCAGATATTTGGCACCCTTTGAAATGGTGATGCACACATACCTGGAATATCAGAAAACAGTAATATGTAGGAGTTAAAAAGTGACTGTTGAAACAGCAGGAGGCTGTAGATGACATGTGAAAAATGAAATGATGGAGGAAATGTGAAGAAGGCTGGGTGAGACATGGCAGAGTAGTGTAGCTAGATAAGTCTAAGAAGTTTGACATAAAGACACTCATTTGCAGGATAAAGTTTTAGAGAGCATACGTAAGGCTGATATCTTGGAGGGTTAGCTCCAAACTGCTGCAGGAATAATTTTGGCTTTTTTAGTTCAGAGCAGCATTAAAATGAGATGTAAGTCAAGTGCTCACACTTGAGATCTATTATGGTAGCAAGTTAATTATTAGTTGAGTTTATTGGCTATTTGACATGGTAGCATGGGATGCAGAGATTCTAATTAAAAAATGTAGGGACCAGTGTTATATATTAAAAAAATAACTTATTGTCCTACACAGAGACGGTATTTTCAAGTAGGTTGTGCCAATATTGTCTCGTTTTTAAGAGGATTATTTAGCCTGCAAATTTTGTTCAGTGTTAATAGGAGATACTTAGCCACTGAGAATTGCACAGAGCAGTTAATGGAAAAGCATAATCAGTCTAAGAATTGTTAAAGGATAAGGACAATCATGTCATATTTTTGGAATGAGGAGCCGACAGATTCTATATGCCACCTTGAGCTGAGATAGATTTTACAGTACACATATGCATGCAAAATAAGGGGTGGATCCAGGAAATCTGAAGTCAGCAAAGTTCAGTACATAAAGGTAAAGTTGTTTACATGCCTTTGTACCTAAAATCACCAAATGTGTTCTGTAGCTGAGTAACTAATAAGCAATATAACTTGAAAATGAACCTTTGTGTCATATCATATTATTTTCTGAGAAGTCTGTTAGAAAATTTGAAGCTGGTTTAGAGATACAACCCTGCATTAGTTGGTCCTAACAGTAGTTCTGCATGGCCATTAGACTATCCTGTGTTTTGCCTTTTAGTTCAGAACAAACATGCAGGTGACATTTGGTCTCAAAATCATTCATTAGTGTTTCTGTGACCATGGAACTAAAATTAACATATATTTCTCCGAAAAGTGACCTTATGTGTATTTTTAATGTTGTAGCAAAAACACAGTATACCTCATTCGTAGTTAGTAGCACCGCAGTGCCAATCACTCTATACTGATGCCCTGATTTGCACCACAGTGGTATCTATTGATACATATTCATCCAGATTTCCTAAAATGGTAGCATCTCATTACCTGGGATTTTGCATAGCCATGAATGCACCTAACAACACACACACACACACACAGACACACACACACACACACACACACACACACACACACACACACACACACACACACACACTCTCTCTCTCTCACACACACACACACACACACACACACACACACACACACACACACACACACACACACACACAAACACACTCTCTCACACACACACACACACACACACACACACACACACACACAAACACACTCTCTCACACACACACACACACACACACACGCACACTCTCCACTCACTCACTAATAGTGTTAGTAAAATTATACAAATGGTAGTATTAACCAAACAGCAAGACTTTCAGGAGCATAAAGCCACAGTGCCACCAAATAAATACAATTACTCTCAGAAGTTAAACTTTTTTTCTAAAAGACCAGCCACAATGAAAGGTTTAGATATATTTAAAATAAATAATAAAGTAGAAAACATGAAAATACTGAATATCTATTTAGAATAAACACCAAAGTTTCAATTCACAAGAATTATGAAAAACAATTCAGACAGATACAGAAAAACAATATTTAACTAGTCTCACTATATTTTCATAACTGACTGAAGAATTACTATTCCCTGCTTACTTACTAAAGCAAGTCAGGATGAAGCGGGTGAGTGGTCTTGTCAGTTCCAAAACAGAGTACTGAGTGCCACTGTCACACCTGTCACTGTTATCTAAGTACAGTTTCAGTGCTGGCTACAGAATGACATCACATCTGGTCACCTTATTCTGTGGTTCGAACATTGCCCCCACTGACTAGAAACGAGAGCCAGGATCTGGCACTCTGGCACTGATGTATCACAATATACACCTAGAACTATAGTTTATTTCAGCATCTAGAGACTGTGAAATAATTCCAACCCTTTCATCCTTCCTGCAGAGACTAACCAGCCATTCTCTGGCACCCCAGGGTAGCAGTTAGTTTACCACTAAGGACAATAAGAGCAGCATCCCAGCCCAGAAATTGTATCTCTGGCTACATTCAGATCTGTGAGGTAAAATCTTTATGGCCTAAACCAAGTCATTTAATTTCAAGCTATTTTTCTAAAGGTTAGCTGGTCTGAACGTAACCCTTTCCCTTCCAGCATCCTCTGTTAACGTGTATGCATTTCATTAGTTACAATGCATGCTGACATACATATATATTTCTTTTCTATCCAGCAGGACCCACTGTTGATACATTTTTAACACAAGCAACTTTACAAATGTATTTTTAACACAAGCATCTGTACAAATCAGTTTGATGTGCAAATGACATAAAGTTCTTTACAAAACACCAACTAGCTATGCTGTCATATGTTACACATGCACTGCCCTACTCTCTGTGGCATAGCTGGTACTACCTCACATCATCACAAACCCTACCTTCCCCTGAGTTTGCATAGTTTGGCTGTCTGTAATTCTCAAATTTCAAAAGTTCCGTAACTAGCCTGTACATTGGGAAGGTCATTTACCCAGACTTTTCCCACAGAATACTGTATTTGCTTGTGATGTTCTGAACCTCTTTGGCTAGGGTACACAGTAGTAATCCTAGGCAGCAAAGGTGGCTGTGAATCAGAATGATCTTATGCAAGAAAGCTTGCACCGATCTTGTATACTTTGCAGAACTATTTGTACTGTTTATTATTTCCAAGTACATACTGACAGTCACACATTTTTTAAACAGTTTTGCTGCTTAGCCTTTTGTGTTTTCAACCCTTGTAGAATACTAAGTTAAGTCTAGCTGTCTTGTCCTAAAATTGTATTAGAAGAACCCAGGAACAATTCAGCAATAATGGCATTTTTAGAATGTACATTAGAGGTTAATAGACTGCAACATTTGCAAAACATTCACTTAAAATAGAAGAACATATATTTATCTTCAAAGTAATTACATAAAGCTTCAAAGCATAGGTGCATTGTTATTGTGACTACATAGTATTTATTTCTGTCTAAATGTGGGATTTTTATTATTTTAAATGTTGTGGTATAAAATAATAATACAGTAACTGCCCTCATTAAAATTTGGGATGCAGCTGCTTACTTGACTTTGAAGCTGACAGCACACTGTAATGATATTTTGCTAATAGTTCCGGAAATAAATTCCTGAAAATTTGAAGAACATTTTAAGCCATTTGGAGTACATCAGTTTATATATATATATATATATATATATATATATATATATATATATATATATATAAAAAAATGAAATAGCCAGCAGCACTTGGCTTTCCTACACTTGGTTGAGGGTGGATAAATTTTGACTTAAGGCCTAAAATGTATTTCTGTATAAAAGTAAGATTTTCATTGTTTGTTTCTTTATTTATTTTATAGATACTGTTTTTATTTAATTTTGATGGTACTTACGTATTTACGCAACCACATTCCAGACTCACCAATTGTAGCACACGGTATCATTCTATGTACGTCTGTTAAGTATAATCCATGTCACTATGGCCTCTGTAAATCTGTCTTAGCCAAAGTGATTATATTTCTTGATTCTCACTCCGTGGAATACTTGTCGTGGTGTAAGATTGTTAAGACACGTTTCTCACCTACTTGCTTAAAGAAGTCCACAGAAAGCCAAAAAATGGGTTGGAAGTTTGGAAATGCAATGAAGGAGGTGAGCTAACGAGTACATATTATTTTGGAGGAAGAACGTTTATAAACAGATGGGAAGAAGTATGGGACAAAATGGAGTGTTGTTAAGGTACTAGGGATTCATTATAAGCAAATATATGGAATTAGACGTCCAAAACAAGGCTCGAAATTTTTTTCAATGCTAAACAGAATCGTGCCATTTGATCAAGCCAAAGTCGTTCTGCAAGAGCATACATCTCAGCCTGTTAGTGCAAGGCATTTGAACAAAGCTGAATATAATGGGGTGGACAAAGGGCCCAAAATAGGGGCAGATTTAAAATATGGCTCCTATAAACTTAGAAAGTTACTACCACAACAGGATTTGTGTTCGCAAGCATTATCTGAAGGATATGAAAAAAATGTATGTCGTTATTTAGTAAATTCAATCCTCACTGATATGTCATAAATCCACAAATGTTATGATGAAGAATCCAAAATTATGACACCCAAATCTTGACAATTGAGAGATATGTGCAAGACAGTTTGAGTACATTTATTGCTATGACTATGACTTGGAAAAGAACCGCTTCTCCTCTTCAGAATGTGGTTGCGATAGTACGTAAGTACCATTTTGATTTGTATATTGGGGCAGAGCACTGATCACAATCAACCAATTTCAGTCTCATCCCAGGGAAATTTTTTGAAATACAGATACAAAGCAAATTCAGAGAGAGCATTGTTCTGCTGACAAATAATGGAGTTAGTACACATTGTGCTTTTTAAATGTTTTGACATAAAAATGACATAAATTAAATGTTTTTAATTAAAACTCAGAATGCAGTTGTTCCTTTCACTCTGAAGCTGGAAACATGGTTTATGACATTTTTAGTTAATTGGACCAAAAAAAAAATCCATGAAAGCTGCATGAGAATGTGTTGTATTATTTTGGAGATAACACCCCTTTATATACACAGATCAAAACGTTGCCAGAAAAGAGTTGCTTTCCCTGCACTTGGTTGACGGTAAAGTAGAGGAGTTTAAACTTATTAGTATCTACTCCCAAATTTGAAACAATGTGCTCACCTTTTACACAGGAAATCATTGGTCATGCAGTTTCTGTTTGTGTTGGCAGGGATTCGGAGAGCTTGGCTGTTCTTTTTTCTTCTTACTTGTGTGAATGTCGAGAGAGTATTATATATAAGGATAGGGGTGGAAGGCTGTGAGGGTTCAAGGGGGTAGATTTTGCCAAGATGAAGGTTTGACCAGTTTGTTTCTTCTGGCTGAAACTTCAGTGAATTTAGTCTTCACAAAATGTGAGGTGGGTGTGAAACAGTCAGTAGAAAGGGCATAACACTGTTGAAAATGCTTAGTTGTAAAAGTCATAGCTTTCAACCTCTTAATGTAAGAATTAAGGACAAAGCCAAAAATAATGAGGGACAAAGGCCAAAATCAAGTAAGATATTAAGTATTGCTCTTACATACTTAGCACTTTTTGAGAATAACACCTCAATATGCATTTCATTTTCTGAAAGGAATAAAGTCTGAAACTCAGATGTCATTATTTAAATACTTCAGTCCTCAATAATTTTCAAGAAAAGTCCAGCTCTTATGAGAAACAAACTTAAAATATAAGCAAAATCAGGGAAATTATGCGAAGTCAGGGAGAGTTGAGAGCTGTGGTAGAGGGATTGCTAAATATATGGAGCCCTAACTATGAAACAAGCATTCCTTTATTGCTGCAGAAATATAATGGTTCTGTTAACTACAATAAACATGTGCATCGGCTGTTGTTTTTATGTGCTAAATGCAGTAGTACTGTTCAAAGCTGCTGCCTTTCTGAGCAGTAGTATGGCTCTTTGTAGAGCATCGGGCATCTCTCAGAGGTGAACATGTGCTTATGTGAGTGAATGGGTGCAGTCAGCACAAAAAGGAATGTAGGTGAGCCACATGATATCATGTGTGTCTCATCACATATTTAGAGCCTGTCTAACAAACTCTTCCTTTCAATAATGAAATGACATCCCCACTAGACCAAGTGCACCACCACAGCCTGTGTATGGCAGACACTAACTGGCCACCTTTAATATTCTGGGCTTTAGATTACAGACTCTCTCACTGCGTTGCACCTGCAGAAGAGTTTGGAAGGTGAACACTGATGATGGGAACCCATGGGATGCAGTCTCCAATTCATAATAGGTGAAAAAAAATGATGGTTCAGAAAGTAGAAGTCCATTTTACCAGTGACTGATGTATTTACTTAAGGTATATAGATATATATATATATATGTCACTATGGCCTATATCTATATATATATATATATATATATATATATCACAGGTATATATGCAGCATAATTTAATTTGGAATCTTGGTTTGTTTTTTTTTCTTTTTTCAGTGAAATGCTTGTCTAGTTTTTCATTCTTCTTTGTGAACGCCTTACAACTGCTATTGATTTTGCTGTAGTTGTGCACATCTTGGAAGTAACTGTGGGATTTTTTTACTAGGCATCTTTCTTGTGCTTTTTGGTACGTGGCAATCTATCCCAGTTGTAACTATTTGCAGGGTTTTCATATTAGAAGGTTACATAAATATAAGTACACAATGTTGTACTGTTGTAGAGTTTGTGTTTTATACTTGCAGTTGTTTTGTGCTGTGAAACATATTGTGTATAATTCCGATATAAATAAAAATAGATTTTGTTGATCTAGTTCACCTTGATGAAATGAAGTGAATGTAAAGCATACATGACTAAATAATACTGTTTCTCCACAGGTTCTTGATTGGAAGAGAAAAACCAGGGCAAATCAGTGAAGTTGCCCAGCTTATCAGCCAAACTCTAGAACAAGAGAGGCATCAGAGAGAACTTCTAGAACAGCAGTATGCACAGTATGATGCAGATGACGATGAGGTGAGAACATCTGTTTAAAGTAATGAGTTTTCTTGTTCATTTGGACTAAAAGTCTTTCTTTGCTTTTTGTTCATCAAGTTACCTTAGTTCTTCACAAACGAGCGTAATAGCTTAAGCTGATTGGGAAATGAGTGTTCATTCTCCTTGTTGTATTTTCACTGGATCTGTCAGAGCAAGAAAATGGCAATTTACACTAAGAATACAAATGTAGTGTGTTATGTGGTTGTGTGCCATCACATCCTGAAGAAAATGCTTTTGGTAGGGTTTTATACTCATTCTTCTTGGATGACCATCCAAAAAGCAGTACATTCCAAACATTGCCTCCATTGTATGTAGTTACAGTCGGTAATTAATTTATCATTTTACTTTCTTTCCAATGTTTGCAAATGGGAATTGCCTGCTTTTGTCTATTATTGGCAGCCTTACAGCTGGATTGTGTTATATTATGCCATATTTGTGAAGTTTGCTTATCTGGTAGTTGTTTCCTACAAGATATAATAGTTGAATGCAAATCATGACTGCAAAGCCAGTTTGTACAGTAGCAGGAATAGTATGTGAAACACTTAATTAATGGGATGACTGAAGTAGCTCTGGGGGAAAAATACAAAATGAAAGGTTAATGACTGTTTAATAGACATTTACCATCTAAACTCCTGATATTTGGCTACTACTTTATACCAATGCAAACATTTTGTGTGGTAGTGCCTTAACCAGTATTGTAATATTCTCTCAGTTTACCTGTCTGTACCCGGGGAGTGGGAGAGGGAGGGTGGCAGGATGCACTTTTTCTGCTACTGTGATCATCTAGGTAAAGGTTAGATCAAAGCTGAAAGTTTTACTAGAAGGAATTTGGCCTGGAAGGGTGGACTTCACACCTTAATTATTCTTTATAAAACTGAATGACATAATACAATGGGAATGCTCATCTGACACTTTAACTCAAGGTATTAATGCTGTCACGTACTAACAAGCTTCATCCTGTAGCCCCGTCTTTGAGTCCCTCAGAGGCTATTTGAATACTGAGACTGTGAGCAAGTCAGTCAACTAAATATTGCTTCTGGGTCACCCCTAAAAAAGAGGCACTTCTGCCTAGTAGGCTTATCTGTTTAACAAGTAAATACAATTAAAAAATAAATAAACTAATAAACATGGGTCATGATTGTTATGAGTCTGTGTTTACCAATCAAAGAATACAGTCAGTAAATGACTACTCTCTGAAAACTAAGAGTGTAACATCTGTTTATCAAACAGTCATCCCATTGTAAAGAAAATCAGCAAATAGTCATAGTTGGCCAACAACAAGGAAATACCAAGTAGTACGTGTATACTACACACCAAACATGCTGATATGTAGCCCATCAAATGTATATTAATAATATGTGTTGTAACCCACCCAGGTGGGGGGCTGGACCCCCCACATCCCCCAACTATATATACCAACTCTGAGATCACACTACAGTTGGGAAAAGGGCAAATTTATAAAGGGTTTTGTTTAGTTTATGTCATGCAGTGTGCACTTGAGAAGGTGTATTTACGAACATTGCTTTTGTTAAGTTTCACTTCACAGCATCATCGGACATTCATGATGTTGGCCAACTCTGACTATTTGCTGATTTTCTTTACAATGACATGACTGTGCCATAAATGGACTTCGATGCTTAGTGTTCGCAGAATAGCCGTTTGCTGACAGTTTCCTTCAACTGGTAAACACAGACCCAATTGTTACACATGAAATTTCTAATTGATGAAAAAGACTGCCATTAGAAAATGGAACAAGAGGGAGCTTCCTGTACTCCCTGACCTCATGCCCTCTATAAATAAAAGTGTAAAATTGCATTTCAGTGGTGAGATTAGATTCTTTTTAATATGAATGTATTGGCATAAATTAGGGACTTAACTCTATTCAGATTAGCTTTTCCCCTGTTGCATAACACATGATTGTGTCTCAGTGACAGGTGGAGTGAGAAATGTTTTGTTTCTAGACTACCTTCCCGAAAGTCAGGTTTATTATGGGTGTAACGGATGGCATCACTTGCCACCAAATGTGTAGATCATGTTGACACTGGATGGGTTTGAATCCCATTGTTACGAAATAGTGTTCCACGCAGTAATGTGAAAGACAAGGACTGTGGTCTTTCATTCTGCTTAACTGCCCCAATTAGGTCGGTTGGCTAACACAGGAATTGTCTCTAAAGTCTCAACACTAATACCCAACAGCTTAAAGTATATAAAAAAATGTACACAAATCTGTTTCAATTACCAGTTCATGAAATACAACCTGTTCTCAAGAGCGTCAAGGAATATGCACTGCTGTCCCAGATATGGGCTTCCAATATCCACACCCAGACAAGGACTACACACTGACCACTTACAGAGCTGATCATTTGGCCTAGCACCACAGGACCTTTTCTCACTACTTTTTCTGTGAATCACAGTGTCTTCCAACACCCTTTATCCATGGTATTTACTTTCACTTGTATGCACATGCAGGCACACATGCACTCACACACACACACACACACACACACACACACACACACACACACACACACACACACACATTTTCAGGGAAGGCTGTCAGAATTCTCCATTTCCTCACAGCTTTCTTTATAATACTGCTACCACTGTAGAATTATTGGGATAGAGATCCCTCAGTTAGCATACACTATTGATTTAGTCAAATATGTAGTATAAAATGTAATATCATAATGACTGATGATGTGTTCACGTGATTTGACTTCTGGGGAAGGATACCACAGCTTGCCTACTGTGGTGCTAAATTATATCCTTTTTTCATATAATAAATAATAATACATAAAGAATAAAAAATATCAGCCACACAATCTTAAAAGTGAACAAATACAATTTTCCTTAGACAACAAAAAAACCTGTACATCTGTAGGATAAATGTCACTGTTATTTCCAGCTTGCCATATCACCAAACAATTTCTCTTCTTTCAGAATCCTATATCCCACACCACAACCATTCTCCACCTATGCTTGAATAGTTTTAATAACATCCCCTAGGTATATTCATTATTTTGTTACACTGCTCATCCCCATCTCTATACTATAACTATATATATATATATATATATATATATATATATATATATATATATATATTCACTTCAGAATGTCAAAAGCCCAAAATCTTGAATTTCAAAACATTGAGACCAAAATCTCAAATTCAAAACATTGAAATCTCAAAACATTGAATTTCATAACACTGAAAAAACACAGGAAACCAACATTTACTGTATTCCACCACAACTGCATACAGAAACAAATAAAAGACAAATCATATTACACTTCTCCAAATATAAGCAGGGGAGCAAGCCCCCCATACCCCCTGCTACTTAAATATATCAACTCCGAGATCGCACTACAGTAAGATGAGTTATGTTGTAGTAGAGCAATTTAGAAGGGAACATGACTAAGGTTACAACAGGCACTCATGAAGCACATAGTGGTATGTTTGCCATTTTGTTTTGTGGTGTGCGATCTCAGAGTTGATATATTTAAGTAATAGGTAGTGTGTGGGGCACAGCCCCTCACATGGGGGGGTGCAGGGGGGCTTTCCTCCCTGCTTATATTTGGAGAAGTGTAATATATTTCTGTATGTAGTTGTGCTGGAATATAGTAAGTGTTGGTTTCCTGTGTTTTTTTCAATGTTATGAAATTCAATGTTTTGAATTTTCGAGATTTTGGTCTCTGTGTTTTGAAATTCAGGATTTGGGGCTTTCGGCATTCTGAAGTGAATCTATATATATGGACCATAATTATATATATATATATATATATATATATATATATATATATATATATATATATATATATAATCTGTGCCTGAACCTATCACTTCTTAACTACAATATCAACATTATCTGCCCTATCTTGTTCTTTCCCTGACGTCATTTTCCTTGAATTTCTAAGCACTAATCACATTATCTGGTATCTGGCAAACCGAGTAATACACCTCTTCAAATGCTTAATGTTCAAAATCTACTTATGTGTAAGTATCTTTTATAGTGTAGTAGCAGCCTGTACTTTCACATGAATGTAATCTAATCAGCAAGTGTATGTGTAATTGTTAATGTGTATTATTTAATGTCTGTTCATGTATATTACTGAATGTGTGTTTAAAAATATTTGTAATATGTTGGAGCGTTTCTCCTCAGGCCTTCACTGAAAAGTCCTTTTTTCCCACTAACCCGAGTGAGACAAACTCTGTAAACAAAGCAAAATAAATAAATAAATAAAAATACAGGTCAAATATGCAGAGGTTAAGGCAATGTATATTGAATATTAAAATAACAGTTGTATAAGGCAGAATATTTAAATAAGACTATCATCCACAGCTAGATAAGAATCCAAGCTGTCTCCTACTGAAGAAATATTAAATCTAACTATTCTAAGTTAGTAAAATCATACAAGGGAGAATTCAAACAGCAGACCTTCAAAGATGGGATCATTAAGATCTCCTAGGCTGACATTTCCATTCAACACTAAATAAATATGTACATATCAACTCATCATTTCTGGTCTCCCAGAAAACTGATTAGGGGGGGGGTTACATCACATTACATTTTTTTTCCCACACAATAGAAGAAATGCTAACTAAGCATTAAACTGTTTTTGCATATTCAGACTCCTATATACAATGGAAAGGTTTCTCATTTGCATACTAATGGCTTTTTCCTTTGAATAGTCCTGTAATTGCATTTTGATAGCCCCTTTTCTTCCTGACTCCAACCCTGTATGTGACTTAATTATAAGAAACAATTAGGTCCTTCCTGAGAAACTCATAAAAGTTTCACTTTACATTTCAATTATAAGATTCATACATTTCTCTTTCAACTCTCTCTCTCTTTCATTATTAAAAGAAGACCACAAGGTTACCCACATTTTCATGACATAATAAACACATGTTATAGGTTAAAAAGAGTAAAATACAGCTTACAAAAGTGCCAATAGGTTGAGGAAAAACACATCACATTTTTAAATCAAGTTTCCTCTGTCCTGGAAACATGAGCAGTATTTTTCTGTGTCTTTGTCTTTCTTTTCCTTTTGACCATCAGACCATCCCATAATCAGTCTCAGCCTATTGATTTCCCTGTATAAGGGAGATATTCTGAGTATCATATAGAGGTGAGAGATGTCTACAGGAAACCATCATATAGGAAGTAATAGATGCTGTTTGTGCCTTCTCTGGCATCCTGGCAACTGAGGCTATATAATTATGGTCCTAACCTATCCCTGGTTGAGGTGGATGTATCTGGATCACTGCAGCATCCACCTATGCCTCTTAATCTCATACATTTGCACCACTTCACATATGGCAGCAAAGGTAACTGTTTACCAGCCTTGACAGCCACAACGCAAATCCTTCTGCTACAGACAGAGTCTTTACTTTTCTATAGAGCATCAGCAAAATCAGCTGGGAGCCAGCACCATTCCCTTCAGGATGGACATGCCTGTCCCCTGCCATCTCCATCAAATGCTTAAGCTGCTACTCAGACTCAGATTACATGAGTTATAATCAGGTTTTTATCTCTCTACACCACTCTGGGTTTATTGTGAGGTGTTCCTGTGGCTGTTCTATACTTCAGGCTTTTTTATACATTATAGTATAGATACGATTGTCGCATACTTTTTTTCTTTTTCCTGGTTTGTCACTTCTATTTGTTCTGGCATTTGAGATGTATCAGTTTTTACTAAGTGTGTTCAGCATCATCTTGGAAGTTATGTGTAACTTAAGAGCAAACCTGCAAGATATCCTAAAAACTATAGACCAGTAGCTTGCCTTCCAACAATGTATAAATTATACACTGGAACTGATGCTGACAGAGTTTATAGTTATTTTGAAGAAATCTCAATCATTGCAATGGAATAAAAGGGTAACAAAGAAAGTCATAGGGAACAAAGGATCATTTGTTGTTAAATAAAGTCATAATGGAGAACTGTAAAAAGGGGAAGAATGTAAGTATGGCATAGATAGACTACAAAAAAACATCTGCGTGCATCCCTCATTCATGGATAAAAGAGTGCTTACAAATGTATAAGATACACCCTACACTGGTCAGTTACATTATAGTGACCATGAAATAGTGGCAAGCCATTTTGCAGTTAAGCCATGATAAAGGACATCTTAACATACGAAGTGTAAACAAAAAAGTGCCCTTCCTACACACCCTCCTTGACACACACTGTTTTGACATTCTCTGCCTTACAGAGACGTGGCTAAAGCCAGTCACCAAAGATACTGAAATTATACCACAAGGCTACAATATACTAAGACTTGACCGAACTAAACGAAAAGGTGGTGGAGTAGCAATTCTGTCTAAGAATCACCTCAATATCACTACCCTACCAGCCTGTCCAACCCAGGATAGTAACGTAGAAGCCATTATCACCAAACTCCAATTAAATTCTAATAAATCCCTCTACATCATCTGCATGTACATACCTCCAGGTAACAACATACCCATCTTAGAAGACTTTCTCAGTTGGGTTTCTACCAACTACCCCCAAGAAACTATAATTCTTGGTGACTTTAATATAGATTGGAATACTATTAATGCTGAAAATCCCTCCTCTCACATAAAGCTATATGGTTTTACCCAATCCATTACCTCTACAACAAGATTTAATAAGCCCAGTAAAAAAGAGAGTATCCTAGACTAGATACTCATAAACAAAGTCAACATTACTTATAAAGTAGGAACTATGCCAGATGACCTCAGTGATCACTGCTTAACTTATATTACAAGAGAAAATACTGATTGTCTAAACCTCCCTAATATAAGAAAAATACGCTCTACCAAACACTTTAAAAATGACCTATTTCAAAATGAACACAGATCATGTAACTGGAACCCCTTAAAATCACTTCCACTGGAAGATGCAGTATTATTCTTTAACTCCACTTTCCTTGCCATTCTTGACAAACATGCTCCAGAGCGTACCATTAGAATGAAGACTAATACAGCCCCATGGCTCTCTCATGAAACTAAAAAACTAATACTCTCTAGAAATAAGGCCTGGGCCAAATGGAGATGCCATAGAAACAGCTCTGATTTTCTTTACTTCCGCCAGCTTAGAAATCTTACCAAAAAAGCTATAATTACTGACAAAAGAAAATACTACTGTGGACTTCAAGAAACTCATTTCAATAAACCTAAACAATTCTGGTCATCAGTCAATAGACTCCTTTCACCAGGTACAGCCAAAACTCCCTCCCCCCTTAATGCTGACCCAGACACCCCTCACCTAACTGCAAATGCTTTTAACTCTTTCTTTTCCGAAACTATACAATCTCTTGTTAGACAACTGAACACCAACAACTTCTATCCCCCAAATAACCTAGTAGACTCTTCTTACAACTTCTCTCTACAACCTATCCCTACCTCTTTCATCTACAGACTTATTCACAAACTGTACCCCCTCTGTTGACAAACTCCCTTCTCTTTACCTTCAAAAGGCAGCCAAAGAAATTGCATACCCAATATCTATACTCATAAATAGGACAATCCAAGAGGGAACTATCCCTGATATCTGGAAAGTCTCTCATATTATCCCTCTACACAAAGGTGGTAACTGTATTGACTACTCTAACTTTAGACCAATTGCTCTTCTCTCACCCTTAGGAAAAATTATGGAGAAATGTATTCATCAGCAACTTGTACAGTATCTCTCTTTACACAACATTATAGCTAACTGTCAACATGGCTTTAGACCTCATCATAGCACCACCACTGCCCTCCTTTCCTTTGTTGACACTATCAATAGGAATCGCAACAATAACCTTCTCTCCTCTGCTCTATTCATTGACCTCTCCAAAGCCTTCGACATGGTCAACCACTCTTCATTAATTCACATCCTCGAATCCCTCTCATTTGATAACCTTGCCATTAAATGGTTTAGTTCATATCTGAGTAACAGACAGCAAGCCGTTATTTGGGATAACCACATCTCATCATTATTGCCCATTTCCATCGGAGTCCCCCAGGGCTCTATTCTTGGTCCACTTCTTTTCTCCCTCTATATTAATGATCTTCAATTAGTAATCCCTCAAGCTACCTGCATTCAATACGCTGATGATTCTACCATTATTTGCTCTGCATCTTCCTCTTCACATCTAATCTCACTAACTCAAAATATTTTCAGTACAGTAGAAACATGGTTTACTAGACGGTACCTCCTTCTTAATGCTAAAAAAACTAAACTTCTTCTCTTCTCCCCAACCACTCGGACCTCCCCATTAAACTTCACCATCCTGTCAAACAACACCACTGTCATATCTCCTGACTCTACAACTAAACTGTTAGGAATAACCATCGATAATAATCTCACTTTTGATCAACACATCAACAACACCATCAAATCAGTTAACAGAAAAATAGGATCCTTATACCGTATTAAACCTTTTCTAACCCCATCTACTAGAGCTACTATCGCCCACTCCCATCTTACATCCACTCTCTTTTATGCCTCTCCGATCTTCACTAACCTCAAGAAAGCTAACCTAAACAAACTAGCTACTTGCTATAACAATATTGCCCGCTTCGCCACTGGTAACCCCTTCAGAACCCATCACTGTCTTAATTTGAAACTTTTAGGCTGGCTAGAACTACAAAACTGTCTTGTAATCTCACAACTCACTATTGCCCATAAAATACTGCACCAACCTGATAACACCCCTATACTCTCACAACTTTTTATCCCTTATAGCAATCTTACGTCCCTTCGATCCTCTTGTAAACTCTTGGCCAGATCTATAAAGTCCAACAACTCAGCTGGCAACTCTCTATTCACTAATTCTGTAGGTAGAATATGGAATCTTTTACCTAGGGATATAACACTGATCACTTCTTTACCTCTCTTTAAACATAAAATTAAACTGTACTTCCAAAATCACTGGCTTTGTTCTTGTAGTACACCTGACTAACTTTCTTCACTCTACCCCTATCGTTTCATCTACTCCTATGTTTAACTTATCAGTTAAGTTACTACCAAGATTACCCTGTGCCCTTTGGACTCCTTCTTTGCTTAGACCTACTCCTCTCTTTCTCTCCCCTCTCTTCTCTTTGTCTTCTCTTTTGACTTTTCACTTTTCGACTGTTCTACTGCCTCTTCCTCTCTTCTAACTTTTGTGTTACTCCCTCTTTTCATCTACTCGTATCATTTCTTGTTAAGCTACTACCAAAATTATCCTGTGCCCTTTGGATTCCTTCTATGCTCGGACCTACTCCTCTTATTCTCTCCCCTCTCTTCTCTTTGTCTTCTCTGTTGACTCTTCACTTCTCGACTGTTCTACTCCCTCTTCCTCCCTTCTAACTTTCGTGTTACTCCCTCTTTTCTTCTTGTCGCTTGTACTCTAATATCTTTCTTTTATTACATGCTATCATTTTGGTGTCTACTTTATTCCATTAATTAATATGCTCTGTAATCTGACTGTCGTTTTGTCTACTAGAGTTTAGTGTGGCTTGTCTTTTTGTTAGATTTTGTTAATAATTAGCGTATTACTAACATATAATATTGTTGTATTTTGTGTGGAGCTTTTCTCCCTGGGCCTCTACTGAAAATGGAAATAAATCCAGCTAGACTAGCCCGGTCAACAAATGTAAAATAAAATAAATAAAAAAATAAAAATATTCCAAGGATAAAACTTCAAAGGGGGATATTCCAGGGTGACTCTTTGTCACTGCTGCTCTTTTGTCTTGCCATTAATCCATTAAACTGTCTACTTAACAGATTAGATCATGGCTACAATCCCCCCCCCCCAAAAAAAAAAGTGGAAAGAGTTCTCATTCTCTTATTGCACATAATTTAAAACTATATAGTTTGACAGAGCACAACTACAAGTAGTCGCTTGGTCTTTGTAAATGTACAAAAGCAACCTTTAAAGCAAGAAAGCCGCAGCACCAAGAAAATATCAGTCTGGGACAGGAATGTGATATAAAAGAACTTGAGCAAGAGGGAGTGTATAAATATTTGGGAGTCGAAGGATCAACAATAAAACATAAACAAATGTGAATAAAACTTAGTAAGGAATATTTTAGAAGACTAAAATTAATACTGAAAACAGTTCTGACATCTAGGAATAAAGTCCAAGGTATAAACCAATTTGCTCCTCCTGTCCTAACTTACAGTTTTTGAGTGACTGTCTGGTTCCAAAAGGTATTGGATCAATTGGACAGGAAAACAAGAAAAATGCTTCATGCTTATCAAATGACTTTTAAAAATCAGTTTATACCAAGATTATGTATTCCCCATTATGAAGGAGGTATGGGCCTTCATGAAACTGATTACATATATATATCTGCAGTCGCAGGACTGCATACATATCTGCTGACCTCGCAAGATCCAAACACAGTGAAAGTTTTAAAACATGAATAGAATAAGTCTAAGATGACTTCCCTGCTCAATTTAGCACAAGCATATCAGTGTCAAGCAGGAATGGAAATCAGACCAGAAGTAGATAAAAATCAGGCAGCAACTGAATGTGCCAAAAAACAAATGAAAGAATATAAGGTGAAGGATCAGATGAGAAGGCAAGAAATGTGGAAAATGCATAAATATAGTTGCAAGTACAGAAAACTCTTGGAACAACCTCATGTCGATCAGGACTGAATGCATGAATGATTAAGGAGAGGTGAATTTAAACCAAATGATGAAAAGTTAATATTGGCAGCCCTGGAAAGTGGACTACATACATTCTGATTTACAAAGTCCATTGAACATGTGGGAAAAACAGACAAATGCATGATCTGACGTCATGTTCATTCGTTCCTCAACCTGTGTGTTCAGGTCTGAACCTCAGATCTGACTTGGCCACTTGTTTTATAGCTTAGGATCTGACTCTTGAGCTCCTTCTTTACCCATAACGCCCCAGTCCTACAAATTACCTCAGATCTCATTTGCCGCACTTCTAGCAAGCTGGGATGTTTACTCTCGTAGCTCCTTGTGGGTTGTAAGTGATTTAATTCAACTTTATTGTTAATTTCTAGCTCTTATTTGTAGCCTGTCACCCTTCCTTACCCTTCTACAAGCTTTTTTATTATTTTTGAGTTTCTCCATTTAAGTTTTTAGATTGTTGTTTTTCTACCTTTAGGTATTTCTCTCCCTACCATTTTTGGTAGCTTCTTTTCCTGTTTCCCTTCTATAAAAAAAAAAAAAAAAGAAAACTCTCTCTCTTTCCTTAGAACTTTGTTTTTGTTGTGGTTGTTAAGTTGTTTAACCGGATTATAAAAAAAAAAAAAAAAAAAAAATTATTTTTTATATTATCTTGTTAACTTGCTATGATGTAATGTGAACTTTTATGCCAATGTATTTTTTTATCTGATTATATTAATTGTTTTTACTTGCTATCTTTCTTATGTAACCATTTATGCCTTTTTGTAAAAGTGTGCAACTGATGGAGCTTTTCTCCCCGGGCCTCTACTGAAAACGGACATATATCCAGTTGGACTAGCCCGGTCAACAAATGTAAAATAAAATAAAAATAAATGTAAAATAAATAAATAAAATAAAATGGCTGATAAACTTAACAAGCCTGTTGGATTCAAAAGATGCACTTCCTGTGGGGCACAAGATTCCTCAGTCTGATGCCCACAGCGGGTTTACTGTTTAGGGCCTAGTCATTTAGATGTTTCTTGTGAGATTTGTTTGGGTTTCAATGCTTGCACTCTTGTGTAACTCCAAAACAAATTGATTCTTAAAGGTTTTCTTCCTCAAGGTGCTTCTGTGGCTGGTCCATCTTGAGAATCAGGGGCTCAATCCCTTACAAGAAAACATAATGAGCCCAGGGAGCACAGAAAATGATCCCCTTCCTGGTCTCCTCCAAAAAGGGCTACTTCTGAGCCACCATCTAAGACCCTGAAAATGCCAGATCCAAAGCCTTTGGATCTGACACAGACTTTATTGTCACCTCCTCGGCACCAAACTCCTAGCCCCTCCCTGGAGGTTATATCTCCTACTGTGAGGTCTCCCTTTCTTTAGTGAACCCCTAAGAAGACTTCAAGACCTCCCTCCATGTCATCCTCTGTCAGATCTTCTTGGACCCTTTCTGAAGCAGAGGTGGTGGACAGGATGATGATGAGGTTCCTCAGCATACTTATACAGATGGGAGTTTTGCCTGCTCAGTCCCTCACTAGATCCATGAGTCAGCCTACTTTTGTGCCTTTGATTTCTCCTTTTCTGATCCAACCTCCCATTTCAGAGCCTTTAGATCTGGAGATATCCAGAGTCAACAAGTCAGGCCTGATGGTCCTCCCTTCCTTCCTAGGCTCTGAAAACATCCTCGACTCCGAAGTTTTCAGAACTGTCACTTTCCCTTGAGCCTTCACCGCATGCCACCTTGGCTCCAATTCCCCCTTCAGGGCAGGCGATGCTTGAGGGTTTGGAGTTGTCTACTCCTAGAGTTTCTGTTCAGGAGAGATTGTTATTGGCCTCCCTGGGTCCTTCTGCATTCAATGTGGTGGAAAGGGTAGTCTACCAGCCAGAATTACTTCAACTCTACCTCCTTTGGATCCTACTCTTGTTCTGAATTCTGCACCTGTACCTCCTCATCCTCCACCTCAGGGACAGACAGATCCCAAGAGCCTCTGAAGAGCTTCCCAAGCAGAGTGCCCCATCTCTTCAGACACCTCCCTGGAACATCCCACAGAAGAGGTTGCTTGGAATAGACTGTGCAAGAGGAGGCACCTGGATTCCCCTCAAGAATCATTGACAGAAGGCACTGACTTTGATGAAGGGGAAGGGTCCCAAGATTTCCACCGGATGTTGTCTCCTTTGGAGACATCCTTGAAGTCCTGCACCAAAGAGGTGATTGGTCTACCCAAAGCCCTTCCTCAGAGGAGATGGTGTTTTTATAGGCCTTTGGGTCTGGCCAGTCTCCATCTTGGGTGTCTTCCCTTGCAGATGACCTTATCAACCTTGTCTCCCGCAGGGCATGAAAGGAGCCACTCACTGTGGAGCCCATTCTAAAGAGAGCTGACAGGATCCTTAGTGACCCATCTGATAGGCAACACTGGGCTAAAGGTTCCCTGGTAGATGCTATGGTTGTTGCAGCAGCCACGAAAAAGGAGCTGGCCGAACTGAGCTCCTCTGTCCATCCTTTTAACAGGGAGTCTAGGGCTTTAGACAGATTTGGGAAGCAGGTGTACGCTTCAGTGACTTTTGCATTGTGATCGATGAATTACCTGGCACATTTCACCAGACTACAGAGGCACTTACGTAAGAAACTCAAAGCTCTGCCCCAGGGCCTATGTTTGTAGAAGAGTAGAAAACTTTTTCCTCCAGATTGGCCACCCTACAGTTTATCTCTAACTTGTCCATAAGGCTAACCTTGCATGTGGCAGAGGGTACCTCAAGGGTGGCTGGTTCAGGCACTGGTGTAAGGCACCATGCCTGGACTTCCTTGAACCTTTCAAGGCGTCCTTAATCAGTGCTCCTTTTGATGGATCATTGTTGTTTGGCCCCACTGTTAGAGATACTCTCCTGTGGTGAGAAGGATGGAAAAACCTTGTCTGCCATCATAATCCATTTTTCTACCCCACAAAGAACATCCTCCAGGCACCAGCATGGTGGTTAAAAATTGTGGTTCAAAAAAATCTCAAGGTCCTTTTTGGGAATCAGAGGGAGATTTTTCCCCCAGAGGCAGAGGGGCAAATAACTATAATGGTAGATGCTGCCCTCACAACCTAGGGGGTCCACAGAGTCAAGGATCACAAGACTCCTCCTCAGATAGGTCCTTTCAGCACTCCTGAGACGTTGCCCAACTGTCCCTCTGTGGAGACAGTTGGGGGTGCTTATCTTTGCATCCAGACTCCTGGTTAGCCATCACAAATGATTGTTGGGTGAAAGGATCATATCCAGAGGATATTCCATTCCATTTTTCCAAATGCCACAGTCAAAGAAAAATCTCCCTGATGTTCCACCCAATCAGAGGGAGGAAGCAGTGTTACGAATCCCAAAGTTGCTAGAAAAAAGAGTCACCCAGGAGGTCCCGCCAGACCAAGACAAATCCAGAATTTACTCAAGGTTCTTTTCAGTGACAAAGAAGATAGGGGAACTAAGGCCAATCTTGGACCTAACTTTACTAAACAAATCAATAGACAATGTGAAGTTCCAAATGGTCGTGGTTCAGTTCATTCTACCTGTGTTACGAAAGGATGACTGGATGTGCTCCATCATGCTTCAGGATGTGTACTATCACATCAAAATGAACAGGCACTCCAGAAAGTTTCTCCACTTCTGGCTGGAGTCCAGTCATTATCAGTTCAGAGTACTGCCCTTTGGTTTCACCACAGCCCCCAGGGTGTTTAACAAATGCATGGCAGTAGTAGCAACTCACTGGAGACTGCATGGATTCAACTTGTTTCCTTGTCTAAATGACTGGTTCCTGACTGTACCATCTACTATTGCAAGGCAGGTACTGTCTACTACATCTAGCTCTACCTTGAGCATTCCGATCAGCATACAGAAATCTGAGCTATAACCCATACAGTTTATAGACTTTATAGGAGCACGTCTAGACACAGCAAGCTGTCTAGCCTTCCTACTCCAGAAATTATTTCCACTTTAAGATTGCATATCAGACAAATTCTAGCTGTTTCAATACCCCCAACAAAACTGGTACTCAGAACATTAGGTTCGATGGCTGCCATAATAACCTTGATTCCAAATGCACAACTATACATGTGAGTACGTCAATGGACTCTGATGGTCCAATGGTCCTTACACTCCTACCTGCTGAATCACCCTATCAGGTTGTTCTGAGTGTGCAAAGACTCACTTCTGTGGTGGCTCCACTCAGAAAAAGTTGAGCAAAGATGACCCTTTGTTCTTCCTCCCCCAGTGCCATATTGACCATGAATGCTTCCCAGCTGAGGGGGCATTACCTGGGTTGGACGGTCCAAGGCATATGGTCGACTCAAGAGACCAATTTGCATATCAGTGTTGTAGAGATGAGAGCAGTGTTTCTAGAGTTGCAAGCATTTCAGAGTCTTCTACTTGTAGAAAGAATTGCAATACAAATGAGCAGTATGCCGGTTGTATGGTACATCAGCAAACAGGGAGGAACCAGATCTTACCCCCTATGTCGAGAAACAGTGAGGGTTTGGCAATGGGCGATCTCTTCCTACCACTTCCTGATTACAACACACATTCTGTGGAAATCTAACATAATGACAGACAGGCTCAGCAGAGTTATTCTGATGCCTCACAAGTGGTCTCTGAATCGATCAATGGCTACCTGTCATACCCAAATTCTTCAGAAGGCTCAGAGGTTGAAGAGCAAAGTGATCCTCATTGCTCCCTTTTGGCCTCAGCAGACTTGGTTCCCCTTTCTTTGGTCTCATATAGTATGCCCTCTGTGGATCCTGACACCGCATCCAGATCTTCTGCCCCACCCATCAGGGCAGATTCACCAAGATCGTCCAGGATTGAAATTGACTGTATGGTTTCTGCAGTTCCATTGATAACTAGAAATACCAGGCTTTCCTCGCTGGTTCAAAGAATTTTAATACCATCTCACAAAGTCTCTCCTAGAAAGATTTATAAAAGTAAGTGGAAGAGATTTTCTGTATGGGCTCACCAAAAATGTATGGATCCTTTTACAGCCTCTACTCCTGCAGTTTTGGATTTTCTTGCTTCAGTCTTCCAAAGTGGGGCATGTTTTTCTACTGTTAAGATACAACTGGCAGCCATCTCAAATTATCACACTGGGAGCAATTCATCTTCTCTGGCTTCATCTAAATTAAGATCTTTCTCAGGGGTATCTGTTTAGTTACATCACCAATAAGGACCCTGTCCCTCTTTGGGACCTAACCATGATGTTACAAGCTCTTGTCTTATCTCCTTTCGAACCTTCAGCCAAAATAGACTTGAAGTTTCTGTCCTGGAAAATTGCCTTTTTAGTGGCCATCATGTCAGCTAAGATGGTATCTGAATTACAAGCTTTATCAGTCAAACCCCCCTATTTGATTTTTCATAAAGATAGAGTGACCTTGCTTACTAATCCTTCCTCTCTGCCTAAAGTTACCTCCAAAAACAATATCAGTCAGGTCATTAACCTGTCAGTTTTCTTCCTCAATTTCCAGAACAGGTGTGAATACATTCTTCACTTGTTAAATGTCCATGAACAGCTACATTTCTATTGGACAGGACAAAATCTTTCTGAAAACCTGATCAGCTTTTTGTTTCCTTCTCCAATGTTAGAAAGGGAAGGCCAGTGTCCAAACTCACTTTGTCTAAATGGATCACAGACTGCATTTCTCATGTGTATTCCACTAAAGGAATACCTTTACCTGGTCATGTTAAAGCTCATTCTAATAAATCCATATCTACATCTCAGGCTTTCTAGTCTAGAATTCCAATAGAAGATATTTGTGCAGCTGGTACTTGGTCAAGCTCACATCCCTTTGTCACACATTACAAGTTAGATATTGTATCTAGACGTAGGGCTGCTTTTGGTTCCACAGTACTTCTGAATATCCTTCCATGAGGCCCACCCTGGGTTACTGTAGCTGGGGACTCTATCCCACAGGTTGAGGAACTAATGAAAATGACATCAGATAAAGATGTTAAGTACTTACAGTAATGTTCCATCTGTGTTCTCCATTTTCATTCTTCCACAACCCCCCATCCCTCTGTCTCTTCTTAGAAGATTTGCGAAGGTGTTATAAGAACTGCTGTTCCTTTTGAGCTCCTGTTTCTGTCTGTTCTCAATCTTCTGCTTGTTCTCTATCCATCCTATATGTATGGCTTATATAGCTGCAGCAGACTCGATTTGAGGTAATTTGGAGGACAGGGGCATTGTGGGTAAGGGAGAACCTCGAGATTCGGATCCTAAACTATAAAAAAAAGTATCCAGGTCAGATCCGAGGTTCAGATCCTAACCCACAGGTTGAAGAAGAATGAAAATAGACAACACAAATTGAACGTTATGGTAAGTACATAACTTCCTTTTTTTGTAAAACTGAATTGAAAACAGTCACACATCTTGTTGCTGGGTGTAATACACTAATGACAGAAGGACTGTATAATGAAATGTATAATAATATGGCAAGAATGTTCCACTGAGAATTGTGCAAACATAATATTGAAGTAGCTGAGAAGCACTGGAAACATGAGTCACAAAGCATTATAGAAAATGATGAAGTTTATATCACATGGGATGTAGCTATACAATGCTTTATGGTTATCTTTAGCTAGGCATGCTAATTTAGATTCATAGTTAGCTTTGGAGGACGTTACCAGATGTCTTATTTGCTTGTTCAAACTGAGAAGGGTGTGCTTCTAATTCTGAGACTGTTCCTTCATGTTCTTAGACAGCAATTTCTTCCTCTTGTTGTATTGCCTGTTTATGGCAAATGTCCACCAGGCAGGCTTGCTCTGTCTCAAGGATCTTGCTTTGGTCCTATCAGGTATGGCTGAGTCAATACAATTGTATAGATGTTTATACAGAGCAGTATAGATGTCCTTGCCGTCAGTGGGGACAGGAGCTGTTTTAAGTTGGCTTTGGAGAAGTTTTTTAGCCTGATTTCTTCTGTGTGTGTGTGTGTGTGTGTGTGTGTGTGTGTGTGTGTGTGTGTGTGTGATGTAATCATTACTTCGAACGAGACTGATTTATGATCAGACTTCACCATGGAGGGCCGCACACATGGGGTGGTACACCAATCTCCCATGTTGGTGAGTACCAGATTGTTTGTTTGGGTCCCTTGTGACAGTGTCAGCTATCTGTTCCAAGGCATTGGAGTTAATGAAGTCCAAGAGCCTTTGGGCAAGTGTGGGGGGTAGTTAAGTTCACCCATAATGAGAGTATTTGGTTGTATTTTGAGCAACACAGGTAGATCCAAGTAGGCAGTGTGGATATCATGGTTCATAGAGGGGGACATATAACTGATGATAACTTGGAGAGGTCCTACAATTATTTGCACTTGGAGTCACTCTAGGGAATCATTCTGTTTAACCAATCTACAGGTGTATTTATCTTTGATGAAGCCTGATAGCCTTCATCTTTTAGTTCTCACATGTTCATTTTGTGTTCTGAATGTGTGGAAGGCATTGTAACCTGGCATGGCCAGGGTGCTCTCTCGGGCCTCGAACCAGATCTCTGTGACTGCACAGATGTCTGCATCTTCCAAAGTGAGGAATGATTCCAGTGTGTGCAGTTTCGGATTTAGACTCATAGCATTTCGCATCATAGTCTTGAGGTTGTTTATTGAGGATATTATTACGCTGAAAATGTTGTTCTTGTGACATTGCCTTAGAATGGTACTATGGGGGAGGCAATTGCCTTAGTTAGTAACTGAAAACCAAGAGGTGACAGGTAAAGACCATCTCTGGCAGAGCATCGTGGTCCATCAACCATATCATCTCAGGCTGACAGGTACTGGATCACCTTGGAATAACACCAGAACCTAAGCCAATTGTTGAAGTCAAACAATTTTTGTCTGTATTGTATCTCATCCTAGGTGAAGGTAGAATGCTGCCTAAGAGTCATAACAGTGCCTTTAGAGACTTGAGTGCAAGTGTGATGTGGCGGATCCTGACACCTGACAGACAGCTGACCATGACTTTTTCCTTATTCAGCCTGGTGAGTGGGGCATCTGTGTGTCTTACAATGGAGCCACCTATGATCAAAACATTAGATTTTGTGTTTTGACTTAGGGGCTTGTTAGGTGAGACACTGGCATCTATGTTCAGTTATTGAAAAATAAAAAACCTGAACGGCAAAATATCGAACAGAAGACGGTGAAACCAACAATTACTGAAGAATGACATCATTGAAAAAAGTCAGCGAATGGCCGTAGTCGGCCAACATCACAAGCACAACCAAGGTGGGGGGCTGCACCCCCACCCCCCTAACTATATATACAAACTGTGATATCGCACTACAGTGGGGAATATGGCAAACTTAAAAGGTTTCCCTTCACTTACCTTATGCATTGCATTACTTCCTGGTTGTTGGCCAGCTATGGTCATTCGATGAATTTATTTTCAATGATGTCGTTGTTTGGTAAATGTTTGTATCGCTGGCTTCTGTTTGATATTTTGCTTTCGTTTTTTTTTTTTTTGGTAGCTGAACATAGACTTGAGACACTTGTACATGTGTTTGTATGTATCTGTCCTGGCAGTGAAGCATAACAGTGAGAAACCTCAGATGGAACACAAGCGGCTGACTAAGGGAAAATGCATTTGTCTGGGACTTTACATGTGTAACCACTAATGGTAACCACCACTGCTCGATAATGCATGATGGTGCATACCACCCAAACACGGACAATAAATAGCAACAAAATTAAACAGATTTAAAACACTCAAAATGCATGAGACTGGGCCCTGGGCAAACAATCGCCACTCAGTTGGGTCCTTAGCTACACCAGTCTGTCACACGGGTAGAGAGGAGGCCCTCATTTTTGGAGTAAAGTTGGATCAGTGCTCAGAAACTGCAAAACTAGGCTGGGTCCAGCGTATGTGAACCAAGTGTATGCTTGGTTTAAAAGTACAGCTAACAGCAAAAAATACAGTTCACAAGTAACAACACACAGTGAAAAACAGTACAAGAAGTGCTGATCAAGTAAAAATTATACTTATTTTGCAGTAAAAAGCAGTGGATGCTTCAGATAACACAGCAGATCAGTTGCAAGTTGTTAAGCTCAGTGCAGCTCTGGTAAGTTGAGCACCAACCCGTACAAACGCAGGCAATAAATAGCAATAAAATTAACCAGATTTTAACACTCTAACCAATAATAGCACATGAGATTGGGCCCTGGGCCAACAATCACCTCTCAATTAGAATGGAGTTTTCTTTCATGACAAGTTATGAAATGCCAATTTTGGTACCCAGAAACAGTTGCACATGCTTGGAATATGTCCCATAGAATGGATGAGTGTGTCACACCCCCTCAAAGAAATGTCTGCTTAACATTTTGTAGAAGATATATTGTGAGGTCTGTAAGACTTTCTTAATAGCAGATTCGATGTTGTCTTTTCCATCTGGCTTCATCCTATGAGTTATCAGATCCAACTTGAGACCGGCCATTTCCGAAGTCTTCAGCTCTGCCTTGTCTACCCATAACACACTGCTCCATCACCTCTACCCTAGTTATTATTTGCTGCCTTCCAGGACATCAGCAAGGTTGGGTACTCCACCGAGGGTTCTGTTCTTGTATCCTTTTTAGACAGCCAAAAATTTTGTTTTGTTCTTTACTGGTACCCAATCCACTATCCTTGTTTCTCTTGTTTGATTGATTAAGTAAATAGGATGTTTTGGATAGGCTAGGTTAGGAGTTGTTCTTTAGATATACAGTTTCCACTTTTGGCAGTTTTGTGGTGATGTGGGTTTTTTTGTGTTATTGTAGTGTGTATTGTTGTGTTTTTAAGTTCATAGGTAAGTACTGGGCTAGCTGCCTTTGTGGGACATTTTCAGCCTAGCACATTTCCCTTGGTAAGAATCAAACAGTGTACCTCTTGCCTGTGAAGTAAACACCTTAAACATTATAACAACTGCTTACCCAAAGATTTGTCAATCCTTCCAGCTGACACCATGATTAAAGTATCCATAGAAGGAATTAGAACCTCAGACCAACTCTGTTATTTATCCATAGTCAGTGCATTTCCAGCTTCAGCCACAGAGACAGGTAGAATGAGAGCTAACTGAACATACACACAAGTCAACTGCAGTGAGATTGGGATCCCTGCCTAGCTATCTGCAATAGCTATGGAACACAGTACTTAACGCAAGCTCCATTACACAAGTCATAGCTAATTACGGGTCTATATTAGAAGCTCGAAGGTGTACTTACCCGAATATGTAAACGCCAACACATCTTCATCGAACCGCGAAAACATCAATCGTCCTGAAGCGCAAAATCTGAAATGTTGAATCATCATGGTTGGCCCTTCTGCGTAAGGTAAGTGTGCGATAGTTACGGACCTTAGGGTTAGGGTGCGGGTTAAGGTAAGTGCATAGATGGTAATCTATGTGAGATTTAGTGTAGGGTTAGAAGTAGGGTTTTGTTAAGTGTATGTGTGTGGATTATTTAGTGTGTTTGCGTATAGGTTCTTAAGGTAAGTGTGTGATAGTTACAGACCTTAGGTTTAGGGTGCGGGTTAAGGTAAGTGCATACATGGTGGTATATGCAAGAGTTAGTGTAGGGTTAGAAGTAGGGTTTAGTTTAGGGTTAGAAGTAGGGTTTTGGTTAGTGTATGTATGTGGTTTATTTAGTTTGTTTGGGTAGATAGTATGTAGCGGTCGGTGGGGTGAGACAACTATGATGGTTCAAGTTTTTGAATTTCGCAGTTTAGAGCATTTGGTGTATTTGCGGTTCACGGAATATGTGTTGGTGTTTTAGTATTCGGTGACTAGGGCTTTCGTGCTTTTAATATAGACCCCTAATTACTAGACTAGCTTTCTTAATAAGCCATTCTAAGCCTAACCAATTTCCCTTCCAGAGGTGAGAATCAAATACTGTACTTTGTGTCTGTGAGTCAAACACCTTAACCATTATACCACCCCCTCCCATAAAAAGGACAAAGTAGGGTCCTATTGTTGTTAGGTGTATCAGTGTGTTTTTTTTGTTACCTTCCAGGGATCTTACCTCCTCCTCCGCTGCATTTCCAAAAAAAATGCAGGAAGAATGATCGGAGATGTGTAAAAGATTAAGAACCTCAGAGTGCATGAGGGGGACAACAAATGAGTGGTTCCCTTCACCTTTGACCAACTGGATCCAGAGATCCACAGACCTATGGCTCCACTGGCTACTTTGGCAACTGGCTCAGATCTGACTTCTCAGACCCAATCTGCTTTAGCACTGGTTACAGGGAAGGTAGCTAACCTGGAATTAAGCATGCCCAGCCCTTTTTTGACCAAAGGGGCTGGTTCAGGTAGATTTCAATCTCTGTTTTCCCCATCTACTTCCCAGGCAGTTTTCCCAGAAGTTGTTCCCTTCTCTCAACCCCCCCCCATGGGGTCCTCCTCAGTTAAGACCCTGTCGATGGACCCTTCTGCTGCTAGACGGGTCTCCAAGCCCCCTTCAGTAGCCTCTTCAGCTTGGTGTGCCCTCTCTGCTAGGATTATTAGGCCTGCATATTTGGATCAACTGATGTGGTTGTTTTTACAAGCCTAGATTCACCTTGGCCTTATCCCCCTCCTCAGGTTTGAGACCCTGAGACATTGGCTCCATTAGGTGTGTTTCCTCCCTTGGACTGCTTAGTTACAGAATTTGAGAGCTTTGTCACTACAAGGATAAGATTGGGTCTGACGGCTTGTCCAATTCAAGTTCCGACCCCTCCCTTGGCCTTCTTGACTCTGGAGGCTTTGGAGCCGAACAGTTCTCAGAGCTGAGGCTTCGGGGCCAGGGTTCCCTGTACAAGACCAACTATTTGAGTTTCTGAGTCATCCCTTCCCATTAGAGCCTTAACACTCAACAGTTTGGCTGTGGTCTCGGTGCTGGGGCTGGCCAGGCTGGTGCTGGAGCCTGACATCTCCTTTGGAACTTTGGATTTCAGGGGTGTCATTTACAGATGATCAGCATTGGTATCTGCCTTTAATGTTGTGGAAAAGATATTCTCCAGATCAGAGATGGAGGGGTCAGTGCCAACTGGCAGTCTTCCCCCTTTTTCATTTTGACCCATGAACTCATATCAGGAAGCTGCAGAACAGCCTACACCTCCATGCTTCCAAGCTGCCCTGCATCCAGGTCCCCCTGCCTTTTCCACCACAACATTGGATTTCCCGGTACAGCAGAGTCATGGCAAGAGTCTGTGAAAGAGGAAACACCTGGATTCCATGGAAGAATCTCTCACTCGGGATATCAACCTTGAGGAAGGAGAGGTGTTCCCAAAATCTCCTAACAAAGATGCCTGATGTTATGTGATCCTATCTCGCCTACATTCTGAATGATGGGTTCGGAGCCGATCCCTCGGCTCCGACTCGGCACGCTTATGCCAAAGAGCGAAGTCTCTTATTGGCTGAGCTTACTATATCCCAGGATGCACCACCACCAGTCCCCCAGATCTCGTTTGCCGCTTCCCTGCAAAGACGTGGTCTCGAGCTGGCTGGGCTGAGTAGCTTTTATTAACTACTTTTTCTGTCAGTTTTTTGCTCTTTTATATCACAAAAGCCGTTTTAACGGCTATTGCTGCCTTTGTGTACGTTTGAGTAGTGAAATTTGTTGTGTGTGATTGGGTTGAGTTTGTTTCGGCCCCCCTTACAATCCAGGGCCTTTTCGGTCAACCTTTATAACTGAAGCTTTTAGTGGTTTAAAGTTCCCGGTTATTACAGCTAAGGTTGTGTTTTACACTATTACTGTAAGCCTTGGGTTTTTTTGTCACAAGCGAATCTACAGTTGTTAAATTTCCTGTCAGAAATTGTTTAACATCATGTCTCAAACCGCTAGGCCTTCGGGCTTTAAAAAATGTTCTAAATGTGCTTTTAAGATGTCTGTTACTGATGACCATCTACTTTGTGTATATTGTTTAGGGGCAAAGCACTTGCAGGAGTCATGCAGCGTATGTCACGCTTTTTCCTCAAGGGTCCTCCAGGAGAGGAAAAATAAATTGATTCTCAAAGGGTTAATTAAACCCTCTTTTGAAGAAGCCTTGTCTTCCTCTCCGGCTCCTGCCAAAAAGAAAAGGGCTTCGGTTCCGACCAGTCCGTCGGATCCGACTGCCAAGAGACCTAGGCAGGCCTCTCCTTCGGCTCCAAAGACTTCGGAGCCGAGGTCGGAACGGTCTGCCTCGATGCCTCCAGTATCGACTCCTCGGGCTTCGGAGCCGATGGCTGGGGCATCGAGGGGCGGGTCACCTTCGTCGGCTCCACTGCTCTCGGAGCCGACAAGGGTCGCCCGCTCAGACACTTCCTCCTCGGCGCCGAAGTCTACCTCGGCACCGATGGAATCTGGTGTGTGTGTTTCCTCGGCGCCGATTCTCATCGAGTCGCCTCCCTGCCGGTCCCCTAGTCCCTTGGGGCCGAGGGAGAGGTCTTCTCGAACCCGTTCTGTTTCCTCTCGGTCTTCGAGAATGTCGGATTCTGATATAGACAGGGTGCTCCAAAGACTGTTCCAGTCCCCAGTCTTCCAAAAATTTGTTTCTGTTCCGACCCAGTTGGCTTGGAGCCGATGACCATGACCCACCCCATTGCCATTCCTCCTCCGACTGCTTCGGCTCCGTCGGAGCAGGTGCTCTTGGAGCCGGTGGAGATCTCAGGGTCGGCTCCGACCCTTACTCCAACCCGGGCCTCGGGTCCGAGTTTGGTATGTGGACTTCTTCGGCTGGACCCGAGGGTGATGTTTCGGGACCTATGCTTTCGGTTCCGAGCCTCCCTCTCGGTGCTTCGGCTGCGGGACTTCCGTCTACCATCATGGCTCCGGAGACCGGACACTCCCAGGATTCTGGGGTCCGGCTTTCAGGGCCATGAGGAGTGCCTTGGCCAAATCCTCTTCGGCCATCTCTCCGGTTTTACCAGCACCTTCCCTGGGCGTGGAGACTGGGTCTTTGGCAGTTCCCCTGTCCGTAGCCAGCGGAGCCCCGAGGCCTGAGGTTACCCTCAGTGGGGGTTCCCCTCCTCCTGAGGGTTCTTCGGAGTTGTCTTCAGAGGAACCCCCAAGGAAGAGATCGTGCAAGAGGAAGCACGTGGACTCCCCGAGTCTATTACATCGGACACTGATATGGATGATGCGGAGGGGTCCCCTAAGTCGTCCTCGGATGATGTCTCTTTTGCAGACATCTTAGAGATCCTCAAACAACGAGGCGGCTGGATGTCCAAACCCCTCTGCGGACGAATCAGTGCTCCTCAAGGCCTTTGGGGCTCAGCCCTCCGCCTCCTGGGTGTCTCCGCCCTTCGAGCTTCTGGATTTAGTTTGTCGAAGGGCGTGGGAACATCCGGATACCGTGGAACCAGTCCCTTCTCGTCCAAACAAATTCTTATCTGCTCCCCCCGAGAAGGAGTTCCTTACTAAAGGCGTGGCTGTAGATGCCATGGTGGTGGCATCTGCTACACAACAGGACGTGGCAGAGGCTTCAACGTCCATCCATCCTCCTAATAAGGAGTCTAGGAGTATGGATAGGTACGGGAAGCGCACCCTGACTTCAGCGGCCTTTACCTTAAGGTCTCTGAATTATTTGGCACATTTTACCAGGCTTCAGAGGGATCTGGTCAAGGAGTTGTCAGATTCCCTCTCGGGTAACCTACCTGAGCAGCTAGCCCAGTCCGTTAGCTCTCAGTTGGCTATCCTTCGTCAATTGCTAACTCGTCCATGAGGCTCATTTCCTATGCGGCCGAAGGGCGGGTAGAGCGGCAGGCACAGGCGTGGCTCTCGTGAGACAAGCCTGGCTCCGCTTGTGTCAGTTTCGGAGGCCTTCAAGTCTTCCTTCACGACGCTCCCTTTGATGGGTCCTCATTGTTTGGACCCAAGGTGAAAGACACCCTTACCCGCTGTGAGCAAGAGGGAAAACGTTATCTGCCGTAGGGGCCCGTTATTCCACTCCCTTCGGCCTTACCCCAAGGCCAAAGGAGGGGAAAATGTGGTTCGAAAATCTGCAAGTTTTTCTCCCAACAGCAGGAAGATTCCCGTCCAGAGGCAGAGGGCGGGAAATTTTTCAGGAGACGCCGTCCCAGAGGCGGCAGAGGGCCCCGCAATTCTGGAGACCGCGAGTCCTTTCGTGGCTCTTCAGCCTCCCACACGACATGAGGGATTGCCCGGCTGTGCTGCTCCGGAGCCAGTCGGGTGTCGCTTGCCAAGCACCTAAAAGCCTGGGAGTCAATCACTCAGGACAGATGGGTGCTTCGGATAATTGCCGGAGGTTACACCATCCCATTCAAATACTCACCCCCTCCGTCCAAGAGAATCCCGGACCCACCACCCAGTCAAAGGGAAATAGCAGCCGCAGAAGCTTTAAAGCTGCTAGAAAAAGGAGTCATCCAACCGGTCCCCACAGACCAAATCGGATCAGGAAATTACTCCAGGTTCTTTTTAGTGCCAAAAAAGACAGGGGACCTGAGACCAATATTGGATCTCAGCAGACTGAACCTATCCATCACGAAATCCAAATTCCGAATGGTCACGTTGCAATCCATTCTCCCGTTGTTGGAGAAGGATGTTTGGATGTGCTCCATAGACCTCAAGGACGCCTATTATCACATACCGATACATCAGGCGTCCAGAAGGTATCTGCGCTTCAGCCTGGGAGTCAGTCATTACCAATTTTGTGCTCTGCCCTTTGGTCTCACCACAGCCCCAGGGTGTTCACCAAGTGTTTGGCAGTAGTGACGGCTCACCTGAGGAGTCTTGGATTCCAAGTGTTTCCCTATCTCGACGACTGGCTCCTGACTGCCACCACCAGGCATCTACTTATGGACAACCTCAAAGCCACCATCTCCTGGGTGTTTCCCTAGGGATTACATTCAATTGGTCAAAGTCTGTCTTGCTGCCCTCTCAGCGCATAAAGTTTATAGGAGCAGAGATAGACTCAAGATTGATCTTGCGTCTTTCTTCCTGCCGAAAGGATCCGAACTTTACAGGGCCAAGTTCAAGCTCTGATCTCGAGATCCAAAGCCCCAGCCAGGATGGTCCTACAGGTTCTAGGCTCAATGTCTGCCACGGTACTTTTAGTTCCTCTAGCAAGGTTACACATGAGGATTCTTCAGTGGCTCTTGTCAACTCAATGGTCCTTTCAAGCTCTCCCCTCAATCATCACATCATGATTACGGAAATATGCAAAGGGACCTTCGCTGGTGGCTTCAGACATCCAACTTGGAACAGGGAAAACCCTTTGTTCTCCCGCCTCCAGTGGTTACCCTGACGACAGATGCCTCCCAGATAGGGTGGGGGGGGCATTGTCTGGGCAGGCTAGTTCAGGGCTCCTGGCTTCCGGACGAAGCTCTTCTCCACATCAACGTGCTGGAGATGAGGGCTGTACTTCTATCCCTACAGGCCTTACACAAGTTTCTTCCTCAGGGCATCATCGCCATCCACACAGACAACATGTCGGTGGTTTGGTATCTGAACAAACAAGGAGGGACCAGATCGTATCCCCTTTGCAGAGAGGCCATGAGAGTGTGGGAATGGGCTGTAGCTACCAACCGCTTCTTGGTAGCGACCCACATCCCGGGAAAGTCAAATGTATTGGCGGACAAATTAAGCAGGACAATTCTCTCTCCTCACGAATGGTCTCTAAACCGCACAGTAGCAGCCCAGGTTTTCAAGAGATGGGGGACGCCGTGCTGCGACCTATTTGCGACTCCACAAAACACCAAGTGCCAAAGGTTCTTCTCCTTGATTCCACATCAGGAAGTACCAGCCATGGATGCTCTAGCACAACCTTGGCCAACAGGATTACTTTATGCTTTTCCTCCAATTCCACTCCTTCCCAAAGTTATTCAAAAAGCTTCTCAGCTAGGGTCTTCAATGATTCTGATTGCCCCATACTGGCCTCGTCAGATATGGTTTCCTTACCTGAAAAGCATGCAGTGGACGATCCGTGGACCTTAGACCTGATCCCGGATTTGCTAATCCATCAGTCGGGACATTGGCATCAGTCCCTTCAATCTCTGAAATTGACAGCTTGGCTCCTCCACTTCCAACCTTAGTTAGAAGTCACACACTAGACCCGGAAGTTGTTCACATTTTATCTTCGCCCACAAACCCACCACTAACAAATTGTACCTCAGTAAGTGGAAGAGGTTTGCTATCTGGGCTCAACTCAAGGGCTTAGACCCTATCACTGCTCCTGTCCCAGAGGTTTTGAAATTCTTAACATCCCTGTTTAATCAGGGATCTTCTGTCTCAACTATTAAAGTTCAACTAGCTGCTATCTCTAAATTCCATGAATCCACGGATCCTCCTTTGATGAGCAGCAGACTATGCAAAACATTCATTAAAGGTGCGAGTCTGTTAAGACCACCAGTTTTTCATCCTGCACCTCCGTGGGATCTTGATTTGGTGCTTGGCATTAACATCTCCCCTTTTGAACCGGCTGCTACATGCGAATTAAAATATCTGTCTTGGAAAACGGCATTCTTAGTGGCTATTACTTGCAAGAAGAGTCTCAGAGCTTCAAGCCCTGTCTATTAAACCACCGTATTTGATTTTCCACAAAGATAGAGTATCACTTAGGCCTAATCCATCCTTTGTCCCAAAGGTCTGCTCTAGTTTCTGTCTTCAACAATCTCTAGAACTACCAGTTTTCTTTCCAAAATTCTCTAATGAAGCAGAATACACTCTCCATAAATTGGATGTTCACAGGCAATTACGCTTCTATTTAGACAGGACTCAGCAACTTCGTAAGTCAGACCAGTTGTTTGTGTCCTTCTCAGATAATAAATTGGGCCAAACCATCACAAAAGCTACAATCTCAAAATGGATCAGAGATTGCATAACTCAGGCCTATTCTTCTTCGAATAAGCAACTTGCATCATCTATCAAAGCTCATTCTACCAGAGCTATGGCTACTTCTATAGCTTTTCATTCCAAGCTCGCTATATCGGAAATTTGTGCTGCGGCTACTTGGTCCAACCCGCACACTTTCATTTCCCACTACAAATTGGATGTGGCATCTAAAGGACGAGCATCATTTGGTTCCACGGTGCTCAGGAGTGTTTTCCAGTGAGCCACCCAGGATTCAGGTGCTAGGGACGCTGTCCCATCATTCAGAATGTAGGCGAGATAGGATCACATAACATCTTTTAGTTATGTACTCACCATAACTTCAGATGTTTGGGATCCATCTCGCCTACATTCCTGATACCCACCCTCCTTCCCCCTGCCTTGCAGATCAGAAGAGATTGAACGGTTTTGAGCTCCACTGTTTTTATCTTGTTTCATCTGACGATGTTATATAAGCAGGGTATGCATGTGTGCATGTATGCGGACAAACTAGATCTGGGGGACTGGTGGTGGTGCATCCTGGGATATAGTAAGCTCAGCCAATAAGAGACTTCGCTCTTTGGCATAAGCGTGCCGAGTCGGAGCCGAGGGATCGGCTCCGAACCCATCATTCAGAATGTAGGCGAGATGGATCCCAAACATCTGAAGTTATGGTGAGTACATAACTAAAAGTTTTTGCTGATCTTATGGAGCTACTTTGCCAGCATGGGGGTTGGACCACCAAAGCCCCTTCTCCAGAGGTGTCAGTATTTTTGCAGGGTTTTGGTTTGGGCCCATATACGTCTTTGGTTGTCCCTCCTATTTATATGGTAATTGACCTGATGTCCTGGGGGGCTTGGAGGGAACTGGATACAATGGAACCCATACCAAACAAACTTGATATAATCTTAGCCCCTCCTAAGGATCAACATCATTGGAGTAAGGGTCCCACCATAGATGCTATCATGGTAGCTGCAGCCACCAAAAAAGAAATTTCAGAAGAGAGAAGAGGGAATCCAGGGCATTGGACCAGTTAAGGAACCGTACCTATATATCATTGACTTTTGTGCTGAGGGTTTTAAATTACTTGGCTCACTTCACAAGGCTTCAATATGACATTGTCTGTAATGTGTCAAGAGTTGTTAAGACATAGAAAGCTACACAAAATCAAAAGACCCTGGAAATGCTGTTGACTTTATAGTCTGTCTCTAATGTGTCTATGCTCCTGCTTTCTAATGAGGCTGATGGCATATATCAAACCAATACCAGCATTGCCATGCTCAAGCAGTCTTAGATGAGATTGTGCATTTTGCAGACTGTGCAGTTTTGTGTACTGTTTTAAGGTGCCCTTTATCAATACCCTTTTTGATGGCTCCTCTCTTTTTGGATCGATGATCAAATACACACTGACAAGGAATGAAAAGACAGTAAGATGTTGTCTGCCATCAGAGTGCATTTCATCACCTTTCAATGGACCTTCTCTAGGAATCAGAAGGGGAACAAAGGTCTCTTCCAAAAATCACAGCAGTCTTTTTAAGGCACTCCTGTGAATAGTTGCCCTCACAGTGAGGGGAGAACTAGAACTGACACCACCTGAGCTGAAGAGGTGATCTGCAGCACTAGGATTTCCATGGAACTTTTTCTGGGAGGTCCTTTCAACATTTTTGAGATGCTGCCCAACTGTCCTGCTCTAAAGGCAATCAGGGATTTCTTGGTTCCCCACGCAAAAGCTTGGGAGGCCATCATCTTGGACACATAGATGTTGAGAGTCATATCCAGAAGTTGCATGATTCCATTTTTATTTTTGCCAAAGGAGAATTCCAGACACCTTCTGGAAGTTCCACCCCATCAAAGAAGGGAAGCAGCTGTCGTTATTCAGAACCTGTTAGCAAATTGAGTCATCCAAGAGTTCTCACCAGACCAAAAAGGATTCATGGTCTATTCCAGGTTCTTTTTGGTCCCCAAGGAAAACAAGGACCTCTGACCAATCTTGAATCTTAGCAAGCTGAACAATTTTGTGAAGCAGACCAAGTTCCAGACAGAGTACAGTCCATTCTACCTCTGTTGAGGAAGTTCGACTGGGTATACTTGATCGATCTCAAAAATGCCTACCATCATATAAAGATAGCGAGGTGGTCCAGAAGATATCTGCACTTCTGTCAGGAGTCGGCCATTGTCAATTTAGAGAATTGCCTTTGGTACCATCACCCCCTGAGTGCTTACCAAGTTCATGGCAGTGATGGTAGATTGGCTCAGGCTGCAGGGATTCCAGATTTTTCTAACATGGACGATTGGTTTCTCACCACCTCCATGACAGCATCTTTAGTCAAGGCATGGGACTCCTTATTCCAGTTGTGTATTTCCTTAGGAATTACCATTTAACTACCAAAACTCCAGCCTTCAACCAATTCAAGTGATGGAGTTCATAGACTTCTCTCTTTGCACACAGGCCAGTCTTCTCCTTTCTGCTCAAAGACCTCCTGCTTCCTTGGTTCTGAGCCTTGTAGATCATATGGTTGTGACCATTTGCTTAGTTCCCCTGGTGAAGTACCACATGAAGATTCTGCAGTGGACATTAGGAACGCATAGGTCTTAATACATTTCAGGGTTTTCCATCATTCTGATTAAAATTTGTCTAAAGCAGGTCAGATGGTGGCTGAAATCTCCCTTGGTTCCAGCTAGGAGACCTTTTGTTCTTCCTCCTCTTCAGGGTATGGCCATTATGGATGCCTCCCTTCTCGGGGAGGGGGATTTCTAAGGGAAGACAGTCCAACAGACTTGGTCTGCACTCAAGGCCAATCTTCACATCTGTGCCTCGGGGATGAGAGTGGTTCTCCTAGTGTTGCAGACCTTTCAGGACTTCCTCACCAAGGGTGTGATTTCAGTTCAGATAGGCAGAATTGTCTGTTGTTTAGTATCTAAACAAGTGCAGGGGATCACAGTCCTTTTCTCTTTGTCATGAAGCCATGACAGTATGGCAATGAACAATTTCATCTCAGCAGTTTCTTGTACCAAGGTATTAATTATTTAATCCCTAAATGTATGATTTATAAAGTGTGCTTTTTTCCTGTGTTTGTTTCCTCTAAATGCCTGTCAGCCTTCCTTCTATATGTCTCAAGCCCACTTACCCTTGATGCAGGGGGCCCCCATCTGCACTGAGTGAGAGCCAATAAAGGGAGCCATCATCCAGACAGACTTGAAAGTGTTTATGCTGGAGCCAGTGCTTGCCCATGCATCTGCTAATGAGGAGGGATATCTTCATCCCAACACCATGAGTGTCTGGTTTCACCACCCTCCCCCAAATCTGAGATAGTTAATGTTTCAGGAAAAACCCTAATTATCACCAGGCCAGCAACTACAGGGTGCCTCCCCTCAATCAGCCAGTATCATTTAGGGCATCAGCAATGACAGTGTTACCGGTGTATACCTAAGCCCTTCCCCAATGGCTGATGTAAGTATCCGTGTCATTGTGGGAACCTCCTATGTCCCATCTTGACACATGTTCGATACTACACACACACACACACACACACACACACACACACACACACACACACACACACACACACACACACACACACACACACACACATCCTGAGGGCTACTATCACCAGTGTAGGAGCACCAACCTATATTCTTTTAATAATGGCCCTTGTTGTCAGGCTGAGGGATAGTTGACTGCAGGGATGCCACCACTCTCTCCATCCAGGATGGGCAAGCTGCTCATTTCATATCCTGCCATGCCTGGCTGTTACAGCACCAGAGCTGCTACTCAGACTCAGGTCATGTGGGTCACATTCAGGGCTTTATCTCTCTGTACCACAGAACCAGGCTACAGTGGGTGACCCTAGGCATAAAATCAGTTTATCTAAAGGCAGTACAGAGTAATATTTAACTTCAACTACAAACTTTACTGAGTTGCTTTTAACAAAGCATTAATAACAGCAATATAATAAAGAGCATGAAATACAGTCAATAAATAAAATAAATTAAAAATAATACAGTTGTAATAAACCAGAGTAAATCAAAATGATGTAACTGAATGCCTGTCAAACAGCAGTTGCCATAGGAGGACAGATAATGACATTTAATAAACTATTTGAAAACAATGCTTATACCAATAAAAACTGAATCTGGTTAAAATCTGGTTAATTAGAGGAAGGAGGGAGGGAGAAACATTATGAAAAACAAAGCTGAAAGGAAAAGTCAAAACTGATTGGTTCCACTGTCTTTGAAAGTCAATTGAAATGGGTAAGTCTTTTGAGATCTGCAGAAACACGCCACCGTGGTACACTCCCTCAGCTATCATGTAAGTAGTTTCCACTGGTGTGAGCCTAGGATGAGTAGCCCATGGGAGGCAGAACACAAAGCATGGGGGGCAGTATGGTACTGTGAGCTCCTTCAGGTAAGGTTGTATGTGGACAGTTATACCAACATGAAGATATTAGAGGTGATATAAAAGTGTGCAGGGAGCCAATGTAGCCTCTATACAGCGAGTGTAATATGCTGGCAGCGTAGTGTGCCAGTTAGCATCCTGGCAACAGGACACACCAACTACAGCTGATCAGTCTTCTTCTCTTTCGACTGTTCCAATTAGGGGTCACCACAGTGGATCATCTGTTTCCATTTCTTGCTGTCCTCTGCATATTGCTCTGTCACACCAACCGCCTGCATGTCCTCTCTCACCACATCCATAAACCTTATCTTAGGCCTTCCTCTTTTCCTCTTACCTGGCAACTCCATCCTTAGCATCCTTTTCCCAATATACCCCTCATCCTTCCTCAGCACATGTCCAAACCAACACAATCTCACTGCTCTGACTTTGTCTCCAATCCGTTCAACCTGAGCTGACCCTCTAATATGCTGATTCCTAATCCTGTCCATCCTTGTCACACCCAGTGCAAATCTTAACATCTTTAACTCTGCCACTTTCGGCTCTGACTCCTGCCTTTTTGTCAATGCCACCATCTCCAACCCACCGAACATAGCTGGTCTCACTACCCTCTTGCAGACCTTCTCTTTCACTCGTACTGGTACCCATCTGTCACAAATCACTCCTGACAGTCTTCTCCACCCATTCCACCCTGCCTGTACTCTCTTCTTCACCTCTCTTCCACACTCACCATTACGCTGAACTGTTGATCCCAAGTACTTAAACTCATCCACCTTCACCAATTCTACTCCCTGCATCCTCACCATTCCTCTATCCTCCCTCTCATTCACACACACATATTCTGTCTTAGTCCTGTTAACCTTCATTCCTCTCCTCTCTAGAGCATATCTCCACCTCTCCAGGGTCTCCTCAAAATGGTCCCTGCTCTCACTACAGATTACAATGTCATCTGCAAAAGTCATAGTCCACGGGGACTCCTGTCTGATCCCATCTGTCAACCTGTCCATCACCATTGCAAATAAGAAAGTGCTCAGAGCTGATCCAGTCTGAGTCAGGAATTCTCCAGTGAAAGGCATTACAGTAATTACTAGATTATAAGAAATTACTTTTGATCATAACTCTTAATGTTCCCTCATTTTGCAAAATGTTCATGATTTTCCTGCATATTTTTGCCCTGTCCCTCATATTTATTTTCCAGTAAGTCACTGAAGATTAAAGTCAGTCAACGGCATTCATTAGAATTTTATAATTATTGTTTATAAAATGCAAACCAAAAGGTAAAAAGGTCACACAAACAAAATCAATTTAGTAAAAACTGCCAGAAAAAAAAAAACTAGGAAAGCTAGAGTTTTCAATGTGCAATACCTTAAACCTCCTGTAAAGGGGGCCAGTGGGATATATGCAAATACCTTTTAGAGACATCTAGTGTTGCAGTTACATGATGCCCATGACTATTTACTTTTTAAGTCTTTACGGATACATTCAGGGCAGTAAAGCCAAACCCCACTAGCTGTGGACATGCATGTTTCTGCACTTTTATTGACCTCATCAGCATAAGTGGATTGTTTGGCTATACTTTAGAAACACAAGAGTCTTTAAATTAAACCCCATTGATGTCCATAAACATTGTCACCTGCAGAATATCCAAACTAACATCCAAAGCAAAGAGTAAAAAGTTCATATAAACAAACCATTCATGAAGCTGGTGAGGTCAATAAAAAAGTCTAAACATGCATGTATAGAATTAGTGGAGTTTGGCTTTATTGTCCTGAATGTATCCTAAATCTATGCATAAATACTTAAAAATTAAAAAGTCATGAGCATTAAGGCGTTATTTGCATACATCCTCCATTACAGGAGGTTTAAAATATCACACATTGAAAACTCTAACTTGGCTGAGTTTTTCTTGCAGTTATTACTGAACTGTTTATAAAATGCATGCAGATTCAAAACACATTGTTCTTCTAACCTTTGCTTGATTAGAGTAACATTTAAAATTGCCCCTAATTTTTAGTCTTTTTTCTTGCCATTATTTTTGGCTTCATCCAGAATTTTTGATATACATGTTGAGAGGTACATCAGAGATACCACTACAAATATCAGTGGTGTTATTAAATATGTACATAGTAAAACTTAAGTAGTGAGCCAGTAGTCTTTGAGATTGTCAGATTAGGTGTCTTGAGAGTGACGTGTGGGGGTCTAGCACTCCTCTTCCAGCTGTGAAACTTTTTGACAGCTGGCCAGATATTGTGACCTAGACCTCTGAGTTCCCTTGCACAGGCACTGAGGATGATTGTAGGCCTGAAAAGGCGAGTCCTTTTACTTGTGCCAGGATCAGATACTCTACAGTGTGCGTAGAGCAGAGGATCCTAAATGCTCCCTCCAGTGTGCGTAGAGCAGGGGACCCTAAATGCTCCCATGCTATTGGAGTTTTCACTTGCTCCTGGTGTGTTCATAGCACTCAACTGTTCAGACTTTCATCATGTAGTTTTAGTCTGTTCCTCATAAAATTTGTAGATTTATGGCAAATCAGTGAGGACTGAAGTTTCTTAATCAAGACTTGCATTTGAGTTTCACAATTCTTATCCTTCAGAAAATATATGCTAACACAAATCCTGTTATTCTAACAACTTTCTAAGTTTATAAGAGCAATATTTAAACTCTGCCCCTGTTTTTGGACCTTAGTCGCCCCATTATTGTAGACTTTGTCCAGATGTCATACACAAAGATGTTGAGAAGTATGACTGTGTTGGGCCTGCAATAGTATTTTGCAACATTGTGATATGAGCAGTGAAGTTGGGAGCATGACATTGGGAGGTATGATCTGATGCATATACTGAGTCCAGCTATGACCTGTGAGGTTGGGAACATGACATTGGAAGGTATAATCTGATGCATATACTGAGTCCAGCTATGACCAGTAAGGGTGGGAACATGACATTGGGAGGTATGATCTGATGCATATACTGAGGAAGCTGTGAGCATTGAGGATGGGAACATAACATTGGGAGGTATGGTCTGATGCATATACTGAGTCCAGCTATGAGCATCGAGGTTGGGAACATGACATTTGGAGGCATGATCTGATGCATATACTGAGTCCAACCATGAGCAGTGAGGTTGGAAACATGACATTAGGAGATATAATCTGAAGCATATACTGAGTCCAGCTATGAGCAGTGAGGTTGGGAACATGACATTGGGAGGGATAATCTGATGCATATATTGAGTCCAGCTACGAACAGTGAGGTTGGGAACATGATATTGGGACATATGATCTGATGCATGTACTGAGTCCAGCCATGAGCAGTGAGGTTGAGAACATGACATTAGGAGGTATGATCTGATGCATATACTGAGTCCAGCTATAAGCAGTGAGGTTGGGAACATGACATTGGGAGGCATAATCTGATGCATATACTGAGTCCAGTTATGAGCAGTGAGGTTGGGAACATGACATTGGGAGGTATGATCTCATGCATTTACTGTGTCCAGCCATGAGCAGTGAGGTTGGGAACATCACATTAGGAGGTATGATCTGATGCATATACTGAGTCCAGTTATGAGTAGTGAGGTTGGGAACATGACATTGGGAGGGATAATCTGATGCATATACTGAGTCCAGCTATGACCAGTGAGGTAGGGAACATGACATTAAGAGGTATGATCTGATACATGTACTGAGGCAGCTATGAGCATTGAGGTTGGGAACATGACATTGGAAGGTATGATCTGATGCATATACTGAGTCCAGCTATGAGCAGTGATGGTTGAAAACTTGACATTGGGAGGTATAATCGGATGCATATATAGAGTCCGTCTATGAGCAGTGAGGTTGGGAACATGACATTAGGAGGTATCATCTGATGCATATACTGAGTCCAGCTATGAGCAGTGAGGTTGAAAACATGATATTGGGAGGTATGATCTGATGCATATAATGACTCCACTTATGAGCAATGAGGTTGAGAACATGACATTGGGAGGTATGATCTGATGAATATCCTTAGTCCAGCTATGAGCAGTGAGTTCAGGACCATGACATTGGGAGGTATGATCTGATGAATATACTGTGTACAGCTATGATGACCAGTGAGGTTGGGAACATGACATTGGGAGGTATGATCTAATGCATATACTGAGACTAATGCATATACAGAGGCAGCTATGAGCACTGAGGTTGGGAACATGACATTGGGAGCTATGATCTGATGCATATACTGAGGCAGCTATGAGCACTGAGGTTGGTAACATGACATTGGGAGCTATGATCTGATGCATATACTGAGGCAGCTATGAGCACTCAGGTTGTGAACATGACATTGGCAGGCATGATTTGATGCATATACTGTGTCCATCTGTGACCAGTGAGGTTGGGAACATGACATTGGGAGGTATGATCTTATCCATATACTGAATCAGCTATGAGCATTGAGGTTGGGAACATGACATTGGGAGGTATGATCTGATGCATATACTGAGGCAGCTATGAGCACTGAGGTTGGTAAAATGACATTGGGAGCTATGATCTGATGCATATACTGAGGCAGCTATGAGCACTCAGGTTGGGAACATGACATTGGGAGGTATGATCTGATCCATATACTGAAGCAGCTATGAGCATTGAGGTTGGGAACATGACATTGGGAGGTATGATCTGATGCATATACTGAGGCAGCTATGAGCACTGAGGTTGGGAACATGACATTGGGAGCTATGATCTGATGCATATACTGAGGCAGCTATGAACACTGAGGTTGGGAACATGGCATTGGGAGGTATGATCTGATGCATATACTGTGTCCAGCTATGACCTGTGAGGTTGGGAATATGACGTTGGGAGGTATGATCTGATCCATATACTGAAGCAGCTATGAGCATTGAAGTTGGGAACATGACATTGGGAGGTATGATCTGATGCATATACTGAGGCAGCTATGAACACTGAGGTTGGGAACATGACATTGGGAGCTATGATCTGATGCATATATTGAGGCAGCTATGAGCACTGAGGTTGGGAACATGCCATTGGGAGGTATGATCTGATGCATATACTGTGTCCAACTATGACCAGTGAGGTTGGGAATATGACATTGGGGGGTATGATCTGATCCATATACTGAAGCAGCTATGAGCATTCAGGTTGAGAACATGACAATGGGCGGTGTGATCTGATGCATATACTGAGGCAACTATGAGCATTGAGGTTGGGAACATGACATTGGCAGGTATGATCTGATGCATATACTAAGGCAGGTGTGAGCCGTGAGGTTGGTAACATGACATTGGGAGGGATAATCTGATGCATATACTGAGTCCAGCTATGAGCAGTGAGGTTAGGAACATGACATTGGAAGGTATGATCTGATGCATATACTGAGTCCAGCTGTGAGCAGTGAGGTTGGGAACATGACATTGGGAGGTATGATCTGATGCATATACTGAGTCCAGCTAAGAGCAGTGAGGATGGGGACATGACATTAGGAGGTTTGATCTAATGCATATACTGAGTCCAGCTATGAGCTTTGAGTTTGGGAACATGACATTGGGAGGTATAATCTGATGCATATACTGAGTCCAGCTATGACCAGTGAGGTTGGGAACATGCCTTGGGGGGTATGATCTGATGCATATACTGAGTTCAGATTTGAGCATTGAAGTTGTGAACATGACATTGGGATTTATGATCTGATTCATATACTGAGTCGAGCTATGAGCAGTGAGGTTGGGAACATGACATTGTGAGGTGTGATCTGATGCATATACTGAGTCCAGCTATGAGCACTGAGGTATGGAACATGACATTGGGAGGTATGATCGGATACATATACTGAGTCCAGTTATGAGCAGTGAGGTTGGGAACATGACATTGTGAGGTGTGATCTGATGGATTTACTGCGTCCAACTATGACCAGTGAGGTTGGGAACATGATATTGGTAGGTATGATTTGATGCATATTCTGAGTCCAGCTAAGAGTAGTGAGGATGGGAAAATGACATTGGGAGGTATGATCTGATGCATGACATTGGGAGGTATGATCCAATGCATATACTGAGGCAGCTATGAGCATTGTGGTTTGGAACATGACATTGGGAGGTATGGTCTGATGCATATACGTAGTCCAGCTATGAGCACTGAGGTTGGGAACATGACATTAGGTGGAATACTCTGCTGCCTATACTGAGTCCAGCTATGAGCAGTAAGGTTGGGAACATCACATTAGGAGGTATGATCTGATGCATATACTGAGTCCAGCTATGAGCAGTGAGGTTGGAAACATGACATTGGGAGGTATGATCTGATGCATATACTGAGTCGATTATGAGCAGTGAGGTTGAGAACATGACATTGGGAGGTATGATCTGAACCATATACTGTGTCCAGCTAAGAGCTGTGAGGTTGGAAACATGACATTGGGAGGTATGATCTGATGCATACACTTAGTCCAGCTATGAGCACTGGGGTTGGGAACAGACATTAGGTGGAATACTCTGCTACATATACTGAGTCCAGCTATGAGCAGTGAGGTTGGAACATGACATTGAGAGGTATGATCTGATGCATATACTGTGTCAAGCCATGAGCAGAAAGTTTGGGAACATGACATTGAGAGGTATGATCTGAAGCATATACTGAGTCCAGCTATGAGCAGTGAGGTTGGGAACATCACATTGTGAGGTATGATCTGATGCATATACTGTGTCAAGCCATGAGCAGTGAGGTTGGAAACGTGACATTGGGAGGTATGATCTGATGCATATACTGAGTCGATTATGAGCAGTGAGGTTGAGAACATGACATTGGGAGGTATGATCTGATGCATATACTGAGTTCAGCTGTGAGCATTGTGGTTGGGAGCATGACATTGGGAGGTATGAGCTGATGGATATACCGAGTCCAGTTTTGAGCAGTGAGGTTAGGAACATGACATTGGGAGGTATAATCTGATGCATAAGCTGAGTTCAGCTATGAGCAGTGAGGTTGGGAACATCACACTGGGGTGTATGAGCTGGTGCATGTACCGAGTCCAGCTATGGCCAGTGATGTTGGGAACATAACATTGGGGGGGTATAATCTGATGCATATACTGAGTCCAACTCTGAGCAGTGAGGTTGGGAACATGACATTGGGGGGTATGTTCTGATCCATATACTGAGTCCAGCTATGAGCAGGGAGGTTGGGGACATGACATTGGGAGGTATGATCTGGTGCATATACTGAGTCCGAGTCTATATTGTAACATCAAAGTCTTAAAATTTCAAATTTTATAATATCAAACAATTTTGATCGAAAGACTATAACATCGAACACTCAGAATAGCAATTTTTTTTCCCATGGAAAAAAATTTGGTGTTCCGACAAACATACACACAACAGAAGCACACAAAAATAAATAATGCACACACATACACATGACAAAACCCTACACCAAGCCACACATATACTACTAGCTATCCACTTACCTTAACACCACCCTAACCCTAAGGTCCGTAACTACTGCACACTCACCTTACCCACTTCCTAACCCTGAGGTCCATAGCTATTGCGCACTCACCTTACCTGCTCCCTAACCATAAAGTCCCTATCGCACACTCACCTTACCCGTTCCCTTACCATAAGGTCCCTATCCCACACTCACCTTACGCGCTCCCTAACCCTAAGGTCACTAACTATCACACACTCACCTTAAACCGATCTGTTCGCACCCTTACCTTAACCCGGTCCGTAACCTTCGCTCCACAGTCGAAGAAATAGAAAAGCTGCAGAAATGGCCCACCAACTACTTTTCCTAGAAAATTATTCGATATTCTGCAACTTCGCTATTTTCAGCGTTCGGAGCATAGGGTTCGATATTATAACATTCAAAGTTTTAAGACTTCGATGTTGTAATATAGACCCACTGAGTCCGGCTATGAGCATTGAGGTTGGGAATATAACATTGGAGGTATGATGAGATGCATATACTGAGTCCACCTATGAGCAGTAAGGTCTGGAACATGACATTGGGAGGTATGATCTGTTGCATATACTGAGCTTAACTATGAGTGTTGAAGTTGGGAACATAATATTGGGAGGTATAATCTGATGCATATATTAAGTGCATCTATGTGCAGTGAGGTTGGGAACTTGACATTGGGGGTATGTTTTGATGCATATATTCTGTCCAGCTATGAGCAGTGAGGCTGAGAACATGACATTGGGAGGTATGATCTGATGCATATACTGAGTCCAGCTATGACTGGTGAGGCTGGGAACATGACACTGGCAGGGATAATCTGATGCGTATACTGAGTCCAGCTATGAGTATTGAGGTTGGGAATGTAACATTGGAGGTATGATCTGATGCATATACTGAGTCCAGCTATGAGCAGGGAGGTTGGGAGCGTGAAGCTGGGAGGTATGATCTGATGCATATACTGAGTCCAGCTATGACCATTGTGGTTGGGAACATAACATTGGGAGGTATGATCTCATGCATATACTGAGTCCAGCTATGAGCAACGAGGTTGGAAGCATGACATTGGGAGGGATAATCTGATGCATATACTGAGTCCAGCTATGAGCATTGTGTTTGGGAACATGAGATTGGGAGGTATGATCTGATGCTTAATCTGATTCCAGCTATGAGCAGTGAGGTTGAGAACATGACATTGGGAGGTATGATCTGATGCATATACTGAGTCCAGCTATGACCAGTGAGGTTGGGAACAAGACATTGGGAGGTATGATCTGATGCATATACTGAGTCCAGCTATGAGCATTGAGGTTGGGAACATGACATTGGGAGGTATGATCTGATGCATATACTGAGGCAGCTATGAGCATTGAGGTTTGGAACATGACATTGGGAGGTATGATGTCTTTCATATACTGAGTGCAGCTATGAGCAGTGAGGTTGGGAACATGACATTGGGAGGTTTAATCTGATGCATATACTGAGTCCAGCTATGAGCAGTGAGGTTGGGAACATGACATTGGGAGGTATGATCTGATGCATATACTGAGTCCAGCTATGAGCAGTGAGGTTGGGAACATGACATTGGGAGGTATGATCTGATGCATTCACCGAGTCCAGTTATGAGCAATGAGGTTGGGAACATGACATTGGGAGGTATGATCTGATGCATATACTGAGTCCAGCTATGAGCACTGAGGTTGGGAACATGACATTGGGAGGTATGGTCTGATGCATATACTGAGTCCAGTTATGAGCAGTGAGGTTGGGAACAATACATTAGGAGGTATGACCTGATGCATATACAGAGTGCGGCTATGAGCAGTGAGGTTGGGAAGATGACATTGAGAGGTATGATCTGATGTGTTTACTGAGTCCAGCTATGTCCAGTGCGGTTGGGAACATGACCTTTGTAGGTATGATCTGATGCATAAGCTCAGTCCAGCTGTGAACAGTGATGTTGGGAACATGACATTGGGAGGAATGATCTGATGCATATACTGAATCCAGCTATTAGCACTGAGTTTGGGAACATGACATTGGGAGGTATGATCTGATGTATATACTGATTCCAGCTATGAGCATGGAAGTTGGGAACATGACATTGGAGGTATGATCTGATGCATTCACCGAGTCCAGTTATGAGCAATGAGGTTGGGAACATGACATTGGGAGGTATGATCTGATGTATTTACTGAGTCCAGCTATGTCCAGTGCGGTTGGGAACATGACCTTTGTAGGTATGATCTGATGCATACGCTCAGTCCAGCTGTGAACAGTGATGTTGGGAACATGACATTGGGAGGAATGATCTGATGTATATACTGAGTCCAGCTATGAGCAATGAGGTTGGAAGAATGACATTGGGAGGGATAATCTGATGCATATATTAAGTCCAGCTATGAGCAGTGAGGTTGGGAACATAACATTAGGAGATATGATCTGATGCATAAGCTGAGTCCAGCTATGAGCAGTGAGGCTGAGAACATGACATTGAGAGGTATGATCTGATGCATATACTGAGTCCAGCTGTGAGCACTGAGGTTGGGAACATGACATTGGGAGGTATGATCTGATGCATTCACTGAGTCCAGTTATGAGCAATGAGGTTGGGAACATGACATTGGGATGTATGATCTGATGTATTTACTGAGTCCAGCTATGTCCAGTGCGGTTGGGAACATGACCTTTGTAGGTATGATCTGATGCATACGCTCAGTCCAGCTGTGAACAGTGATGTTGGGAACATGACATTGGGAGGAATGATCTGATGTATATACTGAGTCCAGCAATGAGCAATGAGGTTGGAAGAATGACATTGGGAGGGATAATCTGATGCATATACTGAGTCTAGCAATGAGCATTGAAGTTGAGAACATGACATTGGGAGGTATGATCTGATGCATATACTGAGTCCAGCTATGAGCATTGTGGGTGGGAACATGATATAGGGAGGTATAATCTGATGCATATACTGAGGCAGCTATGAGCAGTGAGGTTGAGAACATGAGATTGGGAGGTACGATCTGATGCACATATTGAGTCCAGCTATGACCAGTGAGGCTGAGAACATGACATTGAGAGGTATGATCTGATGCATATACTGAGTCCAGCTATGACTAGTGCGGCTGGGAAGATGACACTGGGAGGGATAATCTGATGCATATACTGAGTCCAGCTATGAGCAGGGAGGTTGGGAGTGTGAAACTATGCATATACTGAGTCCAGCTATGACCAGTGAGGTTGGGAACAAGACATTGTGAGATATGATCTCATGCATATACTGAGTTCAGCTTTGAACATTGAAGTTGGGAACATGAGATTATGAGGTATGATCTGATTTATATACTGAGTCCAGCTACGAGCATTGAGGTTGGGAACATGTCATTGGGAGGTATGATCTGATGCATATACTGAGGCAGCTATGAGCATTGAGGTTGGGATCATGACATTGGGAGGTAAGATGTGTTGCATATACTGAGTCCAGCTATGAGCAGTGAGGTTGGGAGCATGACATTGAGAGGTATGATCTGATGCATAAGCTCAGTCTAGCTGTAAACAGTGATGTTGGGAGCATGACATTGGGAGGAATGATCTGATGGATACACTGAATCCAGCTATTAGAACTGATGTTGGGAACATGACATTGGGAGGTATAATCTGATGCATAAGCTGAGTCCAGCTATGAGCAGTGAGGTTGAGAACTTGAGATTGGGAGGTACGATCTGATGCATATACTGAGTCCAGCTATGACCAATGTGGCTGGGAACATGACATTGAGAGGTATGATCTGATGCATATACTGAGTCCGGATATGAGCAGTGACATTGGGAACATGACATTGGGAGGTATGATCTGATGCATATACTGGGTCCAGCTATGAGCAGTGAGGTTGGGAACATGACATTAGGAGATATGATCTGATGCATATACTGAGTCCAGCTATGACCAGTAAGGCTGGGAACATGACATTGGCAGGGATAATCTTATGCGTATACTGAGTCCAACTATGAGCATTGAGGTTGGGAATATTACATTGGAGGTACGATCTGATACATATACTGAGTCCAGCTATGAGCAGGGAGGTTGGGAGCGTAAAGTATGATCTGATGCATATACTGAGTCCAGCTATGAGCATTGAGGGTGGGAACATGATATAGGGAGGTATAATCTGATGCATATACTGAGGCAGCTATGAGCATTGTGTTTGGGAACATGAGATTGGGAGGTATGATCTGATGCATATACTGAGTCCAGCTATGACCAGTGCGGCTGTGAACATGACATTGGGAGGGATAATCTGATGCATATACTGAGTCCAGCTATGAGCATGGAGGTTGGGAGTGTGAAACTGGGAGGTATGATCTGATGCATATACTGAGTCCAGCTATGACCAGTGAGGTTGGGAACAAGACATTAGGAGGTATGATCTCAAGCATATACTGAGTTCAGCTTTGAACATTGAGGTTGGGAACATGAGATTATGAGGTATGATCTGATTTATATACTGAGTCCAGCTACGAGCATTGAGGTTGGGAACATGTCATTGGGAGGTATGATCTGATGCATATACTGAGGCAGCTATGAGCATTGACGTTGGGAACATGACATTGGGAGGTATGATGTATTGCATATACTGAGTCCAGCTATGAGCAGTGAGCTTGGGAACATGACATTGGGAGGTTTAATCTAATGCATATACTGAGTCCAGCTATGAGCAGTGAAGTTGGGAACATGACATTGGAAGGTATGCTCTGATGCATATACTGAGTCCAGTTATGAGCAGTGAGGATGGGAACAATACATTAGGAGGTATGACCTGATGCATATACAGAGTGCGGCTATGAGCAGTGTGGTTGGGAACATGACATTGGGAGGTATGATCTAATGCATTCACCGAGTCCAGTTATGAGTAATGAGGTTGGGAACATGACATTGGGAGGTATGATCTGATGCATATACTGAGTTTAGCTGTGAGCATTGAGGTTGTGAACACGACATTGGGAGGTATGATCTGATGCATATACTGAGTCCAGTTATGAGCAGTGAGGTTGGGAACAATACATTAGGAGGTATGACCTGATGCATATACAGAGTGCGGCTATGAGCAGTGAGGTTGGGAAGATGACATTGAGAGGTATGATCTGACGTATTTACTGATTCCAGCTATGTCCAGTGCGGTTGGGAACATGACCTTTGTAGGTATGATCTGAAAAATAAGCTCAGTCCAGCTATGAACAGTGATGTTGGGAACATGACATTGGGAGGAATGATCTGATGCATATACTGAATCCAGCTATTAGCAGTGAGTTTGGGAACATGACATTGGGAGGTATGATCTGATGTATATACTGATTCCAGCTATGAGCAGTGAAGTTGGGAACATGACTTTAGGAGATATGATCTGATGCATATACTGAGTCCAACTATGAACAGTGAGGCTGATAATATGACATTGAGAGGTATGATCTGATGCATATACTGATTCCAGATATGAGCAGTGAGGTTGGGAACATGACATTGGGAGATATGATCTGATGCATATACTGAGTCCAGCTATGACCAGTGAGGCTGGGAACATGACATTGGGAGGGATTATCTGATGCGTGTACTGAGTCCAGCTATGAGCATGGAGGTTGGGAGTGTGAAACTGGGAGGTATGATCTGATGCATATACTGAGTCCAGCTATGACCAGTGAGGTTGGGAACAAGACATTAGGAGGTATGATCTCATGCATATACTGAGTTCAGCTTTGAACATTGAGGTTGGGAACATGAGATTATGAGGTATGATCTGATTTATATACTGAGTCCAGCTACGAGCATTGAGGTTGGGAACATGTCATTGGGAGGTATGATCTGATGCATATACTGAGGCAGCTATGAGCATTGAGGTTGGGAACATGACATTGGGAGGTATGATGTCTTGCATATACTGAGTCCAGTTATGAGCAGTGAGCTAGGGAACATGACATTGGGAGGTTTAATCTGATGCATATACTGAGTCCATCTATGAGCAATGAGGTTGGGAACATGACATTGGGAGGTATGCTCTGATGCATATACTGAGTCCAGTTATGAGCAGTGAGGATGGGAACAATACATTAGGAGGTATGACCTGATGCATATACAGAGTGCGGCTATGAGCAGTGTGGTTGGGAACATGACATTGGGAGGTATGATCTGATGCATTCACCGAGTCCAGTTATGAGCAATGAGGTTGGGAACATGACATTGGGAGGTATGATCTGATGCATATACTGAGTCCAGTTATGAGCAGTGAGGTTGGGAACAATACATTAGGAGGTATGACCTGATGCATATACAGAGTGCGGCTATGAGCAGTGAGGTTCGGAAGATGACATTGAGAGGTATGATCTGATGTATTTACTGATTCCAGCTATGTCCAGTGCGGTTGGGAACATGACCTTTGTAGGTATGATCTGATGCATAAGCTCAGTCCAGCTGTGAACAGTGATGTTGGGAACATGACATTGGGAGGAATGATCTGATGCATATACTGAATCCAGCTATTAGCAGTGAGTTTAGGAACATGACATTGGGAGGTATGATCTGATGTATATACTGATTCCAGCAATGAGCAATGAAGTTAGGAACATGACATTAGGAGGTATGATCTGATGCATATACTGAGTCCAGCTATGAACAGTGAGGCTGATAATATGACATTGAGAGGTATGATCTGATGCATATACTGAGTCCAGCTATGAGCAGTGAGGTTGGGAACATGACATTGAGAGGTATGATCTGATGCATATACTGAGTCCAGCTATGAGCAATGAGGTTGGGAACATGACATTAGGAGATATAATCTGATGCATATATTGAGTCCAGCTATGACCAGTAAGGTTGGGAACATGGCATTGGGAGGGATAATCGGATGCATATACTGAGTCCAGCTATGAGCAGGGAGGTTGGGAGCTTGAAACTGGAAGGTATGATCTGATGCATATACTGAGTCCAGGTATGACTATTGAGGTTGGCAACAAGACATTGGAAGGTATGATCTGATGCATATACTGAGTCCAGCTATGAGCAATGAGGTTGGGAGCATGACATTGGGAGGGATAATCTGATGCATATACTGAGCCTAGCTATGAGCATTGAGGTTGGGAACATGACATTGGGAGGTATGATCTGATGCATATACTGAGTCCAGCTATGAGCATTGAGGATGGGAACATGACATAGGGATGTATAATCTAATGCATATACTGAGGCAGCTATGAGCACTTTGGTTTGGAACATGACATTGGGAGGTATGATCTGATGCATATACTGAGTCCAGCTATGAACATTGAGGTTGGGAACATGTCATTGGGAGGTATGATCTGATGCATATACTGAGGCAGCTATGAGCATTGAGGTTGGGAACATGACATTGGGAGGTATGATCTGATGCATATACTGAGTCCAGCTCTAAGCAGTGAGGTTGGAAACATGCATTTGGCAGGTATGATCTGATGCATGCACTGAGTCCAGTTATGAGCAGTTAGGTTGGGAACATGAACTTAGTAGGTATGATCTGATGCATATAGTGAGTCCAGCTATGAGCAGTGAGGTTGGGAACATGACATTGGGAGGTATGATCTAATGCATATACTTAGGCAGCTATGAGCAGTGAGGCTGGGAACATGACATTGGGAGGTATGATCTGATGCATATACTGAGTCCACCTCTGAGCATCGAGGTTAGGAACATGACATTGAGAGGTATGATCTGATGCATATATTGAGTTCAGTTATGAGCAGTGAGGTTGGGGACATGACATTGGGAGGTATCATCTAATGCATATACTGAGTCTAGCTCTGACCAATGAGGTTGGTAACATCACATAGGGAGGTATGATCTGATACATATACTGAGTTCAGCTATGAGCACTGAGGTTGGGAGCATGATATTGGGAGGTATGATCTAATGGATATTCTGAGTCCAGTTTTGCGCAGTGAGGTTGGGAACATGACATTGTGAGGTATAATCTGATGCATATACTGAGTCCAGCTATGACCAGTGAGGTTGGGAACATTTCATTCGGGGGGTATAATCTGATGCATATACTGAGTCCAGCTCTGAGCAGTGAGGTTGAGAACATGACATTAGGAGGTATGATCTGATGCATATACTGAGTCCAGCTATGAGCAGTGAGGTTGGGGTCATGACATTGGGAGGTATGATCTGGTGAATATACTGAGTCCGGGTCTATATTGTAACATTGAAGTCTTAAAACTTAAAATTTTATAATATCGAACCATTTTGATTGAAAGACTATAACATTGAACACTCAGAATAGCAAATTTTTTCCCATGGAAAAAATTTGCTGTTCCGACAAACATATACACAACACAAGCACACCAAAATTAATAATCCACACACATACATATCACAAAACCCTACACCAAACCATACATACAGTACTAGCTATCCACTTAACCTTAACCCAACCCTAACCCTAAGGTCCGTAACTACTGCACACTCACCTTGCCCGCTTCCTAACCATTATTTCCCTAGCTATTGCACACTCACCTTACCTTCTCGCTAACCCTAAAGTCCCTATCGCACACTCACCTTACCCGCTCCCTAACCCTTAGGTCCCTATCCTTCACTAACCTTACCCGCTCCCTTACCGTAAGGTCCCTATCGCACATTCACCTTACCCACTCCCTAACCCTAAGGTCACTACCTATCACACAGTCACCTTAACCTGATCTGTTCGCACACTTACCTTAACCCGGTCTGTAACCTTCGCTCCACAGTCGAGGAAATAGAAGAGCTGCAGAAATGGCCCACCGACTACTTTCCCTAGAAAAGTATTCAATATTCTGCAGCTTCGCTATCTTCAGCGTTCGGAGTATAGGGTTCGATATTATAACATTCAATGTTTTAAGACTTCAATGTTGTAATATAGACCCGCTGAGTGAGGTTGGGAACATGACATTGGGAGGTATGATCTGATGCATATACTGAGTCCAGCTATGAGCACTGAGGTTGGGAACAGGACATTAGGAGGTATAATCTGATGCATTGTACTGAGTCCAGCTATGAGCAGTAAGGCTGGGAGCATGACATTGGGAGGTATGATTTGATGCATATACTGAGTCCAGCCATGAGCAGTGAGGCTGGGAAAATGACATTAGGAGGTATGATTTGATGCATATACTGCATCCAGCTATGAGGAGTGAGGTTGAAATAAACATGACATTGGGAGGTATGATCTGATGCATATACTGAGTCCAGCTATGACCAGTGAGGTTGGGAACATGACATTGGGAGGTATAATGTGATGCATATACAGAGTCTGTCTTTGAGCAGTGAGGTTGGGAAAATCACATTAGCAGGTATGATCTGATGCATATACTGAGTCCAGCTATGAGCAGTGAGGTTGGGAACATGACAATGGGAGATATGATCTGATGCATAAACTGAGCCCAGCTATGACAGGGAGGTTGGGAACATGACATTGGGAGGGATGATCTGATGCATATACTGAATCCAGCTATGAGCAGTAAGGTTGGGACTATGACATTGGGAGGTATGATCTGATGCATATACTGAGTCCACCTATGAGTTTTTAGGTTGGGAACATGACATTGGGAGGTATAATCTGATGCATATACTAAGTCCAGCTATGACTAGTGAAGTTGGGAACATGACATTGGGGGGTATGGTCTGATGCATATCCTGAGTCCAGCTATGAGCAGTGAGGTTGGGACATGACATTCGGAGGTATAATCTGATGCATATACTGAACCCAGCTATGAGCATTGAGGTTGGGAACATGACATTGGGAGGTATGATCTGATGCGTACACTGAGTGCACCTCTGAGCAGTGAGCTTGGGAACATGACATTGGGAGGTATAATCTGATGCATATACTGAGTCCACCTCTGAGCACTGAGGTTGGGAACATGACATTGGGAGGTATCATCTGATGCATATACTGAGTCCAGATATGATCAGTGAGGTTGGGAACATTGGATTGGGAGGTATGATCTAATGCATATACTGAGTCCAGCTATGACCAGTGAGAATGGGAACATGGCATGGGGGGGGTGATCTGATGCATATACTGAGTCCAGCTATGAGCATTGAGGTTGGGAACATGACATTGAGAGGTATGATCTGATGCATATACTGAGTCCAGCTCTGAGCAGTGAGGTTGGGAACATGACATTGGGAGGTATGATCTGATGCATATACTGAGTCGAGCTATGACCAGCGAGGTTGGGAACATGACATTTGGAGGTATGATCTGTTACATATACTGAGTCCAGCTATGAGCACTGAGGTTGGGAACAGGACATTAGGAGGTATAATCTGATGCATTGTACTGAGTCCAGCTATGAGCAGTAAGGCTGGGAGCATGACATTGGGAGGTATGATTTGATGCATATACTGAGACCAGCCATGAGCAGTGAGGCTGGGAAAATGACATTAGGAGGTATGATTTGATGCATATACTGCATCCAGCTATGAGGAGTGAGGTTGAAATAAACATGACATTGGGAGGTATGATCTGATGCATATACTGAGTCCAGCTATGACCAGTGAGGTTGGGAACATGACATTGGGAGGTATAATGTGATGCATATACAGAGTCCGTCTTTGAGCAGTGAGGTTGGGAAAATCACATTAGCAGGTATGATCTGATGCATATACTGAGTCCAGCTATGAGCAGTGAGGTTGGGAACATGACAATGGGAGATATGATCTGATGCATAAACTGAGCCCAGCTATGACAGGGAGGTTGGGAACATGACATTGGGAGGGATGATCTGATGCATATACTGAATCCAGCTATGAGCAGTAAGGTTGGGACTATGACATTGGGAGGTATGATCTGATGCATATACTGAGTCTACCTATGAGTTTTTAGGTTGGGAACATGACATTGGGAGGTATAATCTGATGCATATACTAAGTCCAGCTATGACTAGTGAAGTTGGGAACATGACATTGGGGGGTATGGTCTGATGCATATCCTGAGTCCAGCTATGAGCAGTGAGGTTGGGACATGACATTCAGAGGTATAATCTGATGCATATACCGAACCCAGCTATGAGCATTGAGGTTGGGAACATGACTTTGGGAGGTATGATCTGATGCATATACTGAGTGCACCTCTGAGCAGTGAGCTTGGGAACATGACATTGGGAGGTATGATCTGATGTATATACTGAGTCCAGCTCTGAGCAGTGAGGTTGGGAACATGACATTGGGAGATATGATCTGATGCATATACTGAGTCCAATTATGAGCAGTGAAGTTGGGAACATGAAATTAGGAGGTATTATCTGATGCATATACTGAGTCCAGCTATGAGCAGTGGGTTTGGGAACATGACATTGAGTGGTATGATCTGATGCATATACTGAGGCAGCTATGAGCAAGCAGTGAGGCTGGGAACATGACACTGGGAGGTATGAACTGATGCATATACTGAGTCTACCTCTGAGCAGTGAGGTTAGGAACATGACATTGAGAGGTATGATCTGATGCATATATTGAGTTCAGCTATGAGCAGTGAGGTTGGGAACATGACATTGGGAGGTATCATCTGATGCATATACTGAGTCTAGCTCTGACCAATGAGGTTGGTAACATGACATTAGGAGGTATGATCTGATACATATACTGAGTTCAGCTATGTGCACTGAGGTTGGGAGCATGATATTGGGAGGTATGATCTGATGGATATACTGAGTCCAGTTTTGAGCAGTGAGGTTGGGAACATGACATTAGGAGGTAAGATCTGATGCATGTACTGAGTTCAGCTATGAGCAGTGAGGTTGGGGTCATGACATTGGGAGGTGTGATTTGGTGCATATACTGAGTCCGGGTCTATATTGTAACATTGAAGTCTTAAAACTTCGAATTTTATAATATCGAACCATTTCGATCCAAAGACTATAACGTCGAACACTCAGAATAGCAAATTTTTTCCATGGAAAAAAATCGCTGTTCTGACAAACAACACAAACACACGAAAGTAAATAATCCACACACATACACATCACAAAACCCTACACCAAACCATACATACACTACTAGCTATCCACTTACCTTAACCCAACCCTAACTCTAAGGTCCGTAGCTACTGCACACTCACCTTACCCTCTTCCTAACCCTGAGGTCCCTAGCTATTGCACACTCACCTTACCTGCTCCCTAACCCTAGTGTCCCTATCACACACTCACTTTACCCGCTCCCTAATCCTAAGGTCCCTATTGCACACTCACCTTACCCGCTGCCGTACTGTAAGGTCCCTATCCCACACTCACATTGCGCGCTCTCTAACCCTAAGGTCACTAACTATCACACACTCACTTTAACCCAATCTGTTCACACACTTACCTTAACCCGGTCTGTAACCTTCGCTCCACAGTCGAGGAAATAGAAAAGCTGCAGAAACAGCCCACCGGCTACTGAGCACTGAGGTTGGGAACATGACATTGGGAGGTATGATCTGATGCGTATACTGAGTGCAGCTTTGAGCAGTGAGGTTGGGAACATGACATTGGGAGGTATGATCTGATGAATATACTGAGTCCAATTATGAGCAGTGAAGTTGGGAACATGAAATTAGGAGGTATGATCTGATGCATATACTGAGTCCAGCTATGAGCAGTGAGATTGGGAGCATGACATTGGGTGGTATGATCTGATGCATATACTGAGGCAACTTTGAGCAGTGAGGCTGGGAACATGACATTGAGAGGTATGATCTGATGCATGTATTGAGTTTAGCTATGAGCAGTGCAGTTGGGAACATGACATTGGGAGGTATGATCTGATACATATAATGAGTTCAGCTAGGAGCATTGAAGTTGGGAGCATGACATTGGGAGGTATGATCTGATGGATATACTGAGTCCAGTTTTGAGCAGTGAGGTTGGGAACATGACATTGGGAGGTATGATCTGATGAATAAGCTGAGTTCAGCTATGAGCAGTGAGGTTGTGACCATGACATTGGTAGGTATGATCTTATGCAGATACTGAGGCAGCTATGAGCTTTGAGGTTGGGAACATGACATTGGGGGGATGATCTGATGCATATACTGATTCCAGCTATGAGCAGTGAGGTTAGGAACATGATATTGGGAGGTATAATCTTTTGCATATACTGAGTCCAGCTATGACCAGTGAGGTTGGGAACATTTCATTGGGGGGGGGGGTATAATCTGATGCATATACTGAGTCCAGCTCTGAGTGGTGAGGTTTGGAACATGACATTAGGAGGTATGATCTGATGCATATACTGAGTTCAGCTATGAGCAGTGAGGTTGAGGTCATGACATTGGGAGTTATGATCTGGTGCATATACTGAATCTGGGTCTATATTGTAACATCAAAGTCTTAAAACTTCGAATGTTATAATATCAAACCATTTCGATCTAAAGACTATAACATCAAACTCATAGTAGCAAATTTTTTCCCATGGAAAAAATTCTCTGGTCCGACAAACATGCACACAACACAAGCACACCAAAATAAATAATCCACACACATACACATGACAAAACCCTACACCAAACCATACATACTCTACTAGCTATCCACTTACTGTAACCCAATGCTGACTCTAAGGTCCGTAACTACTGCACACTCACCTTACCCGCTTCCTAACCCTGAGGTCCCTAGCTATTGCACACTCACCTTACCTGCTCCCTAACCCTAAATTCCCTATTGCACACTCACTTCCCTAATCCTAAGGTCCCTATCGCACACTCACCTTACCCGTTCCCTTACGGTAAGGTCCCTATCCCACACTCATGGTATGCGCTCCCTAACCCTAAGGTCCCTAACTATCACACACTCACCTTAACCCGTTCTGTTCGCACACTTACTTTAACCCGGTCCGTAACCTTCGCTGCACAGTCGAAGAAATAGAAAAGCTGCAGAAACGGCCCACTGACTACTTTCCCTAGAAATGTATTCGATATTCTGCAGCTTCTCTATTTTCAGCGTTCAGAGCATAGGGTTTGATATTATAACATTCAAAGATGTTATGTAGTCCAATCTCGCCTACATTCTTACTCACGGGTTTGGAGCCGAACATCGGCTCCAATTCGGCCAACTTTTATTTACTAGCTCGAAGTCTCCCATTGGCTGGGCCAAGCAGGTACCCCATGCTACACTGCTCCATAACCCCAGATCTCTTTTGCCGCTCATGTAGCTAGGACGTGGTCTTGCTTGGCTGTGGCTAAGTACCTTCTTTTTTTTTTTCAGTTTCTCTTGAGAAATTTGCTAGTTGTTCAACCACAAAAGCTATTTTAATAGCTATTCTTCTTGTTGCTTGTTTGCAGTGTTTTTTGTTTGTGTAGTTGGTATCCCTAACTGTTCCGGTGGGCTAGGCCCGTTTTACTTAGAAGACCTAGTCCTCCTTCCTGTGTGTAGTGTTCCATTTCCCTTTTGTGGAAGACTTCTGTCAGTGTATATTTGGATAAATGTGTTCTGCTTAATATTAAGTAGTGTGTTGTGAGTTAGTAAAGAACCGTTTTACTTGGAGGTTCTTTGGTTGCCTTTGTGTAGTCTGATCAGTAGTTTTCCCGCCTTTGCTATTTTTCCCTGCTAGGTTGTTTTCAGTGGTCTGCTTGTTAAAGATGTCTAAGGATCAGAAGGAACATAAACCTTCCGGTTTTAAAAAATGTTCCAAGTATAGTTACAAAATGTCCGTTATGGATGGGCATTCTGTATGTGTTTACTGCCTAGGAGCAATTCATTTGCAAGAGTCTTGTAGCTTCTGTCACGCCTTCAGTCCGAGGGTGCTCCAGGAGAGGAAAAATAAACTAATATTGAAGGGACTACTAAAACCTTTGTTTGAGGAGTCTTTAGACTCAACTTCTAGTTCTCAGTCCAAGTCTAAAGCTTTGAAGGTGAAGAAGAGATCTCCGGCTCCGTCTGTCTCCTCGGAGCCCCCGGAGAAAATCTCTAAACTTGACTCTACCTCCTCGGCTCCTCTGTCCTCGGGGCCGCAGGAGGTATCTGTAGTACTGGAATCGGCGTTGGCTCCTATTTTACTGGAACCCATTCGGAGCCGGTCGCCCAGCGTTAGGCATGGTTCTCCTGAGAGGAGATCCCAATCTCCCTCCCTGTCCTCCAAATCCTCCAGGCTTTCTGATTTGGATGCCAATAGGGTGGTACAGAGGCTCCTGCAGTCACCGGTGTTGGCAAAATTATTCTCGGCTCCGACCCATTCGGCTCCGGAGCCCGTCCTGATGCTTGTGTCGATGGTTCCTCCTCCGAGCACTTCCTTGTCTTTGGTGCTGGAGTGCTCCACTCTGAGTGATGTTCCTGCACCGGCTCCGATACCCCTCAAGGGTTTATCGGTGCTGACGTTGGCTCCGACCCTGTCGGCTCCGTCCACAGGGTTCGGCACTCGGGTTTCCTCAGTCGGGCCCGAGGTGGATACTTCGGGACACCTGTCGATTCCGAGCCTCCCTCTCGGCGCATCGGCTCGGGGGACCCCGACCCCGGTCATGGCCTCGAAGGCCAGTCGGTCCTCGGATTCGGGGAACCCACCTTTGAGGCCATGCGGAACGCACTGGCCAGATCGTCAGTTACATCACCCGGATCAGTCATTCCGTCCCCTTCCACCCTGGCTAGAGCCTCTGACATCCCCCTATCTGTAGATGGCGGAGCCCAAAGGTCTGGTGATAACCCCATGAGTGGTCCCCAACTTTCTGAGGGCCCCTCAGAGTTTGTGCCTGAGGAACCCCCTAGAAAGAAGCCATGCAAGAGGAAGCACATAGACTCCCAGGATGAGTCTCTCACTTCTGATACCGACCTCGAGGAGTCAGAGGGGTCCCCCAAATCGTCCACTGATGACGTCTATTTCTCCGACATCCTGGAGATATTGAGACAGAGAGGCAACTGGCCATTCAAAACCCCCTCTGTCGAGGAGTCGGTATTCCTCAAGGCCTTTGATGCTCAACCCTCCGCCTCCTGGGTGTCTCCACCCTTCGACGAGCTCTTGGATTTAATTTGTCGACGGGTGTGGGAGAATCCTGATTCGGTGGAACCTGTACCCAGACGGCCCAGTAAGTTTCTTTCTGCCCCCCTGAGGAAAGAGTTTCTGTCCAAAGGGGTTTCTGTAGATGCCATGGTGGTGGCGGTGGCCACACAGCAGGAAGTAGCCGAGTCTTCTTCCTCCATGCATCCTCCTAACAAGGAGTCTAGGAGCATGGACCGGTACGGGAAGCATACCCTCTCATCAGCGACCTTCACCCTATGGTCACTGAACTACCTCTGTCATTTTACTCGGCTCCAGAGAGATCTCCTCAAGGAGTTAGGAAATACTCTAGTGGGTAACGTACCTGATGCGTTAGCACACACGGTTAATGCCCAGGTGTCTACCCTCAATTCTATTGTCAACTCGTCCATGAGGCTCATATCGTATGCGGCCGAGGGGGCGAGTAGGGCAGCCAGTTCGGGAGTAGCCCTCAGGAGGCAAGCCTGGATGCGCCTGTGTCATTTCGCGGAGGCCTTCAAGTCTTCCTTCACTGACGCTCCTTTTGATGGGTCCTCGCTCTTTGGGACCAAAGTCAAAGACACCCTCACCAGATGCGAGCAAGAGGGAAAGACCCTGTCTGCCGTAGGCGTCCATTTTTCCCTCCCTTCAAGGCCTTACCCCAAGGCTCAGAGGGGAGGGAATATGTGGTTCAAGAAATCGCAGAAGTTTTTCCCGGCCGCACAAGGTGAGTCCCCCTCCAGAGGCAGAGGAGGGGGAGGTTATTCTGGAAGACGCCACCCTAGAGGCAGAGGAGGCCCCCGCAACTTGGGAGACCGTGATTCCTTTTGCGGTTCTTCCTACCATCGTTCCTGATGTGTTGCCCGACTATGCTATTCCAGAGCCAGTCGGGGGCCGCATATCATTGTACCCGGAAGCCTAGGAAAGCATCACCCAGGATCGATGGGTATTACGAATAGTTTCCGGAGGTTATGCATCCCTTTTTCGTCAGACCCTCCTCCAGTCAGGAAAATCCCGGACGTTCCACCCAGTCAAAGGGATCACGCGGCATTAGAGGTTTCAAAGCTGCTAAATAAGGGAGTCATCTAACCTGTCCCCTCAGACCAAATCAGATTAGGGACTTACTCAAGACTCTTTTTGGTGCCGAAAAGAACAGGGCACCTGAGACCCATTCTAGATCTCAGCAGATTAAACCACTACATTCTGAAATCCAAGTTCCGAATGGTCACCCTTCAGACCATTTTTCCATTGCTGGAAAAAGAAGTATGGATGTGCTCCATCTATCTCAAGGATGCTTACTATCATATCAAAATGGACAGGGCATCCAGGAGTCACCTACGCTTCCTGCTGGGAGCCAGTCATTTTCAGTTTCGTGCCCTGCCCTTTGGTCTCACCACAGCCCCCAGGGTGTTCACCAAGTGTTTGGTGGTGGTGACAGCTCACCTGAGACATCAAGGATTCCAAGTGTTTCCGTACCTGGACGACTGGCTCCTCACTGCCCCCACCAGGCATCTACTCATCCGAGCTAGGGACACTACCATTACCCTCTGTCAACGACTAAGAATAACATTGAACTGGGAAAAATCTGCCTTGCTGCCCTCACAGGGTGTCACGTTTATAGGCGCAGAGCTAGACACCGTTCAAATGCGGGCCTTCTTGCCGCACGACAGGAACAGAGTATTACAGAATCAGGTTCACACTTTATTACCCCTCAGAAAAGTACAGGCAAGATGGGTCCTTCAGCTTCTGGGCACCATGGCAGCTAGCATTATGTTAGTGCCTCTAGCAAGATTACACATGAGGCTTCTTCAATGGCTTCTGTTCGCCCAATGGTCTCTCCAAAAACTCCCCCTTTCCCACCAGATCCTACTCACGGACCGATGCAAACAGGATCTCAGTTGGTGGCTGTGCTCCACCAATCTGGACGAGGGGAAACCATTTGTTCCTCCATCACCTGTCGCCACGGTGACCACAGACATCTCACAGATGGGGTGGGGGGCCATTATCTTGGCAGGACGGTCCAAGGCACGTGGCAAGATCACGAGGTACATCTGCACATCAATGTCTTAGAGATGAGAGTGATGTTACTGGCGTTGCGGGCACTTCAAAGCTCTCTTCCTCTGGGGACGATTGCAATACACTCAGACAACATGTCCGTTGTGTGGTATCTAAACAAACAAGGAGGAACCAGATCTTACCCCCTGTGCAGAGAGGCCATGTGAGTGTGGCAGTTGGCAGTGTCTTCCCAACGGTTTCTAGTGGCAACGCACATTCCGGGGAAGGCCAATGTGATAGCAGACAGGCTGAGCAGAGCTATTCTGATGCCTTACAAGTGGTCCCTGAACCGTCTGGTTGCAGAACAGATTTTCAGCAGGTGGGGACAGCCTTGCTGCGATCTTTTTGCCAATCCCCTGAATGCCAAATGCAGCAACTACTTCACCCTGATCCCCCCACAGGGGGAGTCACCCAGGGACGCTCTAGTCCACGATTGGCCCTCCGGTCTGCTCTATGATTTCCCTCCATTTCCTCTGTTACCAAGAGTGATTCAGAAAGCCATATCCTTGGGAAGCAAGATGATTCTAATTGCCCTACACTGGCCTCGCCAGGTCTGGTTCTCCTTTCTCCATCCATTTGCTGTGGACAGTCCTTGGATTCTGGACCTAGTACCAGACCTACTGACACACATGTTGGGACAGTTCCATCCCTCCCTGCGGACCCTCAGGTTGACAGCCTGGCTACTCCATTTCTGTCGTTAGTCAGACTTCATTATTTTTTACCTGAGGTGGTGCACATTTTATCCTCTTCTCATAAGTCTTCGACAAGGAAGATTTATTCCAGCAAATGAAAGAGATTCTCTATTTGGGCTCATACCCAAGGAATTGACCCTTATACGGCCCCAATTGCTGCTGTTTTGGATTTCTTGTCCATGCTCTTTCAGCAGGGCTCTGCGCCTGCTACCAATAAAGTCCAGCTGGCGGCTATTTCAAACTTTCATACCTCCTATGAGCCTTCCCTTATGGCCCATAAACTCTGTAAGGCCTTTATAAAGGGCACCTTATTACTCCGGCCTCCTGTGTCAGAACCTATCATGCCCTGGGATCTAAACTTTGTTTTGCAAGCCCTTACTTCTCCACCTTTCGAGCCGGCAACCACCTGTGAGTTAAAGTTTTTGTCCTGGAAGACAGCTTTCCTAATAGCCATCACATCAGCCAGACGGGTGTCAGAGATTCAAGCTCTCTCCATCAAACCCCCATATTTAATTTTTCATAAGGACAGAATTTCTCTTAGACCTAATCCATCCTTTCTTCCCAAAGTAACATCGACTGTTAATCTCAATCAGTCTATTGAGCTGCCAGTGTTCTTCCCTCAATTCTCGAACAAGGCAGAGTTTAGATTTCATCAACTGGATGTGCACAGACAATTACGATTCTATCTACACAGGACCAAACACCTACGAAATCTGACCAATTATTTGTTTCCTTTTCAGAAAATAGAGCGGGTTCCCCTATTTCCAAGGTTACCATTTCCAGATGGATTTCAAATTGTATTTCCTTTATTTATTCTTCAGCGGGAAAAAGTATACCGTTTCCTGTCAAGGCTCAGTCTAGGGCTGTTTCTGCGTCTATGGCATACCATGCCTGACTATCTTTGGATGATATTTGTGCTGCAGCCACGTGGGCTTCCCCGCACACCTGTATTACTCATTACAAACTGGACATGGCTTCTAGGGGGCGGGCTTCCTTTGGTTCCACAGTCCTCAGGAGTATCTTCCTTTGAGCCTCTCAGGACAGAGGTGCTGAGGATGCTGTCCCGCGAGTAAGAATGTAGGTGAGATTGGACTGCATAACATCAAGAAGTTATGTACTCACCATAACGTTCGATGTATGTAGTCCATCTCGCCTCACATTCTTACGTACCCTCCCACCTGCCCCCTTCCTGGAGGATCTGGAGGTTGGGATTGGTGCTAGAGTACCCTTCAATGGTAGTTTGTTTTTCTTATTCCTCTTGATAGTGTTCTACCTTATTGGATTGTTGTTATGCATGAGGTGTGATTGTTGGATTCGCAGCAAACTAGATCTGGGGTTATGGAGCAGTGCAGCATGGGATACCTGTTTGGCCCAGCCAATGGGAGACTTCGAGCTAGTAAATAAAAGTTGGCCGAGTCGGAGCCGAATACCCGCGAGTAAGAATGTGAGGCGAGATGGACTACATACATCGAACATTATGGTGAGTACATAACTTCTTGTTTTAAGACTTCAATGTTGTAATATAGACCCACTGAGTCCAGCTGTGAGCATTGAGTTTGGGAACATGCCATTGGGAGGTATGCTCTGATGCATATACTGACTCCAGCTATGAGCAGTGAGGTCAGGAACATGACATTGGGAGGTATGATCTGATGCATATACTGAGTCCAGCTATGAGCAGTGAGGTTGGGAACATGACATTGGGAGGTATAATCTGATGCATATACTGAGTCCAGCTATGAGCAGTGAGGTTGGGAACATGACATTGGGAGGTATGATCTGATGCATATACTGAGTCCAGCTATGAGCAGTGAGGTTGGGAACATGACATTGGGAGGTATGATCTGATGCATATACTGAGTCCAGCTATGACCAGTGAGGTTGGGAACATGACATTGGGAGGTATGATCTGATGCATATACTGAGTCCAGCTATGAGCAGTGAGGTTGGGAACATGACATTGGGAGGTATGATCTGATGCATATACTGAGTCCAGCTATGAGCAGTGAGGTTGGGAACATGACATTGGGAGGTATGATCTGATGCATATACTGAGTCCAGCTATGAGCAGTGAGGTTGGGAACATGACATTGGGAGGTATGATCTGATGCATATACTGAGTCCAGCTATGAGCAGTGAGGTTGGGAACATGACATTGGGAGGTATGATCTGATGCATATACTGAGGCAGCTATGAGCAGTGAGGTTGGGAACATGACATTGGGAGGTATAATCTGATGCATATACTGAGTCCAGCTATGACCAGTGAGGTTGGGAACATGACATTGGGAGGTATGATCTGATGCATATACTGAGTCCAGCTATGAGCAGTGAGGTTGGGAACATGACATTGGGAGGTATGATCTGATGCATATACTGAGTCCTGCTATGAGCTGTGAGCTTGGGTACATGACATTGGGAGGTATGATCTGATGCATATACTGAGGCAGCTATGAGCAGTGAGGTTGGGAACATGACATTGGGAGTTATGATCAGATGCATATACTGAGGCAGCTATGAGCAGTGAGGTTGGGAACATGACATTGGGAGGGATAATCTGATGCATATACTGAGTCCAGCTATGAGCATTGAGGTTGGGAACATGACATTGGCTGTTATGATCTGATGCATATACTGAGTCCAGCTATGAGCAGTGAGGTTGGGAACATGACATTGGGAGGTATGATCTGATGCATATACTGAGTCCAGCTATGAGCAGTGAGGTTGGGAACATGACATTGGGAGGTATGATCTGATGCATATACTGAGTCCAGCTATGAGCAGTGAGGTTGGGAACATGACATTGGGAGGTATGATCTGATGCATATACTGAGTCCAGCTATGAGCAGTGAGGTTGGGAACATGACATTGGGAGGTATGATCTGATGCATATACTGAGTCCAGCTATGAGCAGTGAGGTTGGGAACATGACATTGGGAGGTATGATCTGATGCATATACTGAGTCCAGCTATGAGCAGTGAGGTTGGGAACATGACATTGGGAGGTATGATCTGATGCATATACTGAGTCCAGCTATGAGCAGTGAGGTTGGGAACATGACATTGGGAGGTATGATCTGATGCATATACTGAGTCCAGCTATGAGCAGTGAGGTTGGGAACATGACATTGGGAGGTATGATCTGATGCATATACTGAGTCCAGCTATGAGCAGTGAGGTTGGGAACATGACATTGGGAGGTATGATCTGATGCATAAACTGAGTCCAGCTATGAGCAGTGAGGTTGGGAACATGACATTGGGAGGTATGATCTGATGCATATACTGAGTCCAGCTATGAGCAGTGAGGTTGGGAACATGACATTGGGAGGTATGATCTGATGCATATACTGAGTCCAGCTATGAGCAGTGAGGTTGGGAACATGACATTGGGAGGTATGATCTGATGCATATACTGAGTCCAGCTATGAGCAGTGAGGTTGGGAACATGACATTGGGAGGTATGATCTGATGCATATACTGAGTCCAGCTATGAGCAGTGAGGTTGGGAACATGACATTGGGAGGTATGATCTGATGCATATACTGAGTCCAGCTATGAGCAGTGAGGTTGGGAACATGACATTGGGAGGTATGATCTGATGCATATACTGAGTCCAGCTATGAGCAGTGAGGTTGGGAACATGACATTGGGAGGTATGATCTGATGCATATACTGAGGCAGCTATGAGCATTGAGGTTGGGAACATGACATTGGGAGGTATGATCTGATGCATATACTGAGTCCAGCTATGAGCAGTGAGGTTGGGAACATGACATTGGGAGGTATGATCTGATGCATATACTGAGTCCAGCTATGAGCAGTGAGGTTGGGAACATGACATTGGGAGGTATGATCTGATGCATATACTGAGTCCAGCTATGAGCAGTGAGGTTGGGAACATGACATTGGGAGGTATGATCTGATGCATATACTGAGTCCAGCTATGAGCAGTGAGGTTGGGAACATGACATTGGGAGGTATGATCTGATGCATATACTGAGTCCAGCTATGAGCAGTGAGGTTGGGAACATGACATTGGGAGGTATGATCTGATGCATATACTGAGTCCAGCTATGAGCAGTGAGGTTGGGAACATGACATTGGGAGGTATGATCTGATGCATATACTGAGTCCAGCTATGAGCAGTGAGGTTGGGAACATGACATTGGGAGGTATGATCTGATGCATATACTGAGTCCAGCAATGAGCATTGAGGTTGGGAACATGACATTGGGATGTATGATCTGCTGCATATACTGAGTTTAGCTTTCAGCAGTGAGGTTGGGAACATGACATTGGGAGGTATGTTCTGATGCATGTACTGAGTCCAGCTATGAGCAGTGAGGTTGGGAACATGAACTGAGGGGATATGATCTGATGCATAAGCTGAGTCCAGCTATGAGCAGTGAGGTTGGAACTTGACATTGGGAGGTATGATCTGATACATATACTGAGTCCAGCTATGACCAGTGAGGTTGGGAACATGACATTGGGAGGTATGATCTGATGCATATACTGAGTCCAGCTATGAGCAGTGAGGTTGGGAACATGACATTGGGAGGTATGATCTGATGCATATACTGAGTCCAGCTATGAGCAGTGAGGTTGGGAACATGACATTGGGAGGTATGATCTGATGCATATACTGAGTCCAGCTATGAGCAGTGAGGTTGGGAACATGACATTGGGAGGTATGATCTGATGCATATACTGAGTCCAGCTATGAGCAGTGAGGTTGGGAACATGACATTGGGAGGTATGATCTGATGCATATACTGAGTCCAGCTATGAGCAGTGAGGTTGGGAACATGACATTGGGAGGTATGATCTGATGCATATACTGAGTCCAGCTATGAGCAGTGAGGTTGGGAACATGACATTGGGAGGTATGATCTGATGCATATACTGAGTCCAGCTATGAGCAGTGAGGTTGGGAACATGACATTGGGAGGTATGATCTGATGCATATACTGAGTCCAGCTATGAGCAGTGAGGTTGGGAACATGACATTGGGAGGTATGATCTGATGCATATACTGAGTCCAGCTATGAGCAGTGAGGTTGGGAACATGACATTGGGAGGTATGATCTGATGCATATACTGAGTCCAGCTATGAGCAGTGAGGTTGGGAACATGACATTGGGAGGTATGATCTGATGCATATACTGAGTCCAGCTATGAGCAGTGAGGTTGGGAACATGACATTGGGAGGTATGATCTGATGCATATACTGAGTCCAGCTATGAGCAGTGAGGTTGGGAACATGACATTGGGAGGTATGATCTGATGCATATACTGAGTCCAGCTATGAGCAGTGAGGTTGGGAACATGACATTGGGAGGTATGATCTGATGCATATACTGAGTCCAGCTATGAGCAGTGAGGTTGGGAACATGACATTGGGAGGTATGATCTGATGCATATACTGAGTCCAGCTATGAGCAGTGAGGTTGGGAACATGACATTGGGAGGTATGATCTGATGCATATACTGAGTCCAGCTATGAGCAGTGAGGTTGGGAACATGACATTGGGAGGTATGATCTGATGCATATACTGAGTCCAGCTATGAGCAGTGAGGTTGGGAACATGACATTGGGAGGTATGATCTGATGCATATACTGAGTCCAGCTATGAGCAGTGAGGTTGGGAACATGACATTGGGAGGTATGATCTGATGCATATACTGAGTCCAGCTATGAGCAGTGAGGTTGGGAACATGACATTGGGAGGTATGATCTGATGCATATACTGAGTCCAGCTATGAGCAGTGAGGTTGGGAACATGACATTGGGAGGTATGATCTGATGCATATACTGAGTCCAGCTATGAGCAGTGAGGTTGGGAACATGACATTGGGAGGTATGATCTGATGCATATACTCTGTCCAGGTATGAGCAGTGAGGTTGGGAACATGACATTGGGAGGTATGATCTGATGCATATACTGAGTCCAGCTATGAGCAGTGAGGTTGGGAACATGACATTGGGAGGTATGATCTGATGCATATACTGAGTCCAGCTATGAGCAGTGAGGTTGGGAACATGACATTGGGAGGTATGATCTGATGCATATACTGAGTCCAGCTATGAGCAGTGAGGTTGGGAACATGAGATTGGGATGTATGATCTGATGCATATACTGAGTCCAGCTATAAGCAGTGAGGTTGGGAACATGACATTGGGAGGTATGATCTGATGCATATACTGAGTCCAGCTATGAGCAGTGAGGTTGGGAACATGACATTGGGAGGTATGATCTGATGCATATACTGAGTCCAGCTATGAGCAGTGAGGTTGGGAACATGACATTGGGAGGTATGATCTGATGCATATACTGAGTCCAGCTATGAGCAGTGAGGTTGGGAACATGACATTGGGAGGTATGATCTGATGCATATACTGAGTCCAGCTATGAGCAGTGAGGTTGGGAACATGACATTGGGAGGTATGATCTGATGTATATACTGAGTCCAGCTATGAGCAGTGAGGTTGGGAACATGACATTGGGAGGTATGATCTGATGCATATACTGAGTCCAGCTATGAGCAGTGAGGTTGGGAACATGACATTGGGAGGTATGATCTGATGCATATACTGAGTCCAGCTATGAGCAGTGAGGTTGGGAACATGACATTGGGAGGTATGATCTGATGCATATACTGAGTCCAGCTATGAGCAGTGAGGTTGGGAACATGACATTGGGAGGTATGATCTGATGCATATACTGAGTCCAGCTATGAGCAGTGAGGTTGGGAACATGACATTGGGAGGTATGATCTGATGCATATACTGAGTCCAGCTAAGAGCAGTGAGGTTGGGAACATGACATTGGGAGGTATGATCTGATGCATATACTGAGTCCAGCTATGAGCAGTGAGGTTGGGAACATGACATTGCGAGGTATGATCTGATGCATATACTGAGTCCAGCTATGAGCAGTGAGGTTGGGAACATGACATTGGGAGGTATGATCTGATGCATATACTGAGTCCAGCAATGAGCAGTGAGGTTGGGAACATGACATTGGGAGGTATGATCTGATGCATATACTGAGTCCAGCTATGAGCAGTGAGGTTGGGAACATGACATTGGGAGGTATGATCTGATGCATATACTGAGTCCAGCTATGAGCAGTGAGGTTGGGAACATGACATTGGGAGGTATGATCTGATGCATATACTGAGTCCAGCTATGAGCAGTGAGGTTGGGAACATGACATTGGGAGGTATGATCTGATGCATATACTGAGTCCAGCTATGAGCAGTGAGGTTGGGAACATGACATTGGGAGGTATGATCTGATGCATATACTGAGTCCAGCTATGAGCAGTGAGGTTGGGAACATGACATTGGGAGGTATGATCTGATACATATACTGAGTCCAGCTATGAGCAGTGAGGTTGGGAACATGACATTGGGAGGTATGATCTGATGCATATACTGAGTCCAGCTATGAGCAGTGAGGTTGGGAACATGACATTGGGAGGTATGATCTGATGCATATACTGAGTCCAGCTATGAGCAGTGAGGTTGGGAACATGACATTGGGAGGTATGATCTGATGCATATACTGAGTCCAGCTATGAGCAGTGAGGTTGGGAACATGACATTGGGAGGTATGATCTGATGCATATACTGAGTCCAGCTATGAGCAGTGAGGTTGGGAACATGACATTGGGAGGTATTATCTGATGCATATACTGAGTCCAGCTATGAGCAGTGAGGTTGGGAACATGACATTGGGAGGTATGATCTGATGCATATACTGAGTCCAGCTATGAGCAGTGAGGTTGGGAACATGACATTGGGAGGTATGATCTGATGCATATACTGAGTCCAGCTATGAGCAGTGAGGTTGGGAACATGACATTGGGAGGTATGATCTGATGCATATACTGAGTCCAGCTATGAGCAGTGAGGTTGGGAACATGACATTGGGAGGTATGATCTGATGCATATACTGAGTCCAGCTATGAGCAGTGAGGTTGGGAACATGACATTGGGAGGTATGATCGGATACATATACTGAGTCCAGTTATGAGCAGTGAGGTTGGGAACATGACATTGGGAGGTATGATCTGATGCATATACTGAGTCCAGCTATGAGCAGTGAGGTTGGGAACATGACATTGGGAGGTATGATCTGATGCATATACTGAGTCCAGCTATGAGCAGTGAGGTTGGGAACATGACATTGTGAGGTATGATCTGATGCATATACTGAGTCCAGCTATGAGCAGTGAGGTTGGGAACATGACATTGGGAGGTATGATCTGATGCATATACTGAGTCCAGCTATGAGCAGTGAGGTTGGGAACATGACATTGGGAGGTATGATCTGATGCATATACTGAGTCCAGCTATGAGCAGTGAGGTTGGGAACATGACATTGGGAGGTATGATCTGATGCATATACTGAGTCCAGCTATGAGCAGTGAGGTTGGGAACATGACATTGGGAGGTATGATCTGATGCATATACTGAGTCCAGCTATGAGCAGTGAGGTTGGGAACATGACATTGGGAGGTATGATCTGATGCATATACTGAGTCCAGCTATGAGCAGTGAGGTTGGGAACATGACATTGGGAGGTATGATCTGATGCATATACTGAGTCCAGCTATGAGCAGTGAGGTTGGGAACATGACATTGGGAGGTATGATCTGATGCATATACTGAGTCCAGCTATGAGCAGTGAGGTTGGGAACATGACATTGGGAGGTATGATCTGATGCATATACTGAGTCCAGCTATGAGCAGTGAGGTTGGGAACATGACATTGGGAGGTATGATCTGATGCATTTACTGAGTCCAGCTATGAGCAGTGAGGTTGGGAACATGACATTGGGAGGTATGATCTGATGCATATACTGAGTCCAGCTATGAGCAGTGAGGTTGGGAACATGACATTGGGAGGTATGATCTGATGCATATACTGAGTCCAGCTATGAGCAGTGAGGTTGGGAACATGACATTGGGAGGTATGATCTGATGCATATACTGAGTCCAGCTATGAGCAGTGAGGTTGGGAACATGACATTGGGAGGTATGATCTGATGCATATACTGAGTCCAGCTATGAGCAGTGAGGTTGGGAACATGACATTGGGAGGTATGATCTGATGCATATACTGAGTCCAGCTATGAGCAGTGAGGTTGGGAACATGACATTGGGAGGTATGATCTGATGCATATACTGAGTCCAGCTATGAGCAGTGAGGTTGGGAACATGACATTGGGAGGTATGATCTGATGCATATACTGAGTCCTGCTATGAGCTGTGAGCTTGGGTACATGACATTGGGAGGTATGATCTGATGCATATACTGAGTCCAGCTATGAGCAGTGAGGTTGGGAACATGACATTGGGAGGTATGATCTGATGCATATACTGAGTCCAGCTATGACCAGTGAGGTTGGGAACATGACATTGGGAGGTATGATCTGATGCATATACTGAGTCCAGCTATGAGCAGTGAGGTTGGGAACATGACATTGGGAGGTATGATCTGATGCATATACTGAGTCCAGCTATGAGCAGTGAGGTTGGGAACATGACATTGGGAGGTATGATCTGATGCATATACTGAGTCCAGCTATGAGCAGTGAGGTTGGGAACATGACATTGGGAGGTATGATCTGATGCATATACTGAGTCCTGCTATGAGCTGTGAGCTTGGGTACATGACATTGGGAGGTATGATCTGATGCATATACTGAATCCAGCTATGAGCAGTGAGGTTGGGAACATGACATTGGGAGGTATGATCTGATGCATATACTGAGTCCAGCTATGAGCAGTGAGGTTGGGAACATGACATTGGGAGGTATGATCTGATGCATATACTGAGTCCAGCTATGAGCAGTGAGGTTGGGAACATGACATTGGGAGGTATGATCTGATGCATATACTGAGTCCAGCTATGAGCAGTGAGGTTGGGAACATGACATTGGGAGGTATGATCTGATGCATATACTGAGTCCAGCTATGAGCAGTGAGGTTGGGAACATGACATTGGGAGGTATGATCTGATGCATATACTGAGTCCAGCTATGAGCAGTGAGGTTGGGAACATGACATTGGGAGGTATGATCTGATGCATATACTGAGTCCAGCTATGAGCAGTGAGGTTGGGAACATGACATTAGGAGGTATGATCTGATGCATATACTGAGTCCAGCTATGAGCAGTGAGGTTGGGAACATGACATTGGGAGGTATGATCTGATGCATATACTGAGTCCAGCTATGAGCAGTGAGGTTGGGAACATGACATTGGGAGGTATGATCTGATGCATATACTGAGTCCAGCTATGAGCAGTGAGGTTGGGAACATGACATTGGGAGGTATGATCTGATGCATATACTGAGTCCAGCTTTGAGCGGTGAGGTTGGGAACATGACATTGGGAGGTATGATCTGATGCATATACTGAGTCCAGCTATGAGCAGTGAGGTTGGGAACATGACATTGGGAGGTATGATCTGATGCATATACTGAGTCCAGCTATAAGCAGTGAGGTTGGGAACATGACATTGGGAGGTATGATCTGATGCATATACTGAGTCCAGCTATGAGCAGTGAGGTTGGGAACATGACATTGGGAGGTATGATCTGATGCATATACTGAGTCCAGCTATGAGCAGTGAGGTTGGGAACATGACATTGGGAGGTATGATCTGATGCATATACTGAGTCCAGCTATGAGCAGTGAGGTTGGGAACATGACATTGGGAGGTATGATCTGATGCATATACTGAGTCCAGCTATGAGCAGTGAGGTTGGGAACATGACATTGGGAGGTATGATCTGATGCATATACTGAGTCCAGCTCTGAGCAGTGAGGTTGGGAACATGACATTGGGAGGTATGATCTGATGCATATACTGAGTCCAGCTATGAGCAGTGAGGTTGGGAACATGACATTGGGAGGTATGATCTGATGCATATACTGAGTCCAGCTATGAGCAGTGAGGTTGGGAACATGACATTGGGAGGTATGATCTGATGCATATACTGAGTCCAGCTATGAGCAGTGAGGTTGGGAACATGACATTGGGAGGTATGATCTGATGCATATACTGAGTCCAGCTAAGAGCAGTGAGGTTGGGAACATGACATTGGGAGGTATGATCTGATGCATATACTGAGTCCAGCTATGAGCAGTGAGGTTGGGAACATGACATTGGGAGGTATGATCTGATGCATATACTGAGTCCAGCTATGAGCAGTGAGGTTGGGAACATGACATTGGGAGGTATGATGTGATGCATATACTGAGTCCAGCTATGAGCAGTGAGGTTGGGAACATGACATTGGGACGTATGATCTGATGCATATACTGAGTCCAGCTATGAGCAGTGAGGTTGGGAACATGACATTGGGAGGTATGATCTGATGCATATACTGAGTCCAGCTATGAGCAGTGAGGTTGGGAACATGACATTGGGAGGTATGATCTGATGCATATACTGAGTCCAGCTATGTGCAGTGAGGTTGGGAACATGACATTGGGAGGTATGATCTGATGCATATACTGAGTCCAGCTATGAGCAGTGTGGTTGGGAACATGACATTGGGAGGTATGATCTGATGCATATACTGAGTCCAGCTATGAGCAGTGAGGTTGGGAACATGACATTGGGAGGTATGATCTGATGCATATACTGAGTCCAGCTATGAGCAGTGAGGTTGGGAACATGACATTGGGATGTATGATCTGATGCATATACTGAGTCCAGCTATGAGCAGTGAGGTTGGGAACATGACATTGGGAGGTATGATCTGATGCATATACTGAGTCCAGCTATGAGCAGTGAGGTTGGGAACATGACATTGGGAGGCATGATCTGATGCATATACTGAGTCCAGCTATGAGCAGTGAGGTTGGGAACATGACATTGGGAGGTATGATCTGATGCATATACTGAGTCCAGCTATGAGCAGTGAGGTTGGGAACATGACATTGGGAGGTATGATCTGATGCCTATACTGAGTCCATCTATGTGCAGTGAGGTTGGGAACTTGACATTGGGAGGTATGATCTGATGCATATACTGAGTCCAGCTATGAGCAGTGAGGTTGGGAACATGACATTGGGAGGTATGATCTGATGCATATACTGAGTCCAGCTATGAGCAGTGAGGTTGGGAACTTGACATTGGGGGGTATGATCTAATGCATATACTGAGTCCAGCTATGAGCAGTGAGGTTGGGAACATGACATTGGGAGGTATGATCTGATGCATATACTGAGTCCAGCTATGAGCAGTGAGGTTGGGAACATGACATTGGGAGGTATGATCTGATGCATATACTGAGTCCAGCTATGAGCAGTGAGGTTGGGAACATGACATTGGGAGGTATTATCTGATGCATATACTGAGTCCAGCTATGAGCAGTGAGGTTGGGAACATGACATTGGGAGGTATGATCTGATGCATATACTGAGTCCAGCTATGAGCAGTGAGGTTGGGAACATGACATTGGGAGGTATGATCTGATGCATATACTGAGTCCAGCTATGAGCAGTGAGGTTGGGAACATGACATTGGGAGGTATGATCTGATGCATATACTGAGTCCAGCTATGAGCAGTGAGGTTGGGAACATGACATTGGGAGGTATGATCTGATGCATATACTGAGTCCAGCTATGAGCAGTGAGGTTGGGAACATGACATTGGGAGGTATGATCTGATGCATATACTGAGTCCAGCTATGAGCATTGAGGTTGGGAACATGACATTGGGAGGTATGATCTGATGCATATACTGAGTCCAGCTATGAGCAGTGAGGTTGGGAACATGACATTGGGAGGTATGATCTGATGCATATACTGAGTCCAGCTATGAGCAGTGAGGTTGGGAACATGACATTGGGAGGTATGATCTGATGCATATACTGAGTCCAGCTATGAGCAGTGAGGTTGGGAACATGACATTGGGAGGTATGATCTGATGCATATACTGAGTCCAGCTATGAGCAGTGAGGTTGGGAACATGACATTGGGAGGTATGATCTGATGCATATACTGAGTCCAGCTATGAGCAGTGAGGTTGGGAACATGACATTGGGAGGTATGATCTGATGCATATACTGAGTCCAGCTATGAGCAGTGAGGTTGGGAACATGACATTGGGAGGTATGATCTGATGCATGTACTGAGTCCAGCTATGAGCAGTGAGGTTGGGAACATGACATTGGGAGGTATGATCTGATGCATATACTGAGTCCAGCTATGAGCAGTGAGGTTGGGAACATGACATTGGGAGGTATGATCTGATGCATATACTGAGTCCAGCTATAAGCAGTGAGGTTGGGAACATGACATTGGGAGGTATGATCTGATGCATATACTGAGTCCAGCTATGAGCAGTGAGGTTGGGAACATGACATTGGGAGGTATGATCTGATGCATATACTGAGTCCAGCTATGAGCAGTGAGGTTGGGAACATGACATTGGGAGGTATGATCTGATGCATATACTGAGTCCAGCTATGAGCAGTGAGGTTGGGAACTTGACATTGGGAGGTATGATCTGATGCATATACTGAGTCCAGCTATGAGCAGTGAGGTTGGGAACATGACATTGGGAGGTATGATCTGATGCATATACTGAGTCCAGCTATGAGCAGTGAGGTTGGGAACATGACATTGGGAGGTATGATCTGATGCATATACTGAGTCCAGCTATGAGCAGTGAGGTTGGGAACATGACATTGGGAGGTATGATCTGATGCATATACTGAGTCCAGCTATGAGCAGTGAGGTTGGGAACATGACATTGGGAGGTATGATCTGATGCATATACTGAGTCCAGCTATGAGCAGTGAAGTTGGGAACATGACATTGGGAGGTATGATCTGATGCATATACTGAGTCCAGCTATGAGCAGTGAGGTTGGGAACATGACATTGGGAGGTATGATCTGATGCATATACTGAGTCCAGCTATGAGCAGTGAGGTTGGGAACATGACATTGGGAGGTATGATCTGATGCATATACTGAGTCCAGCTATGAGCAGTGAGGTTGGGAACATGACATTGGGAGGTATGATCTGATGCATATACTGAGTCCAGCTATGAGCAGTGAGGTTGGGAACATGACATTGGGAGGTATGATCTGATGCATATACTGAGTCCAGCTATGAGCAGTGAGGTTGGGAACATGACATTGGGAGGTATGATCTGATGCATATACTGAGTCCAGCTATGAGCAGTGAGGTTGGGAACATGACATTGGGAGGTATGATCTGATGCATATACTGAGTCCAGCTATGAGCAGTGAGGTTGGGAACATGACATTGGGAGGTATGATCTGATGCATATACTGAGTCCAGCTATGAGCAGTGAGGTTGGGAACATGACATTGGGAGGTATGATCTGATGCATATACTGAGTCCAGCTATGAGCAGTGAGGTTGGGAACATGACATTGGGAGGTATGATCTGATGCATATACTGAGTCCAGCTATGAGCAGTGAGGTTGGGAACATGACATTGGGAGGTATGATCTGATGCATATACTGAGTCCAGCTATGAGCAGTGAGGTTGGGAACATGACATTGGGAGGTATGATCTGATGCATATACTGAGTCCAGCTATGAGCAGTGAGGTTGGGAACATGACATTGGGAGGTATGATCTGATGCATATACTGAGTCCAGCTATGAGCAGTGAGGTTGGGAACATGACATTGGGAGGTATGATCTGATGCATATACTGAGTCCAGCTATGAGCAGTGAGGTTGGGAACATGACATTGGGAGGTATGATCTGATGCATATACTGAGTCCAGCTATAAGCAGTGAGGTTGGGAACATGACATTGGGAGGTATGATCTGATGCATATACTGAGTCCAGCTATGAGCAGTGAGGTTGGGAACATGACATTGGGAGGTATGATCTGATGCATATACTGAGTCCAGCTATGAGCAGTGAGGTTGGGAACATGACATTGGGAGGTATGATCTGATGCATATACTGAGTCCAGCTATGAGCAGTGAGGTTGGGAACATGACATTGGGAGGTATGATCTGATGCATATACTGAGTCCAGCTATGAGCAGTGAGGTTGGGAACATGACATTGGGAGGTATGATCTGATGCATATACTGAGTCCAGCTATGAGCAGTGAGGTTGGGAACATGACATTGGGAGGTATGATCTGATGCATATACTGAGTCCAGCTATGAGCAGTGAGGTTGGGAACATGACATTGGGAGGTATGATCTGATGCATATACTGAGTCCAGCTATGAGCAGTGAGGTTGGGAACATGACATTGGGAGGTATGATCTGATGCATATACTGAGTCCAGCTATGAGCAGTGAGGTTGGGAACATGACATTGGGAGGTATGATCTGATGCATATACTGAGTCCAGCTATGAGCAGTGAGGTTGGGAACATGACATTGGGAGGTATGATCTGATGCATATACTGAGTCCAGCTATGAGCAGTGAGGTTGGGAACATGACATTGGGAGGTATGATCTGATGCATATACTGAGTCCAGCTATGAGCAGTGAGGTTGGGAACATGACATTGGGAGGTATGATCTGATGCATATACTGAGTCCAGCTATGAGCAGTGAGGTTGGGAACATGACATTGGGAGGTATGATCTGATGCATATACTGAGTCCAGCTATGAGCAGTGAGGTTGGGAACATGACATTGGGAGGTATGATCTGATGCATATACTGAGTCCAGCTATGAGCAGTGAGGTTGGGAACATGACATTGGGAGGTATGATCTGATGCATATACTGAGTCCAGCTATGAGCATTGAGGTTGGGAACATGACATTGGGAGGTATGATCTGATGCATATACTGAGTCCAGCTATGAGCAGTGAGGTTGGGAACATGACATTGGGAGGTATGATCTGATGCATATACTGAGTCCAGCTATGAGCATTGAGGTTGGGAACATGACATTGGGAGGTATGATCTGATGCATATACTGAGTCCAGCTATGAGCAGTGAGGTTGGGAACATGACATTGGGAGGTATGATCTGATGCATATACTGAGTCCAGCTATGAGCAGTGAGGTTGGGAACATGACTGTAAGAGGAGATTTCCATTTACTACAATGTAGTGAGGTCTCGGAGTTGGTATATTCAAGTAGCAGTTAGGTTGGGAACATAACATTGGGAGGCATGATCTGATGCATGTATTGAGTCCAGCTATGAGCAGTGAGGTTGGGAACATGACATTGGGAGGTATGATCTGATGCATATACTGAGTCCAGCTATGAGCAGTGAGGTTGGGAACATGACATTAGGAGGTATGATCTGATGCATATACTGCATCCAGCTATGAAAAGTGAGGTTGCGAACATGACAATGGGAGGTATGATCTGATGCATATACTGAATCCAATTATGAGCAGTGAGGTTGGAAGCATGACATTGGGAGGTATGAGCTGATGCATATGCTGAGTCCAGCTATGAGCAGTGAGGTTGGGAACATGACATTGGGAGGTATGATCTGATGCATATACTGAGTCCAGCTATGAGCAGTGAGGTTGGGAACATGACATTGGGAGGTATGATCTGATGCATATACTGAGTCCAGCTATGAGCAGTGAGGTTGGGAACATGACATTGGGAGGTATGATCTGATGCATATACTGAGTCCAGCTATGAGCATTGAGGTTGGGAACATGACATTGGGAGGTATAATCTGATGCATATACTGAGTCCAGCTATGAGCAGTGAGGTTGGGAACATGACATTGGGAGGTATGATCTGATGCATATACTGAGTCCAGCTATGAGCAGTGAGGTTGGGAACATGACATTGGGAGGTATGATCTGATGCATATACTGAGTCCAGCTATGAGCAGTGAGGTTGGGAACATGACATTGGGAGGTATGATCTGATGCATATACTGAGTCCAGCTATGAGCAGTGAGGTTGGGAACATGACATTGGGAGGTATGATCTGATGCATATACTGAGTCCAGCTATGAGCAGTGAGGTTGGGAACATGACATTGGGAGGTATGATCTGATGCATATACTGAGTCCAGCTATGAGCAGTGAGGTTGGGAACATGACATTGGGAGGTATGATCTGATGCATATACTGAGTCCAGCTATGAGCATTGAGGTTGGGAACATGACATTGGGAGGTATGATCTGATGCATATACTGAGTCCAGCTATGAGCAGTGAGGTTGGGAACATGACATTGGGAGGTATGATCTGATGCATATACTGAGTCCAGCTATGAGCAGTGAGGTTGGGAACATGACATTGGGAGGTATGATCTGATGCATATACTGAGTCCAGCTATGAGCAGTGAGGTTGGGAACATGACATTGGGAGGTATGATCTGATGCATATACTGAGTCCAGCTATGAGCAGTGAGGTTGGGAACATGACATTGGGAGGTATGATCTGATGCATATACTGAGTCCAGCTATGAGCAGTGAGGTTGGGAACATGACATTGGGAGGTATGATCTGATGCATATACTGAGTCCAGCTATGAGCAGTGAGGTTGGGAACATGACATTGGGAGGTATGATCTGATGCATATACTGAGTCCAGCTATGAGCAGTGAGGTTGGGAACATGACATTGGGAGGTATGATATGATGCATATACTGAGTCCAGCTATGAGCAGTGAGGTTGGAAATCTTCATAAGGGGAGATTTCCTTTTACTACAATTTATTGCAGTCTCGGAGTTGGTATATTTAAGTAGTGGGGTGTGTGGGGGGTGCAGGGGGGCTTGCCCCCTGCCTACACCCATTAAGTTTTTTTTTTTTTTTTATATCGGCATTTGAAAATTTAATAGTTCGATCATGTCAGTTCAATATTTTGTGATTCGAACTATTACATTTTCGAAATGCTGATACAGAGGGATAATCTGATGCATATACTCAGTCCAGCTATGAGCAGTGAGGTTGGGAACATGACATTGGGAGGGATAATCTGATGCATATACTGAGTCAAGCTATGAGCAGTGAGGTTGGGAACATGACATTGGGAGGTATGATCTGATGCATATACTGAGTCCAGCTATGACCAGTGAGGTTGGGAACATGACATTGGGAGGTATGATCTGATGCATATACTGAGTCCAGCTATGAGCATTGAGGTTGGGAACCTGACATTGGGAGGGATAATCTGATGCATGTACTGAGTCCAGCTATGAGCATTGATGTTGAGACCATGCCATTGGTAAGTATAATCTGATGCATATACTGAGTCCAGCTATGAGCAGTGAGGTTGGGAACATGACATAGGGAGGTATAATCTTATGCATATACTGAGGTAGCTGTGAGCACTGTAGTTGGAAACATGACATTGCGAGGCTTGATCTGATTCATATACTTAGTCCAGCTATGAGCATTGTGGTTGGTAACATGACATTATGAGGTATAATCTGATGCATATAGTGAGTTCAGCTTTGAGCATTGAGGTTGGGAACATGACTTTAGGATGTATGATCTGATGTATATACTGAGTCCAGCTATGAGCAGTGAGGTTGGGAACATGACAATGGGAGGTATGATGTGATGCATATACTGAGGCAGCTATGAGCATTGAGGTTGGGAACATGACATTGTGAGGTGTGATCTGATGCATATACTGTATCCAGCTATGAACAGTGAGGTTGGGAACATGACAATGGGAGGTATGATCTGATGCATATACTGAGTCCAGCTATGAGCATTGAGGTTGGGAACATGACATTGGGAGGTATGATCTGATGCATATACTGAGGCCAGTTATGAACAGTGAGGTTGGAAACATAACATTAGGAGGTATGATCTGATGCATATTCTGAGTGCTGCTATGAGCAGTGAGGTTGGGAACATGACATTGGGAGGTATGATCTGATGCATATACTGAGTCTAGCTATGATCATTGAGGTTGGGAACATGTCATTGGGAGGTATAATCTGATGCATATACTGAGTCCAGCTATGAGCATTGAGGTTGGGAACATGACATTTGGAGGTATGATCTGATGCATATATTGAGTCCAGCTATGAGCAGTGAGGTTGGGAAAATGACATTGGGAGGTATAATCTGATGCATAAGTCATCTCAGTCATTATGGCTGCATCTTATCCATAAGGCTCTGCTAAGCATAATTCCATTTTACCATCCAGGTTTTGACATTGTAAACTGCTTCTTGAACTAGGTGTTGTAGCATATTCTTGTATCTGTAAATACGTATCTACATTTGTTTTTACCATATCCTTTTATGTGTAAATATGTTTTGTTCATTTCTTATGTGATCCTATTCACCTGGGCTGTGCCTGCAAATGGTCTATTGAGATGAGTGCACTATCCCAGTAATCAAAAATAAAAATAAAATAGCATCTTGTGCCTTCTGTGTGGAGTCTGCATGTCCTCCCCACGGTTGAGTAGGCGTTCGAAAGACATGTGTAAATGGGCGTGCCTTTGTTGAAGGTTGAACGTCGAGCTGGCGCCTCGGCGTTCGTCAAAATCTACTGCCAATCATTAGCGGGCCAGAGTTCCGCTGTGGCGACCCCTACCGGGAAAAGCCGAAAGACAACAACAAGTCTTTGGAGTGCATAGACTGTGGCTTTTCAGCTCCTAGAAAGGCATCTCTGTTTTACAGGACCCCATTGGAGTGGCATTCCATGTTTTGTAAGCATCGCAAGACAAACTTCTACATTATCTATTTGACTGTGTAGGTGACCCAGGGAGATTAGCACATTATTACAGTTTTACCAAATAATCTGTTTGGTGTATTTGATAAGAGGTATTCTGCTATGCCTTAGGACTCTAAATCATTTGTTGCACTTGTTCTATTTCGTAGCCTTCTTTTGATATGGTGTAAAAGTTGACAGAGCTCTTTTTTCTAGAATCAAATATTCTCTATAGTCTTAATGTGTGCAGTGAGAATCATGCACCTATCATCGTTATGTGTAGTCAAGGCAGCAAATTCTGGTATGCCTTAATGAAGTGTTGTAGCTCAGGCTGTCCTCATTCAGTTTTGTTCTCTTTTAGGCCATTCTATATGGTTCTGCAGAAACATAGCTGGTTCAAGCAGAGCCCTGTGCGGGTAGCACGACACAGTGCCCTATCCTGACAGCTCTTCAACTGAAGAGCAAACGCAAACAAAGAAAAAAAAACACTTCAGTTAGCTATGCCCCCCCAAGCTCTTCCACTGAAAAGCAAAAAAAAGTCTGTTCCTTCTACTGACACACCACACCCCTTGCCCCAGGTATTCAGTTCCTGTTTCTGTGCCTTACCTTACTCTGGCCTTCCTTTCCAACAGTTTATTTAAAAAAAATGATGTCTTATTTTAAACTGTTGCAAACTGCTTACTATAAATGTTGCAAACAGTTGCTACAGTTTATACTCTGCCTGCACGGAGCAGTATACCGCTCATGTCTTAGTTACAAAAATATATATATATATATATTCCTTCTTTTAAAAGAATAGCAAACTACTCACCATAAATTTATCAAACAGTTGCTACAATTTATACCTTACCTTCACAGAGTGCTACGGCATTGCTGTCTTAGTTTAAAAAAAATATCTTCTTTTAAATTGTAGGAATAGTTTAGACCACACACACAGAGTACTACAGTGCCCAGGTTTGACTGCAATTGCAATAATGGGTTTTAAAAATCCAGTGGTGCATTAAAGAGATCCAGATCAGCAGATTGCACCCCCACAGCCCTTTGCATCTGGGGCATTTTCCCCTTTCACCTCACCCTAGCTATGCTACTGTGCTCCAACAACTAAAGAGTCTTGTTTGGAAAAGCATTCAAGTTGGTAACTGAGCAGTTTTAGGGAAGAGGTAAATAATTACTCACTGTAAAGTTAGTGTATAGTACCGTGATGGCCATGGTGGTGCAGCGGTTAGCTTTGTCGTCTTACAGCAAGAGGCTCTCTGGTTCAATTCTCGGCTGGAGCGCCTCCTTTGTGGAGTCTGCATATCCTCCCTGTGGTCAAGTAAACTTTAAAGACATGCAGGTAGGTGTATGCATGAGTCGGTGTGTCTTCTTTGAAGGTTGGGCGCTGGGCTGGCAACTCAACACCGTAAAAATCCACTGCCAATCATAAGCGGACCGGTGATCCACTGTGGCGACCCCTAACCAGGAAGAGCAGAAAGACATTACTTTAAAGTTAGTGTATAGTACCCTTCTCCTGACTAGCTCTTCCTGTTCATCTAGGCCAGCTCATCCCACTAACAGGAAGAGGCCTTTTCAGTGACAGTGAAGGCCATCCCAGTAACAGACAGTGTTGCTTTCTCCTAGGTCTTACACCAAGTCTCCTAGATGGTAGTCTGTGAAGGGAGCACTGCAGCAATCCATACTTAAGTCAGAAGTACCCAAGGAAGCCAGGCTTCCAAATTTGTCATAGCTTGGAGAACAGTTACAAAGAATAATCAGTTTCTGGTTGTTTTCATAGAAAGCCATGTCTTTGAAATGTTGGCTGCTGTTCAGGGCTGCAGTAATATTCCCAGTCTGTATTCCTCCAAGGGGATGTTTAACCTCTTCTGTTTTTAGAAAGAGGAAAGGAGTTAAGCATTTCCCCTTAACATAAGCTATCAGCATCTTCAGCTGTCTTATTCAGTAGGTATAGGCATGAATGGTGACAATGCAGATATTCACATTTCTGCCGCCGCATTGATGCTGGACAGTGTCACTGGATACAGTGGATACTTTTTACCATGTCAGCATCTCTGAATGCCTTAGAAAGTTTCTGCATGTATTTCTAGGTCAGCACCAGTGACTTAGCCAGATTCTGCCTTTTACTTTGTCATCTGCTCCTATTTTTCACCATGGTGTTAGCAGTGGTGGTTTGCTCTGCAGGAGATGGGTCTTATGATGTTTCTTTATTTCAATGATTTCGCCTTGGTAGATCTTTTGGAGAACCACCTTGCAGGGCTGTTCTTTTGCACTGCTATGATTGTAGGTCTTTGGAATCATTGTAAACTGGGAGAAATAAGTTCTTCTACAATTGATCATCTTCAAAGTGGCAGAGCTGGACACTCTCCTGTGCTGGTTCTACCTGCCAAAGGACAGATCCGGAGGGGGGGGTGTATTTTTTTTTGGTCTTCTGCATACTGCGGCAGTGGGGTTTATAAGCATTTATTCATTATGTCTGCTTTTGTAACCAACTTGTGCCATTATCTGTGTAATAAAAGATGTATGCATATATCGTTAATCAACGTTAGTGTAACTTCCAGTGTCTTTTATATTAGTTTATGTGCTGTCTGCCCTGGGTGATGACTGAAAAGGATGAACAGCCCCATTTATTTACTTCTTGAACAACTGCTAAATACAAAAAAAAAAGTAAGGCTGTACAATTATAACCCCTTTGCAAGGAAGTGATGCCCATATGGTTGTAAGCAATTAACAGTGGCCTTTTCTTGGTGATGTTTCAAGTCCTGAGGAAAGGCAGCATGGTAAAAGACTCATTAAGATGCAGCTGCTGTCCTGGAGCTGCTGTTTTGTACTAGAGCTGAGAATCAGTGTCTCTTGCATCCAACGGATCTTTGGGTATTTAGATTCCTGGATTTCAGAATATTTGTATCAATGGAAAACATGATCCTTTCTGAGATATATCTTCAGCACGGTGAATGGGAGTAGGCACTGGATGCAATGGAAGGTTCCTTTACTCTTTTTCAGTGCATTCCCTTGATTTCACACCTGCTGTTAAAGTTCAGGGGGAAAAGAAGGCCAGAACACGTTCTCACTGTCTGCATGTGGCTGAAGGGGGTGTAGTTTAAAGTGCTTAGGCCACTGTAAAATACTGTGTATTCTCAGCTGCTTTGTACGTCATGCTCTGTGTTCATCTAGTAATGTACTCTTGTTATATTCTGGAATTTTCTACCCATATGAAAATATCTATAAGCTTTAGTGTGCTGGCACACACACGCACACACACACACACACACACACACACACACACACACACACACACACACACACATACAGAGACACATATGCACACACACACACACACACACACACACACACACACACACACACACACACAGAGACACACACACACAAACGGACACATATACATACAGTACATACATATACAGACACATACACACAATCACACACACATATACATATATATATATATATATATATATATATATATATATATATATATATATAGATATAGATATAATATAAATATAATGCTTTAATGTGTGCATGTATGTATCTGTGCATGTCTGTTTTGCTTCATATGCATCTGTCACTCTGTTGTTTTTCTAATTTAGACCAAAATACATGATGGTGATGTAGATATGCTTTTAAGTGGTTTGTTTACTCTTAGAAAAACATCACTTGATGATTTTATGTAAGTGGTTTGTTTACTCTTAGAAAACCATCATTTGATTATTTTAACTATGTAACGCTTTTCTTTGGACATTTTCTCCCCAATCCTGCAGAAACACAAATTATGTAACTAGTATTGCAGAAGAAAGAAATAAGAATGCCAGAACATGTAAATGAAATAAGTGTCATAACACCCCTCTGAAGTACTCTGATTCCGTCACTTTCCATTGCCTGTGACTTTGAGCAAGTCACTTAACCTGACAGTGCTACTATCTGAGTCTGAAAAGGTTCATTGAAATCAGTCCTCTAGCCTGAAAGAAATGACATTGTAGAGATGGTAGGAGCGGCCTTAGGTCAACTGGTGCCCTAGGCAAAAGGGCTCCACGGCGCACCCACCACACCACACCACCCGGTGCCCCCATCCTAGTCTACCTACACCAAATAAATACTGGAAAAGTGCCCCTACTAGAGCGGCGCCCTAGGCGGCCGCCTAGTTGGCCTATGCCTACGGCTGGCTATGGGTAGGAGAGTTGTTACTTTGATTTATTTTTTAAAACGTTACAGAGCTTAGTAAAAGTAAGTACAGAGCTGTATGCATGTGGAATTAAAACAAATTAAAAAGATAAAGCAGAGAAACAAACTAGAATAGTATAGTACTGGCCATCATTTTCCAATGTCTTCAATGTCTTGTTCAGCTGTGCTGCCATCTAGTGGCTAAGCTACATATTATATTTGAATTGGTACAACATCCTCTCGCTGTTCTCTTTCAAGTTACATAATATGTATTATAAACAGTAACATAACAGCCAAATCCCTGAAAATAGAAACATGCCTCCAAACATAGGTAAAGCGCGAGCAAGGGTAAGTCAGGCCTGAAAATAAGAATGTTCCACAAACTGTGAAGAACAGTCAAAATTAAACATTCACAGTCATCTTTAACGTTCCTTTAATCTCTTTTGTGTACATATCTTAAGCTATTCAGGTTATCTCCTGATGCTCGAAATCTTTACAGGAGTTAGATGGGAGGAGTTAGTGATTGTAAATGTTCATTGTAGTATTTCCTGTTGTAGTTTTCACTTTTGGGATATCCTGCTGTGCTGGAAGCCCGTGGCTGGCCAGCTTACACTGCAACCTTCAAACAAAATAGTTACAAAGGCACTTGAAAAGTCGGCACAACCAGCCAAAAATCTGGACATCTAATTAGCATAAAATTTGAATACCAAGTAGCATGTAACTCTTTCCACTCCCAGTAGGAATGTGGGATACTACTCAGAATCAGGTTTAAAAAAACAGAGTTAACAAAATGATAGAAAAATATAAGCACATTATCAAAGAGCTTAGAATCTGTAGATATTAATGAACTATGGGCGGCCACGGTGGTGCAGCAGTTAGCATTGCCACCTCACAGCAAGAGGTTCTCTGGTTCAATCCTCGGCTGGGGTGCCTTCTGTGCGGAGTCATGCCTGTACTCCCTCTGGTCGCGTGGGTTTCCTCTGGGTGCTCCAGTTTCCTTCCACATCCCAAAGACATGCTGTAGGTGGATTGGACACTCTAAATTGGCCCTAGCTGTGAATGTGTGCATGTGTGTGTCTTCTGTGGAAGGTTGGGCGCTGGGCTGGCAACTCGACACTGTAAAACTCCACTGCCAATCATGAGTGGACAGATGATCCGCTGTGGCGACCCCTAACCGGGAAAAGCCGAAAGAAGAAGAAGATTACAAAATTCTACCACATAAGGTAATTAATTTCTGCTTTTGAAAAAGGGAGATGTAAAATGTCTGTCCTCTTTCTTTAAATTATTGGTGCCGCTATTATGTTGGTCATGTAGTGTGATTTTTGGTTGCCATTTGAAATGTCAAGACCCAATAGACTGAGTCCTGAAATACAGAGTCTAAATGGGCCAAAAGAACGGACTTACATACACTAAGTGCATGATGCCATTTATGGGAATATTATCTGTTCTCCAAGGTATGGTGATTTCAGAGTTGGTATATATAAGTTTGGGGATTGTGGGGAGCTTGTCCCCTCAAATGGGGTGGTGCAGGGGGGGGGCTGCTCCCCTTGAAAAAAGAAGTTTAAAGGAGAAGAGTGATTTTTGAAATTTGCACTTGTCTTGTGTTTTCTTTTTTTTTTTTTTCTTCACAGCACTCAGCATTTCAAATGCCAACATTTCAACAGGGAACCATGATTTTCTGGTACTAGTCAGCTTTAAAAATCATGAGTGATGAAGTGGAATTCAGAAAATTGTGTGAAAGGAGTAAATCAAGCCTACAAATAGGGACTTAGCAGGGTAAATCAGGCCTGAAAATAGGAATGATCCTCTAAAATAGGAACAGTTGAGAGGTCTGCAGCCAGTCTTCCAAAGCTCTTCCTCTCCCTAGTTCTTTGCCTGACTCCCTGCTTCTGGCACCACGATGTTGGTAGCATAAAGGGTGCTTTGGATGATGCCATCTTCATCTCTTTCTTGCTATACAGTAGCATTTCACCTCTCTTTACTAAGTAGTCTGTCCATCATAGTGATTATTATGAATGCCTGACTCAGATTCCAATTCAGAGGAAACTATTGTTACAAAAGTTAGTAACTGTTTGACTTGTGGTTTACAAACTTCCGTATAAATACTTTAATTCTAAATTTTTTTTTTGCCTCAGCCTGCCTTTGAATGAAGGCCTCAAAGGCAGCTCCTTCCAAACATAGCAGGTGCACTAGAGTCTAAGAGAAAGGGAGATACACATAACTGGTGCAAAGAGCAGAGATGACTTATGAGGATGGAGACGTTGGCATGACCGAGTCAGAGTTGATAGGATTCATGTTTTTGGTATAGGTTGTGAGCTAGGGGTACAGCACCTAATAAACTGTGGTTTGAAAAATAAGGTGTCAAAAAGAAATAAAAGTGTAATTTCACCAGGAGCCATCTAGTTTCCTAGTAGAGAACTAGCATTATTCTCTTCATTGAACAGTGGTCATAAGTCTGGTAGTGGTGGGTTCTCGGTTTTGGTAAAAAGATGAAATAGCATATTTTAACAGTTATCTGAAGCAACTTGATGCTGTCAGATGAGTTTAATGAGATTATAGATGGAGCAGTCTAGTTCAGGTAGGAGTACGTTTTGGTTTGTGCCTTTCTTGCCTCAGGATATAGCAAACTTGATATTCTGTAACAATGTTTTAGTTGTAAAACACTTGACTGCTGTCTTAGTAAGAGGCAAGAATAACAATGTAGAGTCCATGTTAAGGCCTAGATATCTGTGTCGAAGGACCTGTGTAATAGTTTCCCCTCCATGTTTTTTTTTTTTGAGAGGGGGGCTACAAACATCCCTCTACCTCACCAAGCTGGCTGGACCTGATATATAGTTTTTCTAGGAGGTTGGAAATTGATTTTAAATGATTTGTCTGAACTGGAAAGTTAGTACAAAGTCAAAATAGGAGACTGTACTGGAATATTGTTGATTGTGGTAATGTTGATAGGAGCAGAGGTTACTGTGGTGGTTTTATTTGCAGGAAGTCCTTAAACTTATTAGGGACAGGTGTTTGGAGAGAGGGGGTGGCTGTTTTGCTACTGGGAGCTGTGTTGGCTACCAGTAGCAACACAGCTACCCTTCAGATACCGGTGTTGCTACTGATAGTTATATGACCTGTAAGCTGTTTGACTGTTTTCCAGAAAAAGTCTGACACTTGATGTCAAAGCTACCTGTTTGGATTTTAAAGAGTCTGTATATATCCTACTCATTTTCCTTAATGCAGGAAGTGTACATTTTTTTGTCTTGGCAGTTTGAGTTCCTTGCAACTCAAACTTTATTTAACAGCCTAAACAATGCTTTATTTCAGTGATGACCTGAGGACATTTTCATACTTCTAGAGTTCTCTGTTTTGCTGAGGATAGTTGATCCTGCTAGCTGACAAAAAGGTATAGGAAAATGGAGTAAAGTTATGCCACCAGTGAGCCAAGGACAATATTATCCTAATTGACTTCTGTGTCTGGCTAGGAACACTTGGTCCTGAATTGTCAGTAGCTGACCAACAGAAAAAACATGGGGCATTGTTGACATTCATTTCATTGTATATGGGAGATCAGTCCTTTTTTTCCATAGAGGAAAACAGAGTAATGACATGTTTTCAGGGAAGAGTGACCTAACATTTTGAAATGGCATAGGGATTGTACCAAATGACTAATTACTTAGTGTTGAACAATTGCTACTTTGGGCTGTTTTATTGCACAAATAAGCATTAGCACCAGTGGGATCGTAGTTAGAAGAAAAGTAAGTACTGAGTTATTGTCACCAAGGTGATTTGGTCCAGTAGAATAATGTACAAAATGACTTCAACCTGCTCTGTTAAGAAACCTAATCAGCTGGTGACCGTTTGGAACAGCTGCATTCAAAGTCAGTGAGGGAGGACAATGGTATTAGTTTTGGGCCTTCAAAGGCATAATTGCTGTAGGGTGTGTTCTAATGAAGACAGATTAGGTGGTAGTTGAATGAAGTAGTAAACTAGTTATAAATTTTCCATTGTTTGTGATGTTTTCAGAAGTAGGGCTATCAGTGGTAACATTTAAATTTACAGTTTTTCCTTTTTGCTGACAATTAGTAAGATGTCACCATCTGTTCTGAGGCTTAGTCTGTTGCTGTTAGGTAGGATGTAATTATCTAAGACAACCTGAACTCATGCCACAGAGGGGTGAAGCCCTGTGTCCAACCCAGATAACTTATAATCACATGGGCTGACAACTGTGGCATACTGCGACACTCGCTTCAGCTGTGAAATACTGTACCCCAGTAGAAAAACATACAAAGATCTAAAGTTTTTTATTTTTCTTTTCTTTTTTTTTTTTTGTGATCATACTAATAGGACATGGGTAGCCAATACATGTCCCATTACTTCCCATTACTATGCAGTTTAAGTGCCTGTGATTGGTTGCCAAGAAGAACCGATCGTCATGTTTTCCTGGCAATCTGTAGTCAAGTAGTCATATGACTAGAGATTGGTAGGAGTTTTAAAGTTGTGGAATGTCAAGGCCATTATTCCTTTGTAAGTACCAGTTATTGTTTCATAAATAGCCACAGGATCAGAGGAAGCTAGCTAAAACTGCGGACAGTGTCTATTGTTACCACTGCCCACAGCATAATATACAATGTTAAGTTGTCTATCTCGCCTTCGTTCTTGCTGGTTGGGATCGGAGCCGATCCTCGGCTCTGACTCGGCCATCTTCAATAGCTCGAGAGCTGTTTACTGGCTCGAGGCTACCCCTTATCCCATAATGCCTAGCGGTAGCTACCCAGATCTCGTTTGCCGCTTCAGCTGCGAGGGTGTTGTTTTTCTGGCTCAGGCTTGTATATTTAGCTTTTGTGTAAATTCTCTCTAGAATTTAACTTTTCTAGTATCTTTCTGTTTTATTTTAGACGACGGTGTTGTTACTGTTGTAGTTAACTGTTTTTTTCTATAGTGCCCCTTTTTTTGTAGAACTTATTTAAATTAGAGAGTTCTCTCCACCCACCCCCCCCTCTTCCCTGGGTTAGCCGTTTAACTTAGAGGCTTTCCTATAGTTTTTCTTCTAGGTTAGCCATATAAATTAGAGTATATCCTATTACCTTTAAAAAAAAAACAAACAAAAAAACAAACCTTTATCTATTTCCTTCTTAGATAGTACTAGTGTGCTTTTTGTGTCTTACTGAGTATTTACTCTTATTATCTGTCTTAAATTGGTTAGTTTCCTTTTTTCCAGTACAACATGTCCAAGGAAGCTAAGGTTTCTATGTTTAAGAAGTGTGACTCATGCTGTCTGAAAATGTCTCTGACAGATGGGCACACTTTTTGCGCCTATTGTTTAGGCGCTGTGCACCTGCAGGACTCTTGTTCTATTTGCCATGCCTTTAGTCCAAGAGACCTGCAGGACAGGAAGAATAAGTTAATTCTTAGGGGTCTGTTAAAACCCCAGGATTCACCGGCCAAGAGTTCACAGCCAGTGAAATCCCCTAAATCCATTAAGCCGTCAGCTCCACTTTCGGAGCTGACTTCGGTACAGGATTTGCCTTCAATGTCGGTTCTGGCTGGTATCGACAAGACAACCTCCCCGTCGGCTCCATCAGAGGCTTCGGAGCCATCACGGAGCCACAAGAGGCTGAGGTCCCCTTCCTTAGAGTTGGTGCATTCGGCTCCTCAGTCTCCTTTACTTCAAAGCGAGTGTAGCCACCGATCCTCTCACTCCTCTCGATCCTCTAGGCTGTCAGATCATGATGTGGAGAGAGTAGTCAGTAGACTGCTAAAGTCGCAGGCACTAGCTAAATTGTTGTCCAGCCCTCCTCAGCAGGTATGGGCTCCGTCCACTTCTCTCGATGTTCCTCCTCCAACTGCAATGAGTTTGGAGCCGGAGTTCATTGGGGTTCGAGTAGTGGAACCGTCGGCTCCGATAAGAATATCCCCTTTGGCTCCGACTTCGGCTTCGATTCCCTCGGTGGTACCTTCCATTGAGGGATCTGGGTGCCGTGGCTCTCTCGTTTGCTCTGAGGGGGCGAGTGGCATCGGACCCTTGTCTGACCCTGTTTTCCCTATTGGAGCTTCGGCGCAGGTGAACTCGGCTCCAACATTGGTCTCGTAGCCTTCCCCCTCGGTGCGGAGAAAGATTCCTATTTCTTTGGAACTGGAACTTTCTCTGCCTCGTGACGGGTCACCTTTGAGGTCATGTGGAGTGTGCTGTCCTCTGAGTCAGCTCCACTTTCAGCCCCACCGGCTCCTTCCCCCATAGTGCCTGTGCCAACCTCTGCTCCTCCTCCAGACCCTAAGCGTAGGGAACCAATGCTCCAGGACACCCCATTGAGTGTATCCTCCTCTTCCGAGGCCTCTCCTGATCACTCAGAGGAGCCCCCTTGGAAGAAGAAGTGTAAGAGGAAGCACATTGACTCCCCTAAGTCTGTCACTTCTGATACAGACTTAGATGATTCAGAAGGGTCCCCAAGATCCCCCTCTGAAGATGTTTCCTTCTCGGACATCCTGGGAATGCTTAGGCAGAGGGGGAACTGGAATCCCCTAGCCCCTACCGAGGATGAGTCTGTATTTCTGGATGCTTTCGATTCCCGACCTTCCACCTCCTGGGTTTCTCCGCCTTTCGATCCACTTATGGCAGTGGTGGCTCAAAAGGCTTGGTCAGCTCCAGATGCAGTAGAACGAACTCCGAGGAGACTGGTAAATTCATTACAGCACCCCAGGATAAACAATTCGTTTCTAAAGGTGTTCCTGTTGATGCCATGGTGGTAGCAGCAGCCACCAAAAAAGAGTTAGCGGAGACCTCTTCATTTGTCCATCCCCCAAACAAGGAGTCTAGGACGATGGACAGATACGGGAAGTGAATGTTCACTTCAGCGACCTTCTCCATGATGTCACTGAACTACCTATGTCATTTTACCCGACTTCAAAGGGATCTCCTTAAAGAGCTTGGAGATACCCTCCAAGATCCAACAGCTGAGGGAGCACAAGCCAAAGTAGCTTCCCAGCTAGTGAAGCTTAATTCTATTGTTAACTCCTCCATGAGGCTCATTTCCTATGCAGCCGATGGGGCGAGTCGAGCCGCAGGTATGGGTGTGGCCCTTAGGAGGCATGCGTGGATGCAGCTGTGTAACTTTGCGGAACCCTTTCGAGCGTCCTTCACCAACACCCCCTTTGATAGTTCCTTTCTTTTTGGACCACAGGTGAAAGACACTTTGACTAGGTGTGAGCAAGAAGGCAAGACTCTCTCTGCTGTGGGAGTCCATTTTTCCACTCCCTCTAGACCTTACCCCAAGAGTCAGAAGAGTGGGAAGATGTGGTTCTGTAAATCTCAGGTAGCCTGGCCCGACACACGTAGTGATTTTTCCTCCAGAGGCAGAGGGGGAAATAGTAATAATAGACGCCACCTTCGTGGCAGAGGGGGTCCGCGGAAACAGGGCAACAGAGAATCTTTCTCTGATAAGCCCTTCCAGCATCCCTGAAGGGTTGCTCAGCTGCTCACCTCTGGAGGCAGTCGGAGGAAGACTTTCAAAGTTTAACACAAGACAGATGGGTATGGTCTATTATATCCGGAGGTTACAAAATTCCCTTCCATCAACCCCTCTTACAGTCAAGGAAGACCATTCCAGATGTTCCACCCAATCTGAAGGAACAAGCAGTAATAGAAGTTTCAAAACTGCTAGAAAAAAAGAGCCGTCCAGGAAGTCCCGGCAGACCAGCACAGATCCGGAATTTACTCAAGGTTCTTTTTAGTACCAAAAAAGACAGGGGACTGGAGACCAATTCTGGATCTCAGCAGACTAAACAGGTCTGTACAAAGAACAAAGTTTCGGATGGTCACGCTACAGTCCATTCTACCCTTTCTGGGTCAGGATAATTGGATGTGCTCGATAGATCTTCAGGATGCATACTACCATATCAAGATGGACAGGTGCTCCAGGAGATATCTTCGCTTCCGGCTGGGGGTCAGTCATTATCAGTTCAGAGCTCTGCCCTTTGGTCTCACCACAGCCCCCAGGGTGTTCACCAAATGTATGGCAGTGGTCACGGCTCACCTGAGAAGTCAAGGATTCCAGGTGTTTCCATATCTAGACAACTGGCTCCTCACTGCTACCACCAGGCATCAACTCCTACAAGCGCAGGACTACACAATCACAATCTGTTCCCAGCTAGGCATTACAATAAATTTCGAAAAATCTGCCTTGTCACCCTGTCAATCTATCACTTACATAAGAGCAGACTTAGACACAAGGAATATGTTTGCAAGGCTACCACTAGAAGGGGTGTCTGCAATTCGTCAGCAAGTACAAATTCTAATGCAGAGCCAAAGGATCCAAGTCAGGTATGTCCTTCAAACTCTGGGTTCCATGGCAGCCGCCATTCTTCTAATCCCACTAGCGCGCTTTCATATGAGAATTCTTCAGTGGCTTCTGTTCACGCAGTGGTCTTTCCAAGAGCTACCCATGACTCACATAATTATGACCATGGATGCATGCAAAAGACATCTTTCTTGGTGGATGGTCTTCCTACTAGTTACTCAGGGCAGACCTTTCATACAACCCCCTCCGGTAGCCACAGTGACATCAGACACCTCCTTGATAGGGTGGGGGGTATTATTTGGGCAGGACAGTCCAAGGCACTTGGCAACCTCACGAGTACCATCTGCACATAAATGTCCTGGAAATGAGAGCCGTGCTCCTGGCATTGCAAGCCCTTCAAGACTCTCTTTCTTCCGGGGCCATTGCTATTCAAATGGACAACATGTCAGTGGTGTGGTACATCAACAAGCAGGGCGGAACCAGATCCTACCCCCGTGTCAAGAAGCACTCAGACTTTGGCAGTGGGCGATTTCCTCCCAACGTTTTCTGATTGCGACGCACATCCCTGGGAGATCCAACGTCATAGTGGACAGGCTCAGCAGAGCTATCCTCATGCCTCACGAGTGGTCTCTGAATCAGGAAGTTGCGAATCTTATTTTCCCCAAATTGGGACAGCCTTGCTGCAATCTCTTTGCCACCCCCTTCAACAGCAAATGCAGCAACTACTTCTCCCTTCTTCCGCTTCCGGGTCACATACCCAGAGACGGTCTAGTCCACGATTGGCCCCAGGGACTTCTTTATGCCGTTTCTCCTTTCCCCCTGATACCCAAACTTATACAGAAAGCAATATCGGTGGGTTGCAAAATGATCCTCATTGCCCCCTACTGGCCTCGACAGATATGGTTCCCGTTCCTGCACTGTTACCTTCTCGATCAGCCCTGGACTCTGGACCCAATTCCAGACCTCCTGGTTCATCAGTCAGGCGGGTTGCATCAGTCCCTCAAAACTCTCCAGCTCACAGCTTGGTTGCTCCACTTCCAACCTTAGCCAGGCCTCCTAGCATTTCCCCAGCTGTCCGTGAGATTATCGTCTCCACTCATAAGTCTACAATGAGGAAAACGTATGCTAGCAAATGGAAACGTTTCTCTTGTTGGGTTGTTGGGCAGAGGCTATGAATGTGGATGCCTTTTCAGCCCCAGTCCACGAAATTCTGGAATTCCTAGCACATCTGTTTCACTCCGGGTCCACTTCCGCAGCGATCAGGGTACAGTTAGTGGCCATTTCTAACTTTCATGTTGGCCTGCCAAATTCTAACATTATGTCTCATAAGCTCTGTAAAGCTTTTTTGAGAGGGACAACTCTTCTTAGGCCTCCAGTGAGAGATCCCTCTCCTCCTTGGGACCTTAATTTAGTCCTAACTTCCTTAATTCTGCCCCCTTTTGAACCAGCAGTGTCCTGCTCCATCAAGTTTCTATCTTGGAAGACACTCTTTCTGGTAGCTATTACTTCAGCCAGACGCATCTCCGAACTTCAGGCACTATGTGTTCGTCCTCCCTACTTGGTTTTTCATAAGGACAGGGTTGCTCTGAGGACTAATCCTTCTTTTCTTCCTAAAGTCTGCTCAGAAAGTTATTTAAACCAATCTATAGATCTTCCTGTGTTTTTCCCTAATTATACCAACAAGGCAGAGTACAAACTACACCAATTGGACGTCCATAGACAATTGCGTTTTTACCTGCACAGAACTAAAGAAATAAGGAGGTCGGACCAGTTATTCCTTTCTTATGCCTTAGGCAAACAAGGTCTCCCAGTTTCCAAGGTAACCTTGTCGAGATGGTTATCACACACTATTATTTTCATTTATCAGTTAAGGAACACAGAGTTACCTATTAAACCGAAAGGTCATTCTACTAGGGCCTTGGCCACCTCTGTAGCCTTCCAGTCCAGGTTGCCCATGGATTCTATCTGTGCAGCTGCCACATGGGCAAACCCTCATACCTCTATTTTTCATTACAAGCTGGATATGGTCTCCAGGAGCAGAGCTGACTTTGGTTCCACTATTCTGAAGAGTCTGTTCCACTGAGCCACCCGGGATGTTAGGTGCTAGGGTCGCTGTCCCAACCAGCAAGAACGAAGGCGAGATAGACAACTTAACATAAAGAAGTTATGTACCTACCATAACGTTCCATGTTAGTTGTCTTCATCTCGCCTTCTTTCTTGCATCCCACCCTCCTTCCCCCAGTCCTAGTGGACCGAGAGGAGTTCCTGTTTCACTGGCTGAGTGTTCTCTTGTTTTTTCCCTCTATTGACTTAGAGACTATGGCAGGTATAGTCAACCTGTTATTTGGATTAGTCCATTCTCTTGCTATGTCTGGAGTTAGCTATTTCAAATGAGATCTGGGTAGCTATCGCTAGGCATTATGGGATAAGGGGTAGCCTCGAGCCAGTAAACAGCTCTCTAGCTATTGAAGATGGCCGAGTCGGAGCCGAGGATCGGCTCCGATCCCAACCAGCAAGAAAGAAGGCGAGATGAAGACAACTAACATGGAACTTTATGGTAGGTACATAACTTCTTTTTTGTATATACTTTTTCTGCAATGTGTCAGGGGAGCAGTGACTGCATACCTGTGAAATTATTTGTTCAAAAAGTTCTGGATACAGCCAAAAATAATGGCACTGGGGAAAATCAGGCACATGTTTTAAATATTACTGTAATTCACGTAAAAAGCTAGCAGAGCAAAAGGGTTTTTTATCAACATGCATGTTTTGACATATGTGAGTACATACTAAAACTTAGTTTCAGTTGTGGTGAAAGTGAAGCACATAATGTGTAATTTTCAGGAGAATAGTGTTTAAACAATGAATGTGCGCACAGCTGTTTGTGACTGTAGCTCAGAGCGTGTAGAAAACTGTACTGTTTGTAACTGACATGCAGTGCTAGCTGAAACTGGGTTAAGGGGTTGAGTGTGTTCATGTTTATAAAGTTGCTTTTGTTAGATGGATTTCTTCTGAGAGAACAAGTGCGATCAGCATTCTGGTTATATCTCCTTATATTGAAACAACTTTGTAGTGATACGAGTGAGTCATTTGTCTTTCTATATTCAGCCTTGTACAGTCAAACATGTTTGCACTGTAATAGGTTTGAGGAAGCCCATTTATATGGAGTGAAAGGTGAAATGAGCCCTCAATAATTGTTAAAGTGGATCTGATAATGCTCATGTGAAAACTGTAAAGAACTGAACTTCATAAACTGTTGTAGCTCTTTGTGTTCCTTTATAGTCAACATATATTGATTGGTTTTACTGGTTTTCTATAACTGTTTGCCTTATGGTCCAAGTCATAACTTAAAAAAGAATCAGTTTAGATTGTCTATAAAACTGTCAAACACTAAGTAAGAAAGTAAATAAAATAAATATTTATTAAAGCAGAGCCCTAATGACAAATTAATGCATATCTTTCTTAATGGTGGTATAAATGCAGTCATTATGAAATCCTGCACCCCCTTAACCCAGTGACTTTATTCATTATAGCTCTAAATTGTTGGTGCAGTTTAGTTGTGACAACTAAGGTTTGAGTAACATGTTTATATTCTCTCATAATGTTATGGCACATTGGAGCACCAGTTTTCACATTCCCAAGCATTCATGTGTGTTTTGTTGTAGTAGCTAATGAAAGATTAAGGGATATCAATATGCAAGTCTTATAAAACATTTTCTCAATAGAAATATATATACTGGAGAAGGATCAATTCTAAAGATGAGATGGTCACAATATAAAGTAATTGTTGTACAGCTGTGATAAGTAGTTAATAAACTGTGTGAAAAGTAAGAGTCCAAGGGCTTAGCCTTTAGGACCTTTGTGTACTTTTGTAGGGGTTGCTTTGGAAAATTTTCAATGCATAAAGATTCCATTGTTTAAACAATTGGTTGTCATGTGACCGACAGTCTCCTTATGAGGACAGTAAACAAGTGCAGCAGTTTTATGGGAAGTAAGTGATTTAAAGTATCATAGACCCTTTTTAGGTAAGCAAAAAACTTCACTGGTTAGTTTACATTTGTGTATCAGGGTTAGCAAGGGAATATTTAGGGAATATCAGCAGCCTGGTTACGGGCAAAAGAGTGTAGAAAATAAGAAAGAAGGTTATCTGCAGACAGTTTTAGAAAATAAGGATGGTTATTATCTGCGTGCATAGATACAGAACAAAGAAGGACAAGTATAAGGCTGTGAAACATTTACTGGACAGCCTAGGAAAACATTATTCATGAAATTACAGGCCACATACTTTGTGTAGTAGCTGAGGGTTATGTGCATGTTATTTTGAAAAAGTTACTATGATTTCTGCTTTGGTTACAGGACTATCTTTCACACTTTTTCCTTTTTTGGTCTTCGGGTGACCCACCAGCTAGCTACTATGCCCATATTGTGCTGTGGCAAGGAAGAGAACTTGGAGCCACCATTGCTTTATGATCACCTAGCAGGAGAGGAACTGGTGCAACCAGGTGGAAGAAGATGGGTATTTGTTGTTGATGCAGCTTGCCTGTTCTAGGGATAGTGACAGCTGAACTTCCTGTATTCATAACACCTGCAAAAATGCAGTTATATCTCCCTCAGCAGTAAGTCTAGTGAGAATTCACTGTGACAGTTTGATGTTTACCAGGGGGTTGGCATGTATGATAGCTTTCAGGCACCATCTGTGAACAATAGGGAGGGTTAGGTGCTTGGCTGACCCAGTCCCTGACATAAAAATCACTGTATCCTGTCCCAGTTCACTTGTCTCTTACCCTGGAGGAACTAATGAGCCATAGGGCTCTTGCTCAAGGAAATGAATGGGTCTGTTGAGTAGCTGGGCGATGTAAGGCTAGATGGCTAGCAAGGAGATCCAAAATTAACAAAATAGTGTAGGGTAAAGGGTGAAGGATCAACGTTTAGTCATAACTCAGTTACAACAGTGATATTAGATCTTCTGAGAAGCAGACATTTGGGACTGTTTACTGTTTTAAACTTTTTTTTGTATTTTTACTGAGAAGAGCTATATTAAGTTGTCTTGATGAGCAACAACAGTAAATTTGGGTATTGCAGACCTCATTTTTTTGGAATGTCTCCTGCTCTAATAAGTTTTATTTTTAGTTGTGTTATGATGGGAATACAATTAAAATAATGGATTGACCAAAAGTTGATAGGTAACATTTCTAATGTTATCCTACTTTGACAAGTAATTGGAGCAAAATTAATTTTAAGTGCAGGGTTGTGATTCACATTTAGGGATTCGTTGAGCAGGTGTGTGTGTGTGTGTGGGGGGGGGGGGGCTAAAGATAATGGTACTGGGCATCATCAGTTAAAAAAGACCAATGCAAAGAAAAGATACAAGAAGGAGAGAACAAAAAAGTTAGTTGGTAATGACATGGTTATTGAGTATTTAAATGAAGATTTAGTATGAAGGCTATGAGCTGTTAACAAGCTGTTTCTTTTCATTTAGAGTTTGATTCACTCAGCCTCCATTTCCCTTCTGTGTCATTCTGAATAAGTCACTTAACCAGACAGTGCTCTGGGGACAAATGGGAAATTGGGCCAGGCTCCTCAGTGGTCTCCTGAACTGCATGTCTAGTAACTAACTAGAAAGAATAATAAAATGACTCTGTAAGAAAAAGAAAAGTAATTCAGATAGTTAGAGGACTGCATAGGATTAACTGTATCACTGGCATGTGCTGCCTTGGGCAGTTGTGTACTGAATATTGTTTCGTAGTAGCCTATGCTCTAGATAGAGTGACAGGTCCAGTAGGCTCCACATAAATGTGTACTTGTCATAACTCTATAAAAAGTGTTAAAAAAGCACTGAGGAAAACTCATGCAGTACAAACCAGGATACTAAAAATAATAAAGATGCACTTTCGTCTTTACTTGACTAAATAACATCCAAGACGTGGTAAGGCTGATCTGCTTAACACCGAATGCGTGATAACAGAACTTGGGACCCAGGTGGACAGTAGTCTCTCCTTTGATAGTCACATCGCCACAGTAGTCAGGAAGTCCTTCTATGTGGCACACCTCATCATAAAAGGGTTCTCATCCAAGAAAAAGAGGTCATTGTTCCCCTCTACTTGTCACTCATTAGACCCATTATAGAGTACAATGCCCCTTTTGGAATGTACCTCACAAGACATCTGCAGCAGCTGGAAAGGCCACAGAAGTACCTCACAAAGAGGATTACTGGCCTCAAACAAATGCCCTACACTGACCGCCTCAAAAAACTCCAGCTTTACTCCGTAGCATATCGCCTACCCCGAGGTGATCTCTGCCTAACATATAAAGCTATGTCAAACCCAGAGCTGTTGGACATGCTACACCTAAAGAAATCCCAATCCTTCCGAGCTACACGCTCTAGGGACCTAAACCTTGTCACCACAATAAACAGAACATGCTGGAGGGATAGATTCCTGTCCCAGAGAATTCCTATAATTTGGAACAAGCTACCCATCTATGTCAAGCAAAGTTCTTCATTAGCACTCTTCAAGAAAAATCTTGATGAGTGGATGGGAAATAGGAAATACAACCTGGGGATCACTTCTGTGTCTCTGCTGGACAGTGGCACAGGAAAATAACTTTCTTGGGTGGTGTAAGCTATGGAACCTTGCTGGCTAGGCTTACGTAGGCCCTTGGGCCGATAGCCTAGTACCTACCTATGAACCTATGAACCTATAAAGACAAAAACACGTATTTATTATTTTTAGTATCTTGGTTTTATTACAAGAGATTTTGTTCCCTGAACATTTTATAACAGATATATTCGTGTCTTTTCTTTCATCAAAGGCAGCTTGCAAGAATAAGGATGACAAAGGTAAAGTCTTTCTTTTCTGAAGAAACTAATACACTGGAGGAAAGAAAATGTTACAGTGTAAAAGAGAGATGGGATGTGAAGACAAAAGGAAAGGACTTTATTAACTGACAGAGAGTGTGGAAAGACATATGTGCTAATATTTAGGGGAAGTCAATTTCAGCCAGTACGTTTTGTAGTCATATTCTATAAGGTGACTCTACAGAGCATTATGCCACTGTAGGGTGTTAGATATGTACATTTAGACAGATATACTTCTGTTTATTAGAATATACGTGTAGTAAAAATAACAGTGCATGTACACTTCTGTTTGCTAGTTAGATGCATGTATACTTGTCGGAAAATGTCGGTTAGATGCATGTACATTTCTGTTTGCTAGCATAGATATATATATATATATATATATATATATATATATATATATATATATATTAAAGAGTTAAACTGCTCTTAGCTTAACTCAAGTAAAAAAGGCATACAAACTGAATGTAATACAAAACTCTGGTACTTGGTACAAACAGATAAGAAACAGGTGCAGGGAGTATGGGAAAACTGCTTTCATATGGAAATATTCACAGTAGGAAAGACTCCCTAAAGTTATTCACTTTGAAACAGAACAGACTGTATGACATCAGAAAATACCAAAGTAACAGACTGCAAATTCCAAAGGTATTAAACAGCAACATATTGTTTCATGAACAAGATCCAGATGATACAGAACAATGTATAAAGGACATTAAAAGTGTATGATGTTAAATCTGATTTCTTATTAGATCTATATACTGGAGAACACTTTTCATGCTGTCTGAAAAGCTTAACCTGACACATTAAAGCTATAAACTGTACAATATTGTTCGTGTCATCTGTTATATAGACAAGTTAATTTATTAGTACTGCTCAAAGTTAAAAAAGTTACTAGTCTGCAAAGTTCAGTGCACTAATCAGACTTTGTTTTTACAAGCCACCAAAGAAGCAGCACAGACATCTGCTTTTAATTTTTCAGTGGTGAGCCTTGCCTGTATTCGAACACAGGGGGAGTGGTGCCTTGTATAAGGTCACGTCAGTAAAAGTGCAGTAACTAACATTTATGTACATGATTGAGTCCTGAATAGGAGCATTTCAGTTTCCACAGTTTGCAGCAGTACAGTTTCCCAGACATTTGGATCTGGAGTAAGACTGCTGTGCAGTAAGGAAGCAGGTCCATAACTTCTCCAGGTCAGTGAATTCTCAAGTTTCGAATCTGCAGCTGCCAGTTTCATTTCACTAGCTTTTCAAGTAACTACATACGTTTTCCAAACATCTGCAGTAAGTAGTGTGACCAACTGTCTCTGTGGACTTAGTAAGAAATCTTTGTGTTTTTACATGCAGTATGGATGCCAGACAGGTACTCTTACTGTGTCAATTTTAGACAGACTACGGAAACAGCATATTAGCAAATGTAAAACCTTATTAGGGCAAGTTGACAGAAATTATGTAAATGGATTACGTTTGATTGGTGTCTTAAACAGAAAAAACTGCCGTAGGACAGTAAATGTTTATTGTGCAAGTCATATGAAACTGCTTTCTGTGTGCAATGTGTTGAGTACAGTTCAGACCATTGTTAATAGTAAACAACCAGATAAGAGTCATACACTTGCATTATTTCCAGATGTTAAACAATTATGTCCTGTCACCACATGTAAAGTGTTAATTTCGAGTTACAACAGCAGTCAGATCAGTTATTCACAAAATCTCCTGTACATCTTGATACATCCTTTAGACAAAAGTGCAATAAAGCCACTGCACAGCACAAAACCAGATAACAACAGGGATGAGGTTCATGGTGAACTGACAGAAAAATGTAATAAACTTCTAAGAGACAGAGTGAGTTCAGAGAATTCAAAAATGATGTACAAACACTTTTTCAGCAGTGCATAAGAGCTTTAGAGTCAGCAGAACAGAATACTGAGAAATATCTGACAGCCGTGCAAAATCACAAGACAACAAGAATCTGGTTAGTAAAGAGTTAAAGCAACAGCAATTAGCTAAACTGACAGAAAATAATTTACAGCGTATGATTCTACATCTAGAAAATGGTTAGGATACACAGTAGTATCTAATGTATGGACAGATAATTCCCAAATGTTTTAAAACTTTCATTCAGTTAAAGCAAAACATTTATCAGTTAAACAGTAAAGTAAGACATATGACAGCCATTCTAATAATATATACAGAGGGACAGCCTCTCATAACTAAGCTGTTACAAATCACCATTTCAAATAACAGAGCAGTTCTAGTGCATAAAAATCAAATGAGAGTAGTTAAAAACAGTAAAGACATGAGGTCACAAGAGTGATATGCATGTATTTTCTTTTCACCTAAAGTGCATCTGTTTAAAATGTACAAGAGCAAAAGGCAGACAACAGCAAATGTAAATAATGTAAATATATATGTTTTAAGCATGTTAGTTAAGCCAATATTTATTTTATTTTTTACAATATTTTGTATTTGTATAATGGCACCAGAAATAGTAGAGACTCCAGCGAAAACAGTATTCAGAAGCAGTGTTACTAATATGAAGTTGTACTGGGTAAATGATACTACAAACATAACTCAATGTAATTTCTCTTGCCCAGAGGGACAAGCATGGCATCTTAAAAATATTTTTCTTAGACCAGAGTGTCACTGTCTGTGTAACAGCCAAAGGGCAGGCATACATTCAATTCTCACAGCGTAAAGCAAATAAACAATGCTGCAATAAAATGCTGCATACTACAGGGGGAAGGGCACTCTTTCAATTTTACACTGACTGTGTAAACAGTACTGCAGAAGGGTCTAGCCTGCATCAGTGATTCAGTAATTACAACCTTATCTTTTTATTAGAGTACCATCAACATGTATGGTAGTGAGACAAACCTACCAAACAAAAAAGTAGTATGTTTTATTAACAAATTAAAACTGACAGAACAGAATATCTTACAAATAGTACATTTCCAGGCACAATGGTTGCCTACTATATGGGCATTACAAAAAGAGCATGTTAATTTTCAGAAAAATTTGTGCAACAATTTACTAAGTTTATAAATTGGACTAAGTGTACATTACAAGTCTATGTATGTACAAATAAATATTCTTGGTGTATGCTGTACAGTAAATGGTTTAATATGTAAACAGCATTATTAAGTGTATAAACCATGTTTTCTACAACACTCTGTAAATCTGTGTAAACACATTTGCCGTCAAATTTTAAACTGTTCACAGAAATTGCTCCTCATTTCATTTGTATGTACACATATGTGTTTATTCCAAAGAACAAAGCTGCAGTGTCTTTGCAATAAAATTCACAGACATTGTCAATGATAAATGTCAAATTTTCATTAAAATCATTACATAAAGTCATAAATAAAAGCAAATAGTTAATTCATCAATTGCAAAATACAACTCATAACCGGTGGGGCATTTTTACAGGATAGTCTTCAAAAGGAAAAAAAAGTTGTAGATTGGATTATACATACAATTCTAATAGTAATGCTTGTTATCATTGTGTTGACAATATGAAATTGTGTGTTAACTTGCTGAATCAAAAAAAAAAAAAAAACTAAAGGTTTTGTTTCCCAATGTGTTTTCTGTAAGCAATAATGCAAGTTATGATTTGACCAAAGAATATATACCAGTGTAGACTGTTTTGTGTGTTTTAAAACAAAAAGGGAAAACTGTTAGATATGTACATTTAGACAGATTTATTTATTTTACATTTGTTGATCAGGATAGCTGACTGGATACATGTCCATTTTCAGCGGAGGCCCGAGGAGAAAAGCTCCGCACAGTAATGTGTTATATACAATACAATAGACAGACAGTTTAAAGAATTTATGAGTCAAACTGTTGTAAATATTCAAACTATCATTAAATCAAACTGATAATACAAATATATAAATCAGAAATTAGCACTAAATAAGTGTGGGATAAAAGACAGAAGAAAGAATTAAAAAAAAAAATTTATACAGTCAAGAGTTAGGTAGAAAAGGGCAGGTCATAAGGTCAAAGGTAAATAGTGGCAGGAAGAAGTAAGGGGAAGAGGAGGTTAGACAGGAAGTAGGAGGGAGGGAGGAAAAGATGAGTATTAAGCTGAGTGAAGGGATGATAAGAGAGATATGAAGAGAACAAGATGTGTACTAGGTTAGAGTGAGGAGATTACAGGGGCAAGTAGGTGGGTGAGGTAGTGTTTAAGAGAGATTTTGAAAGTGTGAGTCTGGGATAGGCTTCATACTTCTGTTTATTAGAATATATGTGTAAGACTCCCTAAAGTTATTCACCTTGAAACAGAACAGACTGTATGACATCAGAAAATACCAAAGTAACAGACTGCAAATTCCAAAGGTATTAAACAGCAGCATACTGATTCACGAACAAGGTCCGGATGGTACAGAAGAATGTATAAAGGACATTAAAAGTGTATGATGTTAAATCTTGTTAGAACTGTATACTGGAGAACATCTTTCATGCTGTCTGAAAAGCTTAAGAGCTGTAAATTTTATTTATTTATTTTACATTTGTTGACCGGGCTAGTCTAACTGGATATATGTCCATTTTCAGTAGAGGCCCGGGGAGAAAAGCTCCAATGGAATATTACATGGTTATACAGCAATAAGCAATACATGATTAGAATTAATAAACAAGGTTAGTTATTATGTACAACTATGATAGGAGCAAACAGAGAGAAATACAAAAGTCTAAAAGTCTAAAACAAAGAAATAATATTACAATTTTTTTTTTTTTTTTTTTTTTTTTAGTGGTCATACTGTGCATAAGAGATACCTTTCTTTACATAGATATAATGTAAAGGAAAGTTGTAAGGGTAAAGGGTGAGAAAAGAGACAAAGTAAGGGGAAGGTTAATCTGGGTTGGTACAGGGGCAAAGCCATTGACTCTTGAGATGTATAATCAGTTGTCTTTTAAAAAGTGAGAGTGTAGACAAGGATGTGATATCAGAGGGTAGTTTGTTCCACCCTTTTCCAACAGAGTTGGAAAAGAGGCAATCCCCAGCTGAGTTATTAAGTTTGGGGGTATGAACCAGTAGTTTGTTAGAGGAGCATAGCTGTTTCATGTTATTGTAAGGTGTTACAAGGTTAGAGAGTATTGGTATTTTACTTGGTTGGTAAAGGACTTTGTGAGCTATTAAGAGCTGTTGAAGTATTAATTTGTTAGGAAATTCTAGCCAGCCTAGTTGTCTTAGGTGTAGGTAATGGTGAGTACGAAACTGGGATCCTGTAGCAAATCTAGCAATATTGTAGTAAGATGTAGCAAGTTTCTTAAGGTTGCTTTTGGAGAGATTAGTATAGATGGGGGAGGCATATAGAAGAGTTGAGATAAGGTGAGATCTAGCTAAGATGGTTCTTGTTTCATGTGTAAGGAAGGGTTTGATTCTGTAAAGGGAACCAATTTTTTTGTTAACTGCTTTTATTGTGTTGTTGATCTGTGAGTCAAAGCTTAGATTATTGTCAATTATTATTCCTAGTAATTTTGTAGTTGAGTCAGGAGAAATGAGAGTGCAATCAGTTGATGTGAGAGAGAAATTAAGTGGTGTACATTTACGGGAAGGTGAGAACAGTAACAGTTTGGTTTTCTTGGGGTTGAGGAGAAGGCAACGATCAGAGAACCATTTTTCAATTGTAGAAAAGGCTTTTTGGGTAAGGGACTGAAGTTCAGTTTGAGAAGTGGCAGTGCAGATAATAGTAGAATCATCTGCATAGTGTATGCAGGTGGTGTTTGGGATAGCTGATTGGAGGTCGTTGATAAAGATTGAAAATAAGAGGGGACCTAGGATAGAGCCTTGGGGTACTCCTAAAGAGGTAGGAAGGAGATTAGATATTGAATTTTTCCAAAGCACTGCCTGCTGACGGTTATCTAGGTAGGATGTAAACCATGTTAAAGAAAGGGTGTCAAGTGAGAGGGATTTTAGTATGTGCAGGAGGAGTTTATGATTAACCAGTCGAAAGCTTTAGATAAGTCAATGAAGATTGAAGATGTTAGATAATTTTTGTTGTGGTTGTGGTTGATGGTGTTGGTAAAGGAGAGTAAGGCAGTAGTAGTACTGTAGGAAGGTCTGAATCCATGCTGGCAGTTAGCAAGTAGATTGTTTTGGAGGAGGTGATTAAGAAGTTGTTTGTGGATACATTTTTCCAAAATTTTAGCTAGGGGTGATAGTAGTGCTATTGGGCGATAGTTTGAAAGGTCTTTACAGTTCCCCCCTTTCTGTAGTGGGATAATGTGAGATATCTTCCAGATAGAAATGAAGATTCATTCATTAATAGATCTATTTATCAGAACAGAAATAGGGTAAGCGATGGCTTTGGCTCCAATTTGCAAAAATTCAGCAGGAAGTTTGTCTGCAGAGGGAGTGGAAGGTTTTAGTTTTTGAAGGAGAGATAAGACAAAGATATAGGTTGTAATTGAAAATTAGGTGGAGTATTTCCAGTAGGTAAAAATAGTTTAGTGGTGTCAGGGGATAGGTGACTAGCAAGAGTTTGGATGGTATTAGTGAAGAAGAAACTGAAGTCATTGGCAATTTGTGTGGGGTTGTCTGGGTTAGAATCCTGAGGGTTTGGTGTTGTAGACTGGCTTGGGGATAAGAGATTATTAATGCTGGCCCAAATTTTTTAGGATAATTTTTGGAGGTTTGTTGAAATTGAAGGTAATAGTTCTTTTTGTCTGTCATGATGGCTTTTTTTGTATTATTCCTAAGCTCTTTGAAGTATTGGTGGTCTAATTGTTTTTTTGTGGTACACCATTGTACAGTATTGTACATGTCGTCTGTTACATAGACAAGTTATATTATTAGTACTGCACAAAGTTAAAAAAGTTAATAATCTGCAAAGTTCAGTGCACTAATCAGAATTTGTTTTTACAAGGCACCAAAGAAGGAGCACAGACATCTGCTTTTAATTTTTCACAGGGGACTTTATGATGTCATTGGACATGACAAATATGTTCTGACAAGTCTATATCTGGGATCCACAAAATATGTTTTTGTGGTTCACTCTGGGTGGCTGTCATTTTAAGCATAAGGTGTTTGTTATTTGGTCACTGTTCTCTACACAGCATGTTTACAAATTGCTACCAGGGGTGAAGAGGACTTGCAGAGAAAGAAACCTAATGTTGCCCTTAACTAAGACAACAGCTCCTCTTGTTCCGATTGAGGAGCTCTCTGGTAGTATCCCAGGCATGGGTGTTTACATGGCACAGCTCCTCATGTTTCAATTGACGAGCTCCCTGGTAGCATCCCTGGTGTGGATGCTTACATGGCACAGCTCCTCTTGTTCTGATAGAGGACCTCCCTGGTAGTATCCCTGAATGGATGCTTACATGGCACAGCTTCTCATGTTCCAGTTAAGGAGTTCCATGAGTTAAGGAGTTCCATGGTAGTATCCCTGGCGTGGATGCTTACATCGCACAGCTCCTCATGTTCTGATTGAGGAGCTCCATGGTAGTATCCCCGGTGTAGGTGCTTACATAGCCCAGCTCCTCATGTTCCAATTGAGGAGCTCCCTGGTAATATCCCTGGTGTGGATGCTTACATAGCACAGCTCCTCGTGTTCCAGCTGAGGAGCTCCCTGGTAGTACCACTGGCATGGATGCTTACATGGCACAGCTCCTCATGTTCCAATGGAAGAGCTCCCTGATGGTATACCTGATGTGGATTCTTACATGGCTCTAGATGCTGAGTGGCCCTGTAAATTAGAAGAACTTTTTTTGTCCTGACTCATAGGATTAGTTCTATAAGGCTAGAATTGAACAATTTTCATAGATTTGAGGGTCTTAGGTGTTTACTCGGCTAATGGCCACAAGGGCCCTTGTAAGCCTAGTTGTGAAACCCAAATTTGACCCACTGATCTGACTTATATAGGAGTAATTTACTGACTGCCTGTGTCCATCAGAGACATAGGTGCCAGACCAGGGGTGAATGTCCAGTTATCCATCCACTGGACCAATTTGCGCTTAAATAGGGTTAGGGAGAAACTCCACTTCACATGGATGGGGAGCCAGTTCCCAGAGAATGGGAATTCTCTGAGAAACATATATATCTGTCTAACATGTCTTATTTATGTTGCAAGAACAATGTGGGTCTTTCGATCTAGTAGATCTGATGCTGTTTGTTTTGCATATGTGCCAAGTGTTCATCAAAACATGGTCCAGGGATATCTTGTATGATAGGCAAAGATCACCTGTCAGTAGTCTGTGTGATACAGAATAAAGATACAGAGCTTTAAGGAAATAAGTGTAGGACATTTTGTTTATTCCCTCTATTCTTTTTGTAAGGAAACTTTGTGGGTGTTCCAGTTGCTACATGTATCTGGTCATGTAGATATCAAAAGGAGCATTATAGTCTATGATGGGCCTGATGAGGGCTAAATACAGTGGTACAATGACATCTCTGCACCTAGATGTTATGACCTTACGTATAAGTTGAGCAACGTAGAAGGATTTTCTTACTACCTTGGATACATGTTGGGCAAAGGCAAGGTTGCAGTCTACATAAGTTTCACTCTACATTGTTCTGTCATTTATAGCAGATCCAGGAGGTCATGATATTTACACCCTGACTGAGAACACAAAATAAGATCCTCATTATGTAGGGAAAGCTTGTTGTGAGCTCACAGAATGTATTTCTGAAAAATGTTTTGCAGTCTTAATGAGTAGTGACTTGTGCAGGCATATTTAGAACAATCCTGAATTTGTCTTTGATGTGTTGGAATTGGAATTATGTAATGGAATATCAGAGATGAAGGCATCATCTGAATGAAACTTTTGTCGGTCTGTACAGATAAGCACAACTGCCTGACAAAAACTCCATGAAACTAAGAGCCCGAGAACATGGACCTGTACAATTTGTGGACAAATACAGCACAATGTAAAACAGAGAAAAAAGCATTTTCCTTAATTTTTATTATTCTCATTTCAACTCTGTTGCACCTCAGTGAAAGAGTGATCAAAGACAAGCATAATAAAAATACTTTACTGTATATCTGGGATTTTGCAAGCTCAGGAACATATAAAACACACCATTTGTGCATCTTTACATCATTGCTACACAGAGCACACACAAAGCTGTGAATAACCAGTTACTTCCTGGAACAGTAAAGTTCAAGTAACGTTACTCATAATCTCATACTGAGCAACAGAATATAAGCCAGTTAAACGGGTCTATATCAGAACATCGAAATATTAAAACTTCGAATGTTCTGATATTGAACACTATTCAGCGAACGCTAAGAATAGCGAAGCTGCAGAACAGCAAATTCTTTCCTCGGGAAAGAATTCAGTTGGCCGTTTCTGTGGCTTCGCTATTCTTAGCGCTGTGGTGGAAAGTTACGGGTTGGGTTCAGGTAAATGTGCGATTGTTTGTACGTTAGGGTTGGGGCGGGTTAAGTGAGTTAGGATTAGGACACGGGTTAGGCGTGTGTGCGATAGTGACAGACTTTAGGGTTGGGGCGGTTTAAGTGAGTTAGGGTTAGGGGGCGGGTTAGGTGAGTGTGCGATAGTGACTGACCTTAGGGTTAGGGTTTGGGTTAAGGTAAGTGGGTAGATAGTAGTGTATGTTTAGTTTAGTGTAGCGTTAGATGTAGGAATTTAAGTGTATGTGTGTGGTTGCTGTTTGTTTGATGTGCTTGTGTTGTGTGTATGTGTTTCAGAGCAGCGAATTTTTTCCATGGGAAAAAATTCGCTGTTCTGAATGTTCAATATATTCATGTTTAGATGTTTTGGGGCCGATTAAATACCGTTCACTATTTTCATCTTTTGATAACGTGATATAAACGCAGTTAAACTATGTGTATTTGCTTTTACCTTTTCTAAAATGGTATGTATTTGAATTTATTAATTAATTTATTTATTTTTGTCCTTTGTTGACATGGTTAGTACCACTAGGCTAGTAGCCTCTTTTCAGGGGATACCCAAGGTGATATTTATACTACTAGGGAAATTTGGCCAGTGCGTCGGGGAACTTCTCGTACTCTTTGTGAGGTGATCACTTGGTAGCACAAGAGGGCTGTTACTGGAGAACACTGAATCTTAGATGGAGGCTGTAAGTGGCAATCTGCTGAAGAAGGAAAAAAGGAAACTGTAATACAGAAGGAAAAAGATGTTTTTGAGGTAAATATCATAGTATCAGGTGGTCTGGATGACTCTGTTTTACAGTAAATGACTGAAGAATCAAAACCAAAAGAATCAGTTGCATGCGTAGAGTGTGGTAGTGGACAAAATATTTAGCAGTGAGGAGATGACAGAAATAATGAATAGCAAATAAACAGGTATTGTGTTTTAGACAATGTTGTTATGCCCCTAGGATTCAGTTTGTCTGACATTAGGTATTAACACATATAAGAAATTAACCTTTTCTGAAATAATTTTTAGACATTTGCAATAGCAGAAAACGTTATTAATGAACGTGAAAGGAGAAGTAACATATCTCCTTGGAAGGACTGTATTTATTAAAAATTTAAATGTACTGTTAAAAAGAAGACTGTTGTTGCAGTTTACAATTAAGGTAGAAAACAATGAATTAAAAAAGTTTTTTTTTCTAAGCTTAAAAATGTCAGGATGTGGAATGGTATTAAAAAAAAGTCATGGATGACAGAAAAGTATGGACTGAAGATGGGAAATTTTTGTAACGTTAAAAACAGAGGCTAACAAGTTACAGTATGTGTTTAAGTAAACAATAATGCCCGACAAGTTGTGTGCTGATTAACACCCACCCAGGTGTGTTTTGAGGCCCGATGCTGGAGGATTACTCTTCCAAAGCTATGGCTACCTCTATGGTGTTTCTCGCAAGAGCTGTTATGGATGACATTTGTGCTGCTGTTGCTTGGGTAGGTCCACACACCTTTGCATTTCACTACAAACTGGATATTCAGTCAAAATGTAGGGCCTCCTTTGGTTCCACCGTATAGTAGAATATGCTCTCATAGGACCTCCCTAAGGTATAAAGTGGCTGGGGACTGTGTCCTACAAGTTGCACCTGGATGGAAAAGACAAGATTGGATATGAAAGTTATGTACTTAGCATAATGATAGATCTGTGTTGGCTGTTCTATGCAGTTTAACCATCTTTCCCAACTAAACACTCCTGTATTGTGTTTCTCTTGATCCCTGGATGACCGAGTTATGGAGGCTTATTCCCCTCATTTTGTTTGGGGTCCTTGGTGCTATGCTCTCAGAATTAGCAATGAAAGCTGTTTAGAGAGGGCAGATTCAAAATAAAGTAATTCTGTATATAGCTAGGTATTATGGGTAGAGGAGACAGAACTTGGGAGCTGAAGTATTTTTGAAATGGCCTGTCTCAGATCCAAGTTGGATCCGATAATCCACAGGTTGAACTGGTTGGAAACAGAAAACACAGATCTATTTATTGTAAGTACTTAACTTTCATATCCGATGTTGTCTTTTCCATCCGGGTGCAACTTGTAGGACAGAGTCCCCAGTCACTTTATACCTTAGGGAGGTTTAGAGCATATTCCACAATACGATGGAACCAAAGGATGCCCTATATTTTGAATGAATATTCAGTTTGTAGTGAGACACAAAGGTGGGTAGACCCATCCAAGCAGCAGTAGCACAAATGTCATCCATAACAGCTGTTAAGAGAAACATCATAGAGGGAGTCATAGCTGTACAAGAGTAACCCTTCAGTTTGCAAGGCAAACCACAGATCCTACTACTTCAAAAACAAAATCTCCTCAGATCTGGTCACCTCGTTGTTCACCAGCTCTGATACCTACTCACCTTCCTTCCCCATTTTTTTCAGGAATTTCCACGTAAGCACTCCAGGTCACCATCTACTCACTCCTCACTTAGGTCCTCCAGGAGCTTATTTGAGAGAGAGAAATGGATAGGATGATGAGGAAATTCCTCAGAGCTCAGATCCAGATGGGGGTAATTCCATCTCCCTTTGGATCCATGAGCCTGCCCATTACAAGTCTTCCTTTAGTTTCTCCTTCTCCAGTCCAACCTGTGGTTTTGGAGACATCAGATCTGAGATGCTTGGAAGTGTCCTTGTTAGATCCAAAGACAGGTCGTTCCTCGACTCCGGTCGCTTCAGGCTCTGAACCTTTTGGTGCAGGAGGACTCTCAGAGCCAAAGCATTGGTGCTTGATCAAGGAGACTGGGGTCAGCTTTGAAATTATTGGAGCCATCCCTGCTCCTCAGAGCTTTGGAACTGGAGAGCTCTGGTCCAACTCCATCCTCAGGTAGAGAGCCTCGAGGGATTCAAGGGTCAGCTGTGCAGGAAGTATCAACTCCAATGCCTCTGCCTTCAGTCTCCCTTAGGTACTCTGCCTTTGAGATTGTAGAATGAGCCTTCTCTTTACTTAGAGAAAGGACATCCTTACCCTCCTTGGATCACATATCTTTATTACCTTCATTCTTCTATTCCACTCAGACAGTCAGCCTGTTCAAGTCTCCAATCAGTCCCTCATGACTTTCAGTTCACTTCTGATACCTCACAAGACCATCCCACTAATGAAGTCCCTCAGATGAGAACATGCAAAAAGAGACAATTAGATTCCCCTCAGGAATCTCTCACTGAAGACACCGATTTTATTTAAGGGGAAGGGTCCCCCAGATCTCCACCTGAAGACATCTCCTTTGGAGACATATATGAATCTCTAAAGCAAAAAGGTGGTTGGTCTTCCAACACCCTGTCCCAAAAAGAATTGGTGTTCTTGGAGGTTTCTGGGTCTGGCCCGGCTATGTCTTGGGTGACCCCACCCCCCAGCTGATGACATTATAGACCTTGTCTCTCACTGGTCATGGAAGGAATAAGATACTATGGAGCCCATATCTCAGGATCCAGATAAATTTTTATCCCCCCCACGAAGGACAGAGTGCAATGGAGCAAGGGGGTCCCAGTTGATGCAATTGTTGTGGCAGCAGCCACTAAGAAACAGCTTGCAGAGCAGAGCTCATATGTCCATACCCCTAACAGAAAATCTAGGGTCTTGGAACAGATTCAGTAAGCAGGTTGATGCTTCATCGACCTTTGCTCTGTGGTCATTGAATTACCTGGCACATTTCATGAGACTTCCAGCAGATGTGACTAAAGAGCTCTCTAAATCTCCTTCTGGGTCCATATCTACAAAGTACCAAAATAAACTCTCTTCCCAACTTGCCACCCTTCAGTCATTAGCTAAAGTGTCCATGAGGGTGATATCCCATGCTGCAGAGGGTACCTCATGGGCAACCAGTTTGGGCATAGCCATTAGGAGACATGCCTGGATGCACCTTTGCAATTTTGCGGAGCCCTTTAAGTCTTCTTTCATCAGTGCTCCATTTGATGGATCTTCCTTATTTGGTCCAAAATAAAAGAAACACTCACTAAAAGTGAGCAAGAAGAAAAGACCTTGTCTGCCATGAGAATCCATTTTTCTACTCCTCAAAGAATTTTTTTTCCTGGAATCAACGAGGAGGTAAAATGATGTGGTTCAGCAAATCCCAGCATTCTTTCCAAGACTCACATGAAGATAGTTCACCGAGAGACAGTGGGGGGAAACTCTAAGGAAAGACACTACCTCTATGGCAGAGGTGGTCCACAGAACCAGCGTTTCTGGAATTCCTTCTCAGACAAATCCTACCAATGCTCCTGAAAGGCTGTCTGATTGTTGCCCTCTGGAGGCAGTCAGAGGGGCATTTGTCTCTGCACCAAAAATCTGGTCATCCATCACAAAAGATTCCTGGGCACAGAGATTTATAACCAGAGGTTATATTATATCATTTTTCCCAGAATCTCCCCTGCAAGATCGAAAAGAATCCTCAATGTTCCATCTAATCAGAGGGAGATAGCAATATTAGAAATAGAAAAGCTGGGCAGAAAAAGACTTATCCAGAAGGTCTCCCAGACCAGATAGGATTCGGAACCCACTCAAGATTCTTCTTAATGCCAAAGAAGACAGGGGACTTGAGACCCATCTGTCACGCTGCCACCGCAGCTATCTGGAATTTTGTAAATCTATGTCATTTGTGAATATTGATATGGATTATACAGAACTGTATGTTATGTACTGAGCTTCAAGAATGTAACCACAGCATACCCTGCTGGAACATATAAGATTAACTTGCAAAACTTAAGAATAGTTGAGGTTAAGTTACTTTATAGCTGGGCCATAAACAAGAGATGTTATCTCTCAGTTTCAGTGCAGAAGCAGACAGTGTGTAAAGCTAGAAGTTTTTCTATTGTCTTGAAAGAAAAGTAATTACTAGGTTTAAAATGTAAAGTGTTTTATGCTTTATGACTTTCTAGCAGCTACATAGTTCTGAGCAAACATCTGAGAGATATGTATTTCTCGTACAGGGATGTTAAATTCTGTTAAGTTTGTGTTTAGCCTGGGAACTGAAGTCAGGTGACAAAGTGATGTCATCCAAGCTGGCCCAGCAATAATGTTTGATATTAATTTGGGAACTCTCTGAGAGAGACAGTGCATTTTGTATTTTGTGTTGGACCTAGCAAGAACATCCACTCCATCATCATCGGCACTTCTGCCTGCGTGTTGTCTGTAAGTAAGATTTAGAGCATAGTGTCTCTTTTAGATATAGACAGGAATATAGTAAAGATTAGTTTAGATGTTTTCTGTATTTATTTGAGACTATCCTGCAATGTTGTTTTAAAACATTTCCTCTGATTTTGAACTCTGAAGTTACTGCGTTGAGTTACTAAGTATTGTCTTGTTTTTATTAATTATTATTAAATATATTTAAACCTATCTTTGTGGATGATATTTGTCAGACATATTTAAGCTCTGAGAGTGCTTGCATATGTATTTGTTGACACTGTACAGGCCACTCCTAGTAGCCTGGAGCTTGGCCAAGACTACGATTTGGATTATTAGTAATGTTACACAGTAGGATTGGACACCCTTTGTTAAGGGCCTTAAGTAGCTGATAAAGAGTTGGCTGGTGGCAGCTGGAACTTCTTTATAGTTTGGGCAGAAGGGGGCATACCTAGTAAACCTGTGCCATCCTTTCCCAGGTGTGTGTTTGTGTTTGTATAAAAAGCAAATCTCAAAGTGCGTGTGTGTCAACAACTTGGGCAAGGACACAAAGCACTGGTTGGACAGAGAGCATGCTGGAAGTTTTGGCTTGGCTACTTGGCTGAGATCTCAACCTGATAGCTGTGTCAGTGGGGAATCTTATTGGGGAACTGGAGAAAGAGGGAGAAACCAGCCCCAGACTGACTGTGATCTCTGTATTCTCTTAAGGGAAATTGTACATTACTGTGTGTGTACTTGTCATCCTCCCAGTGTGTATGTCCCCTAGCTGTTGCCATTGGTGAGATTGAGGCCCCTTGATTACTGGGCCAGTGCAGGGCTATCACACCATCTTGGATCTCAGCAAACTAAACCAATACATGAAATATTCAAGGTTTCGGATGGCCATGGTTCAATCCATTTTGCCCCTACTCCTAAAGGATAATTGGATGTGCTTGATAGATCTTCAGGATGTGTACTATCACATCAAATTGAACAGGTGCTGTAGAAGATAACTGCACTTCCAGCTGGGAGCCAATCTTTACCCATTCAGAACAGTGCCCTTTGGCCTCACCACAGCTCCTCAATGTGTTCACCAAATGCATGGTGGTTGTAGCAACTCACCTAAGACTGCTGGGATTCAGGGTGTTTCCATACTTAGACGACTGGCACCTAACTGCCCCATTCGGGCATCTACATCTGCAAGGGACTACTTGCACCAGTTGTATCTTCACATAAGCATTGTAGTGAGTTGCAGCATAGGTTCATAGGTGTGTACTAGGCTAATAGCCCTGGAGCCATTACAAGCCTTGCCCTTAGACGTGCCCTGGCATTGTGCTGCCTGACGTTAGTTCCCAGTGCCTTTATCAAGTAGAGCCACTGGTGTGATCCCCAGGGTGAACTTTCTATTTCCCATCCACTCATCAAGATTTCCCATGAAGAGGGCCAGTGAGGTGCTCTGCTTGACATGTATGGGAAGTCTATTCCAGAGCATGGGCAGTCCCTGGGTTATGAACCTGTCCCTCCAGCATGTTCTGTTGATTGTGGTAATGAGGTTGAGGTCTCTGGAGTGTGTGGTGCAGAGGGGCTGGGATTTCTTTAGATGTAGCATTTCTAACAGAGCTGGGTCAGACATGGATTTGTAAGTCAAGCAGAGATCGCCTCTTAGTAGATGCTATGAGACAGAGAATAGCTGGAGTTTTTTGAGTCTGTCCGTGCAGGACGTGTTTAAGGCCTAGAATCCTCTTCATGAGGCACCTTTGTGGCCTTTCCAGCTGCTGCATGTGTCTAGTGAAGTACATGCCAAATGGGGCATTATACTTGATGATTGGCCTAATGAGGGAAGGGTAGGGAGAGATGATGACCTCTTTCTTCCTGGATGCAAAACCCTTGGTAATGAGATGTTCCACATAGAAGGACTTTCTGACCACAGTGGTAATGTGGTGATCGAAAGAGAGGTTGCTGTCAACCTGTGTCCCCAGGTCTCTTATAACACCTTCAGTGTTCAGTGGGCTCCCATCGATGTGATAATTAGTGGGAACTGAGTTTTTCCAAAGGGGATAGCAATGCATTTCTTAGCATTAAGCTTAAGGCCATGGTTTCAACACCAGTCATTGGTCTCAGTGAGGCCTTTTTGTAGGATGTCTACATCACTTGGGGAGTTAATAATGGCTCCCAGCTTGCAGTCATCTGCAAACTTAGTCAGCCAGAGTCCCTCTGTATTGGCCTGAACTTCTGAGAAGTAGATGCCAAACAGGAGAGGGCCCAGGACCGATCCGTGTGGGACTCCACTTGTGACTGGTCGGCAGTCTGACTTGGAGTCCACGACTTCACACTGTGAGTTCCAACTTTGAGCTAATTTGCAACCCACCTATTGATATAGGGGTTGATGCCTAGTTTGGTGAGTTTATCAACAATTCCTGAGTGGTGAATGCTCTCAAAGGCTTTGGCCAGATAAAGGTAGGCTGTATGAACACACTTGCCCTCATCCACAGCTCTGGTGACTGACTCAAAGAAGTCAACCAGGTTGAGCAGGCATGATCTGTCTTTCACAAAACCAAATTGAGTGGGATCTAGAGTTTGGAGAGTCCCTATATCCTTGTTAATTAGGTCCATGATGATGTGCTCCATAGCCTTACATATCAGACTCATCAGGCTAATGGGGCGATAATTCCCAGGGTCTGTAGTCTCTCCCCCTTTATGGAGAGGGATGACTGTAGCAGTGCGCCATTCGGTAGGGACAAAGCCAGAGGTGAGGCTGTGATTGAACAGGGCACACAGATGTGGTGCCAGTTTACTTTGTAGTTCTGTTGAACACATCCAGGGATAGTGCCGGGTCCCATGGAAGTTGTATTCTTGGCCTTGGATAATGCAGCTTTAACCTGTGCTGCAGTAATGCTTGGTGCCTGGCATTCCTCTGGTATTGTGATTGGTCTTTTGGGGGGGGGGAGAGGGGTAAAGTTGGCACTGAATCTGTTGGCCAGTATGTTGGCAATATCTCTTGGCTCAGTATAGGAGGTACCATTGTCCAGTAACTCAGAGCAAACCTGGGTATTGCCGTGAAGATTCTTGATATAACTATAGAAGGCTGTGTGGTTGTTTTTAGTGTATGCTGCAATTCTGCCTTCATAGCTGGCTTTAGAGGTTTTGATGAGGGATCTCAACTTTTTGTTGAGGCTAATAAGGGAGTTTTTCCAGTCTTGGGACTTCACCTTTTTCTGCAACAGTTTCTTCCTTCTGTTGTAGAGTTTATTAATGGCAGGGTGCCACCAGATTGGCTTCCTTTTTTTTTGGAGGAGAGCGTCTTGGGTTCTGTTGGGTATGGCTAGTTCCTTGCATTTATGTACATATTCGTACAGTGCATTGGTGTATGATTCGGCATCATGCATCTATTTTCCATTGACATGGATGCCATGAAGTTAGCCACCTCTGTTTTTAGGAGCCCAAAGTCAGCTTTGGAGATGGTTTTCATGGTGGTTACCTTTGCAGGGGGTGTGGCTGAGATGTGGATTTTCATGGTGATTAGTTTGTAGTCGGATCTAACAAGGGAGGAATTGACTATTGGTGTAGAGCAATGGTTGCCCATGTTAGTAATAACCAGGTAAAGGATGTTGTTTCCACTAGTGGGGGTAAGAATGAGCTTTTCTAAGGCATTGGAATTGATGAATTCCAGGAAGCGCTGGGCCAGTGTATTGGTGCGTGAGTAGTTTTCCCAACTGATGGAGGAGTAGTTGAAGTCACCAATCGCAACTCGCACCTATGCAGAGTCTGGAGTTCATTGATGCTTGTCTAGACACAGTCACTCAGGTAGCCTCTCTTCCTCCAACACAAATTCAGACACTCGGATCACAGGTCAAGAAAATGATCTTGCATCCTTCTATTCCGGCATGACTAATCTTACAAGCCTTGGGATCCATGGCAGCAGCTGTTACCATAGTCCCTTTAGCCAGGCTTCACATGTGGATTCTGCAATGAACTCTATTGGTACAGTGGTCTAATCTTCAGCAGCCTTTATTTCTCCCAGTCAAAATCACACAATCTTGCAAAAAATGTCTTCTTTGATGGCTTAACTCACATGAAGTTTCCCAAGGCCATCCATTTGTTCTCCCTCTGCCTATGGACATGGTGACAACAGACACCTCCCGACTAGGGGATGGGCAGTACTTGGGAAGGACAATCCAAGGTACGTGCTCCCCAGAAGAGTCCAAGACACATATCAGTGTCCTGGAAATGAGAGCAGTCCTCCTAATGTTGCAGACCTTTTAAGACGCTCTCCTTCCAGGACGATTGCTATTCAGAGGGACAATGTGTTTGTAGACTGGTACATCAACAAACATGGAGGAATCAGATTTTATCTACTATGTTGAGAAGCAATGAGAGTGTGGCAGTGGGTGATCTCTTCCAGTCGCTTTGTCATAGCAGTGCA
>NC_056731.1:1872110503-1872280503 GCF_019279795.1 Protopterus annectens | reverse complement strand
TAAATGCTTTATCCCATGCATGGGTCCCCTCAAATTATCTATGGTATAATCCCAGTTATTCTCCTTAGGGGTAATATATAATTATCAACCATGAGATAGGTAAGGCCAGTTTCTAACCAAATGGGACAGGTTATTTTGAGCACAAAAAGGGAAACTGGCTAGGCTTAAAATAGCCCACAATGACACCTAGTCTAGTCCTTACCAATGAACCTATAAGAACATTTGCAGACATTTGACTTTATATGATGCTTAATGTCTTTAAATGAGAGAGAATGTCACTTTAACTTGTATACTCTAGTTGTGTACCTATCACTGCTGTTGTTAAGAACATTTTTATTTACTACTGGTGTAGATGTGTCATTGCACACTGTCTGATACTGAATTTGAGCCTTGAACAGATTGTTTGTAATGTTATTTTGTACTGCACAATTTGCTTTATTCATATAATAAACTCTGGCCTAAGCAGAGCAAACATTATCAGTGATATACTCTCTGCAGCACTTAAAAGGTCATGGCCTTCTGTTATAGTCTTTTGATTTTATTAATGCATTTACTTATTTTCATAGCTGCCTGGGTCAACCGGTCACAAGTGGTCATCTTCAGACTTGACCTGGACTGTTTTCAGACAGCCCATGACCTCCTTACTACATTATTATCACTTATAATGATTTGCAGCTGGCCATTGGGATTTGACTACAAGCCTTTGTTATGACAGAGTCATAGCCAGTGCTTGTGTGAAATATCAGTGAACAATAAACTAATGACAAACACTTTGTTTCTTATTACATTTAGTTTGTGTATATCAGAAGTTTAATGTGTAAAATCTCACAAACTATTTTATTATGGATTCAAGAGTTTCTTTTATGTGTATATTATCTTTTCATCTTCCTCTGTTCAAAATATTTAATGATCTCAAAACAGTATTTGTGTATTTGTTTGTGTACTGAAACATATTTCACTGTATTTAGGACCACTCCATTAATGTGGTCCTTTTTTCCTATGAACATTATTTTATCTAGCTGGTTGCTTTAGAATATAAATGACACAAGTGTGGTATCAGCTTGTTCCAGATCTTCTGATTCTCACTCATATGTTAGGCCTTAAGTAACCTCTTCCAGTATAGCTGGGTTCTAGAGTTACTTATATTCTACACACATGAGTTCTGACTGAGAAAGACTGTTGCATTAATAAAGGACATAAAATTACAGAAAAAAGGTCTGTTTCGTAAAAATAAATAAGCCTAAAAGTTCACAGAAAGATAATAGAGTATTTATGATTTATATTAAACGTGTCGCCTCATAGCAAGACGTTGTCCCGTTCGATTCTCAGCTAGAGCGTCTTCTGTGTGGAGGCATACGTGAATGGGGCGTGTCTTCGTTGAAGGTTGTGTGTCAGGGCTGGTAACCTGGTACGTAAAAATCCACTACCAATCATTAGCGAACTGGAGTTCCGCTGTGGCGACCCCTAACCGGGAAAAGCCGAAAGACACAAACAATGAAACTACATGCAGATGTGATTTATACCCCTTTGTACTTACAAAATAAGGTTTGCCTTTGCCCCAAGACTCTGCCCCATTTATTTTCTTACTCTTTATATTTAAAAATTAGACAGATGTGAACACTGTCAAATACAAGAAGCACATTGAGACATGAGTAACCTGGAAGTGAAGCAGCACGGTGAGAAGCCTGTACAACCAGGTGCTGTGTTTGTGTTGCTGTTTTTTCTGTTGATGGTTAGTGGTCTGAGTCTGACTTTCATTTTCACTGCAGTGAGACTAAGAAGGAGAAAAGGTATAGCATAAGGGACTCATGTCAGAATATTATAGCAGGAAATAATGACGCTAGACGATCTGCTCGGTCAAAATTTGACATATAACTATAGTAATCATTTTTGTTAAAGAAGCAAATGGGTTACTTCCAAAGCATATGTAGAACTCACTGATATTTATTTTCTGTTGTCAACCATTTTAGAGCACAGAAAATGACTTTTATGGATTCTCAGCCAACTACAGTAACAACAATAACAACACTTATCTTGCAAAGGTTTGTTGTGTGAAGAAAGTACATTTTGTGTGCTGCTTGCTGTCTTAGCTACATGCTTAACACTAATATATAACACTGCAGTCTTGCTTGACATATTAACACATGATATTTTAATAAAACCTGGTAAAAAGATGTTCTTTAATTTTGCAACATAGATTGAAGTTTGCAATGAATACAACAATCTATTCAGTGTGAATCCTAAGGTGATATTTTAGACTACCTACATAAAACAGAAACCTGTAGAGCTACAAAACATGCACTGCTCTCTTAATTCTTTTAAATGACATAAACTCTTTTAACTGACATAATTTGCAGGGTTTTATCTTCTTCCAAGTAAGTTATATGAGATTCCTGCTAACCAAGGGAAGTAATTTTTATCATAGAGCAAGTATACTTAATAAAGTACTCAGGTTTCAGTTAATTAATGAGCATTTACTGATGCATTTTACTCTGTGGCAAAGCATGCACATAGTCAAATTGTGTGACATAAATTAAAAGACCATAAATCATACAAAACCATATTTTAGCATTAGTTCACGTTCTAAGGTGATGTCAGAGAAACATCACTGATAAGTTTGCATGGCTGCTCAGTCTTTTAATTTCTCTATGTCATTTGGGTTTCTAATACCATGATGGAAATGGACCCTATTCTTAAGTCAACTATCATACCTCTCAACTGTACAGATTTTCGCAGAATGTCCAAATTTTTGCTTCATATTTTTGGTGTGTTCCTCCTAAAATCTGTACCTTTCTGGCAAATATCTGAGGAATGAACATTAAATAATGACAAATATTTGAGTTTAAGACTCCACATCCTTCAGAAAATTCATGTGAATGCAAAACCTATTATTCTATCAACTTTCTAAGTTTGTAAGAGCAATATTTAAAATCTGTCCCTATTTGTCCCCCCATCATTTTAGGCTTTGTCCAGATTTTTTGCTGTAAGAAGTTGAGAGGTATAGAGTTCATGAAATTAGTATTGTTTCAATCTTTGATGTTAGCCAGAAGTGCTCTTCTCAGCACCCACAATGTGCCCAGTAATGACTCCTTCTGCAATTCATGCTGAGTTACATGTATCTGTAAGATAACTAAGTTGTTGTTTGTGTTTTCGGCTTTTCCCGGTTAGGGTCGCCACAGTGGAACTCCGGTCCACTAATGATTAGCAGTAGATTTTTACGGTGCCGAGTTGCCAGCTCGACGCCCAACCTTCAATGAAGGCACGCCCATTCATGCATGTCTTTCGGAATGCCACTCAACCACAGGGAGGACATGCAGGCTCCACACAGAAGGCACTCCCTGCACTCCAGCCAAGAATCGAACGGGAGAACCTCTTGCTGTGAGGCAACAACACTACCGCTGCACCACCAGTAACATAACTAAGTATGATTGTAAATTCTTTTTTATAAGACCCATTGCTCCTACTACTACTGGAACTGTCTGGGTATCCTTCTTCCACACTGCCCTCTTTTCTGCCTGCAAATCCTGGTATTTTATGACTTTGTGCCTCTCTCTACGTAAGACACTGTAGTCACTGGATGTAGCAGCTTCAATGAGCAATGCTACTTTTGTCTTCTTTTCATGGACCACTATATATGGTTTTCTCATACCTGTTTTTTGAACTGTTGGTACTGGGTGATCCCATGTTGTATAAACGTCATCATTTTCTGTAATGCTTTTTGGCTCATGTTTCCAGTGCTTTTCAGCCACTTCAGTAGCATAATGTCTGCTCAATCCCCAGTGCAAAGGTCTTGCCACATTGTTATGTCTTTCAGTATACAGTCCTTCTGCCATTGGTATATCACACCCAGCAGCAAGATGTGCAACTGATTCTAAATCTGTTTTACAATACCTACATTTGTCTGCTTCTCCCACATGTTCAATGGACTTTGTAAATCAGTGTGTACATAGTCCACTATCTTGGGCTGCCAATAGTAACCTTTTGTCTTTTGTTTTAAAATCACATTTTGTTAACCATTCTTGCTTTTGATCAACATAGGTTCATAGATTAGTACTAGGCTAACTGCCCTTGTGGGCCATTTTCAGCCTAGCCAATTACCCCATGTGAAAATCAAACCCTGCACGTCATGTTTGTAAGGTAAACACCTTAACCATTATGCCAGCCTCCCACCCATGAGCATAAGGTTGTTCCAAGAATTTTCTGTACTTGCAACTATAGATGTTAAGTTGTCTATCTCGCCTTCATTCTTGCTGGTTGGGTTTGGAGTCGATCCTCGGCTCCGACTCGGCCATCTTCAAAAGCTCGAGAGCTGCTTACTGGCTCGAGGCCCCCCTATATCCCATGATGCCTGGCACTAGATACCTAGATCTCATTTGCCGCTTCTGCTGTGAGGTTGTTCTACTGGCTCAGGTCATATAAAACTTTGTTATTATTGTATTTTTCTTGTCAAAACTGTAGTTTTTAGTGTAGACTTAGTCGTTAGATTAGACTGTTGTATTGTAGCTAGTTTCTTCTCTAGATCCGTTTACTTTTCCCCAAGATACTCATTTAAGTTAGAGAGTTTCCCCTCCCCCTTCTCTCCCTTTCCTCAGAAAGGTTTTCCATTTAAGTTAAAGGTTAACCTTTCTCTCTATCTCCTTCTAAAAAAAAAAAAAAAAAAAAAAAAATTCTTTTATTAATCACTGTTAGTGTTTAGTGATAGTTATCTATAGTTTTTTGTGTAGTAGTGCTTGTAGTTGGTTGTGGTAACTGTAGTGTGTAAAATGTTACTGGTTGGTTACTTTAACCTTTCTGTGTGTGTTCTTGTCCTTGGTTTTCCTCCAGGATGTTCAAGGATCCTAAACCGTCCGGATTCAAGAAGTGTGACTCATGCTGTCAGAAGATGTCTCTGACAGATGGTCACACTTCTTGTGTTTATTGTCTGGGCGCTGTGCACCTGCAGGACTCTTGCTCGATCTGCCATGCTTTCAGTCCAAGAGTCCTGCAGGAGCGCAAAAATAAATTGATCCTGAGGGGTTTGCTTAAACCCCAAGATTCACCGGTGAAGGCTCAGCCTGCGAAATCTTCCAGACCACCTAAACCGTCGGCTCCCAGTTCGGAGCCTTCGTTGGGTGAAGCCACACAATCCATCTCGGCTCCGGCTGGAACCGATGTCCCTCCCTCCCAGTCGGCTCCGACACATTCTTCGGAGCCGGCTGAGAGTCAGAAAAGATCCAGGTCTCCTTCTTTGGAGTCGATACGTTCGGCTCCGAAGTCGCCCCTGCTCCATTTGGAGCATAGTCATCATTCATCCCACTCTTCTCGGTCCTCTAGACTTTCGGACCAAGACTTGGAAAGAGTGGTCAGCAGACTGTTAAAATCGCAGGCCCTAGCCAAAATGTTGTCCAGCCCTCCTCATCAGGAGTCGCTCCGTCCACAGCTGTAGATATTCCTCCTCCGACTCATCCTATGAGCTCGGAGCCGGAGTTCATTGGGGTTCGAGTCGTGGAACCATCGGCACCGATACCCTCTCTTTCGGTTCCTTAGTCTGCTCCGATCCCTTCCATGGTACCTTCCCTGGAGGGATCTGGGCGCCGAGACTCCCTCGTCGGCTCCGAGGGAGTGAGTGGCATCGGACCCTTGTCCGACCCCGCTCTCCTCCTCAGGGCTTCGGCTCAGGTGAGCTCGGCTCCCACATCTGCCTCGGAGCCATCCCCCTCGGTGCGGGGAGGGCTTCTGCTTTCTTCAGAGCAGGAGCCCTCTCTGCATCCGGGCAGGGACGCCTTCGAGGTGAGGAGTGTACTGGCCCCTGAGTCAGTCCCACGATCGACCCCATCGGCTCCTCCCGCTAGGGTGCCTGTGTCAGCCTCTGCCCCTCTTCCAGACCCCAACCGTGGGGATCCAGTGCTCCAGGACACCCCTTTGGGTGTATCCTCCTCTTCCGAGGCCTCCCTTGATCATTCAGAGGAGCCACCTCGCAAGAGGAAATGCAAGAGGAAGCATGTTGACTCCCCCGAGTCTGTCACATCGGATACCGACTTAGAGGAGTCAGAAGGGTCCCCAAGATCCCCCTCTGAAGATGTCCTCTTCTCAGACATCCTTGAGATGCTTAGGCAGAGGGGGAACTGGACTACCCTAAGCTCTTCTGAGGATGAGTCGATATTCCTGGACGCATTTGGATCCCAACCTTCCACCTCCTGGGTGTCTCCGCCTTTCGACCCACTGATGTCTGTGGTGGCTTGGAAGGCGTGGACAGCTCCAGACACAGTGGAACCGACCCCTAGAAGACCTGCCAAATTCATTACTGCACCGCAGGATGAACAGTTCTTGACCAAAGGTGTCCCCGTTGATGCCATGGTGGTAGCGGCGGCCACAAAGAAGGAGTTGGCTGAAACTTCTTCATCTGTTCATCCCCCTAACAAGGAGTCCAGGACGATGGACAGATATGGAAAGCGGATGTTCTCTTCAGCGACCTTTTCCATGTGGTCCCTGAATTACCTGTGCCACTTTACCCATCTTCAGAGGGATCTCCTGAATGAGCTTGGAGATACCCTCCAAGATCCATCAGCTGAGGGGGCCCAGGCTAAGGCAGCCTCCCAGCTGGCGACTCTTAATTCAGTGGTAAACTCCTCCATGAGGCTCATTTTGTATGCAGCTGATGGTGCGAGTAGAGCCGCAGGCACAGGCGTGGCCCTAAGGAGGCACGCTTGGATGCGGCTATGTAACTTTACGGAACCTTTCAGAGCGTCTTTCACCAACACCCCGTTTGATGGTTCCTCTCTTTTCGGATCACAGGTGAAAGATACCCTTACCAGGTGTGAGCAGGAAGGCAAGACTCTCTCTGCCGTAGGAGTCCATTTTTCCACTCCTTTCAGACCATATCCTAAGGGTCAGAAGAGTGGAAAGATGTGGTTCCGGAAATTCCAGGGAGCCTTGCTGGACACACGTGGTGAGTTCCCATCCAGGGGCAGAGGAGGGAACAATAACAGATGCCGCTCTTGTGGCAGAGGGGGTCCGCAAAATCAGGACAGCAGAGAATCTTTCTCTGAGAAGCCCTTCCAGCATCCCTGAAGGTTGCCGGGCTGCCCACCTCTGGAGGCAATCGGGGGAAGATTATTGCTGTACCCAAGAGGCTGGCAAGACATAACACAAGACAAATGGGTACAGTCCGTCATATCCAGAGGCTACAAAATTCCCTTCGTTCGCACCACTTTGAGGTCAAACAAGTCCCTTCCAGATGTTCCACCCAATCTAAGGGACCAAGCAGTGCAAGAAGTCTCAAAACTGCTAAGAAAAAGGGCCATCCAGCAAGTCCCAGCAGACCAACAAGGATCTGGAATTTACTCAAGGTTATTTTTGGTACCAAAAAAGACAGGGGACTGGAGACCCATTTTGGATCTCAGCAGACTAAACACGTCTGTACAAAGAACGACGTTCCGGATGGTCACGCTTCAGTCCATTTTACCTTTCTTGGGTCAGGACAATTGGATGTGCTCCATAGATCTTCAGGATGCATACTGCCATATCAAAATGGACAGATGCTCCAGAAGATTCCTTCACTTCCGGCTGGGAGCCAGCCATTATCAGCTCAGAGCTCTACCCTTTGGTCTCACCACAGCCCCCAGGATGTTTACCAAATGTATGGCAGTAGTTACCGCTCACCTGAGACGGCAAAGATTCCAGGTGTTTCTATATCTCGATGACTGGCTCCTCACTGCTACTACCAGATATCACCTTCTGCGAGCCAGAAACTGCACTATCAACACTTGCTCCAGGCTAGGTATCACAATAAATTTCGAAAAGTCTGGATTGTCGCCCTGTCAGTCTATTACCTTTATAGGCGCAAATTTAAGTACCAAAGACATGTTAGCGAGCCTCCCACCAGACAAGGTGTTAGTGATTCGTCAGCATGTCAAGGTTTTATTAGCATGCAAAAGAATTCAAGCCAGGTTTGTCCTTCAAACTCTGGGTCTCATGGCAGCAGCGATCGTACTTGTCCCTCTAGCTCGTTTTCACATGAGGATTCTCCAGTGGCTTCTTTTCACCCAGTGGTCCTTCCAGCAGCTTCCCATGTCTTACATGATTATGATCACACAAGCATGCAAGAAGCACCTTGCATGGTGGATGGTCTCCACATCAGTGCTCCACGGCAGACCATTTGTTCTCCCCCCTCCAGTGGCTACGGTGACCACGGATGCCTCCCTGATCAGGTGGGGGGGGCATTATCAGGGCAGAACAGTCCAAGGCACCTGGCAACCTCATGAGTATCATCTGCACATAAATGTCTTGGAGTTGAGGGCTGTGATCTTAGCATTGCAGGCTCTTCAGGACTCTTTTCCTACCGGGACTATTGCAATTCAAATGGACAATATGTCTGTAGTGTGGTACATCAACAAGCAGGGTGGAACCAGGTCCTACCCCCTATGTCGAGAAGCACTCAGTGGGCGATCTCTTCCCAACGGTTTCTGATTGCAACGCACATCCCTGGGAGGTCCAACGTCATTGCAGACAGACTGAGCAGAGCAATTCTCATGCCTCACGAGTGGTCTTTGAACCAGGTAGTTGCGGACCAAATCTTCCACAAATAGGGCCAACCTTGCTGTGACCTGTTTGCAACTCCCTTCAACAGCAAGTGCAGCAATTTCTTCTCTCTCCTTCCACTTCCCGGACATTCCACCAGAGACGCTCTAGTCCACGATTTGCCTCAGGGACTTCTTTATGCATTTCCGCCTTTTCCCCTCATCCTGAAGCTAATTCATGCAAAATGATCCTCATTGCTCCTTACTGGCCTCGACAAATATGGTTCCCGTTCCTGCATCGCTATCTTCTCGAGCAGCCTTGGACTCTGGACCTAGTTCCAGACCTCCTGATTCATCAGTCAGGTGGGCTGCACCAATCCCTACACTCTCTCCAGCTCACGGCTTGGTTGCTCCACTTCCAACCTTAGCCAGGCTCCCAGATATTTCCCCCTCTGTGCGCGAAATCCCTTTGTCATCACACAAATCTACAACCAGAAAAATGGTAGTAAGTGGAAATGTTTTTTTCTTCCTGGGCAGAGGCAAAAAGTATAGACCCCTTTTCAGCCCCTGTACACTACATTTTGGAATTCCTTGTGGAGCTTTTCCATGCTGGGTCTGCTTCCGCTACAATTAGAGTTCAGTTAGCTGCAATTTCAAATTTTCACATTGGCCTTTTGGAAAACAATATCATGTCCCATAAGCTGTGTAAAGCCTTTCTCAAAGGAACCACTCTGCTCAGGCCCCCAATGAGAGATCCTCCACCACCGTGGGATCTAAATTTGATTTTAGCTTCTTTAATTTTGCCCCCTTTCAAACCTGCAGCTTCTTGTTCATTGAAGTTCTTATCTTGGAAAACCCTTTTTCTGGTAGCTATTACTTCAGCCAGAAGAGTTTCAGAACTACAGGCTCTTTCTATCCGTCCCCCGTACCTCGTGTTCCACAATGACAGGGTTGCTCTTAGGACTAATCCTTCCTTCCTTCCTAAGGTCTCTTCAGAGAGTAACTTGAATCAGTCCATAGACCTTCCTGTGTTTTTCCCTAACCACTCCAACAGGGCGGAATACAAGTTGCATCAGTTAGATGTTCACAGGCAGCTACGCTTTTATTTGCATAGAACCAAAGACATTAGAAAATCAGATCAACTTTTCCCGTCTTATGCAGTAGGTAAACAAGGTCTTCCGGTCTCTAAGGTAACCTTATCCAGGTGGTTGACTTCTATCATCACATTCATATATCAACTCAGGAATAAAAAATTACCAGTCAAACCAAAAGGTCACTCCACCAGAGCTTTAGCTACTTCGGTGGCTTTTCAGGCTAGGTTGCCCATGGGATCTATTTGTGCTGCAGCTACATGGGCCAACCCACATACCTTCATTTTGCATTACAAGTTGGATTTGGTTTCCAGGAGCAGAGCTGATTTTGGTTCCACTGTTCTGAAGAGTCTCTTCCGATGAGCCACCCAGGGTTTTAGGTGCTAGGGACGCTGTCCCAACCAGCAAGAATGAAGGCGAGATAGACAACTTAACATAAAGAAGTTATGTACCTACCATAACGTTCCATGTTAGTTGTCTTCTTCTCGCCTTCTTTCTTGCGTCCCACCCTCCATCCCCCTATCCTAGTGGACCGAGAAGAGTTCTTCTTGATTTTTCACTGGCTGAGTCTTCTCTGGCTATTTCTTTCTGACTAGTAGTCTTTCCAGTAGGATTTATGCATTCTAGGATAGGATCCCCTTATTATTATGTCTGCAGTTAGACTTACCAAACGAGATTTGGGTATCTAGTGCCAGGCATCATGGGATATAGGGGAGCCTCGAGCCAGTAAGCAGCTCTCGAGCTTTTGAAGATGGCCGAGTCGGAGCCGAGGATCGGCACTGAACCCAACCAGCAAGAAAGAAGGCGAGAAGAAGACAACTAACATGGAAAGTTATGGTAGGTACATAACTTCTTTTTCTATAGCAATATAATAGCCATAAATGACAAATTGTGCTGTAATGTAATTTATATATATTTAACTGCTGCATTTCATATGATCATACACAAAACACTGATCAATAAATTAGAACAACTAGGTACTGGTGTACTCTTGATAAGATGGATAGCTGCATGACTTACAAATAGGACATGACAAGTATCATACAGCAATTGGACAGGTGAATGTCTTGGTTACAGTGAGGGTGTCCGGCAGGGCTCTGTCCCAGGCCCATATTTGTTTAGGTTGTATCTTTCAAATCTATCTTTTTCATCTGAGGTGTTCTACAGTCTGTATACATATGACTTGAAATTGGGTAAACTGATTACATATGTTACAGATGGGGCATGTCTGAAAAAAGAACTTGACTAAATTGAGCATTTGGAATGGGAGAATAAAATGCTGATAAATACATCAAAAACTAAGCATATGAGATTTAGGAGAAAGAAATTGAAAGGTGAATATTTAATAAAGCACACAGTGATTGAAACAGTGGATTTATGTAAGGACCTGGATATTTGAGAAGATCCAGCTTTGAATTTTTCTAATCACATCAGCCAATTGGTTAATGATAATTATTGTATAAAAAGATTGATAAAGTCTAGGAAATCAGAAATTAAGTCATTTTGTGTTAGTTACATTAGACCCAAACTTGAGTATGGAATAACAGTATGGAAACCTTTTAAGAAAACAAACATGAGTAAATTGGAAATAGTACAGCGGAAACATGCCAAGAGCATCCAGGGAAGTTCTTATGAAAGACTAAAATATCTGAACTTGTACAGTATCATATAGATCTTTAAAAGAAGACCTTATTATGGTATATAGGGCATTTAGAGACAACTACCTCTGGGAACATTTGGGGTTACCAAAAAAATAGTAGGAAAACATCAGACAACCTATGTAGAAGATTCTACAGGAATGAGAAATGTAATAATTGGTTTTCTGAGAGACCAGCTGATGCATGGAATAAACTACCAAATTACATTAAAGCAAGCACTAGTGTAGCTATTTTTAAGAACAGCCTGGACACTTATTATTGGAACAATTGTTTTGGTATATTGGCATTATAGAAGGGCATTAATGCCTGTGCTTGAAATATTTGTATGTATGCAAAGCGAAGCTCAAGAGGTGAATTTTGGCTTCCATGTCAAGAAGTCATAATAATGGGTTATGATCTGTGAGACCTGATCATAACTCTTTGTAGTGCATGGAGTCTTATCTAGTCCATGTGCTATCAGCTACAAAAGAAAAAAAATCTGAAGTGTCTTACCGGCTTTGAAAGCCAGTAAAACATTTAGTGAGTGCTGTCGCATAGATAGGAAGTAGGGAAAAAATCAGGAACATTTTTTAAATATTGCCTATATTTTTAATACTTACAGATTAATGTCTATAATCTTTATTGGACAGAAGAATAAAGACATTCAGTGACCGAAGGAACAGCTCTTCCACTGTACCCGACCGTCACAGCGCTTAGGGTTGTCTAAAAGTGCTGTTATCATGTAACAGGTTTATCTTTTTTTCTGATTTTGGAGTGTAAACAGTGCGTTTCATGCACTGCATATACATGTGTGTATGACTATATACAAAGTCAGTGCCTTGCTGTTTAACCATAAACATGATAGTTCCCTGTTATTTATTAAAATTGTTCAGTTTAAGTTCCATGCTCAAATCTTTCCTTGCTCCCGATTTTCTTTTTCATTTTAATCGACTCATTCCTTAGCCAGCTGAGACATAATATCTAATTTCTTGCAGAGTATCTGGCATTTCTTAAGTAATGAGACGAATGTCCCCGGTGCTCTCTCCCATTGCAGTTATCTAGTATCCAGCTAAGTGCCATTCTTAGCCTGTTAGTTTCTCTGCTTAACGCCTTATCTTAGGCATCATATAGTGTCGTATTCTGTAACTATTCAATGCCTCTATTGAGTCAGTATCTTAGGCATCGTATAGTGTCATATTCTGTAACTATTGAATGCCTCCATTGAGTCATTATCTTAGGCATCGTATAGTGTCGTATTCTGTAACTATTCAATGCCTCCATTGAGTCATTATCTTAGGCATCGTATAGTGTCGTATTCTGTAACTATTGAATGCCTCCATTGAGTCAGTATCTTAGGCATCGTATAGTGTCGTATTCTGTAACTACTGAATGCCTCCATTGAGTCAGTATCTTAGGCATTGTATAGTGTCGTATTCTGTAACTATTGAATGCCTCCATTGAGTCAGTATCTTAGGCATCGTATAGTGTCGTATTCTGTAACTATTGAATGCCTCCATTGAGTCAGTATCTTAGGCATTGTATAGTGTCGTATTCTGTAACTATTGAATGCCTCCATTGAATCAGTATCTTAGGCATTGTATAGTGTCGTATTCTGTAACTATTGAATGCCTCCATTGAGTCAGTATCTTAGGCATCGTATAGTGTCGTATTCTGTAACTATTGAATGCCTCCATTGAGTCATTATCTTAGGCATCGTATAGTGTCGTATTCTGTAACTACTGAATGCCTCCATTGAGTTAGTATCTTAGGCATCGTATAATGTCATATTCTGTAACTATTGAATGCCTCCATTGAGTCAGTATGGTAGGCATCGTATAGTGTCATATTCTGTAACTATTGAATGCCTCCATTGAGTCAGTATCTTAGGCATCGTATAGTGTCGTATTCTGTAACTATTGAATGCCTCCATTGAGTCAGTATCTTAGGCATCGTATAGTGTCATATTCTGTAACTATTGAATGCCTCCATTGAGTCAGTATCTTAGGCATCGTATAGTGTCGTATTTTGTAACTATTGAATGCCTCCATTGAGTCAGTATCTTAGGCATCGTACAGTGTCGTATTCTGTAACTATTTAATGCCTCCATTGAGTCAGTATCTTAGGCATCTTATAGTGTCGTATTCTGTAACTATTGAATGCCTCCATTGAGTCAGTATCTTAGGCATCGTATAGTGTCGTATTCTGTAACTATTGAATGCCTCCATTGAGTTATTATCTTAGGCATCGTATAGTGTCGTATTCTGTAACTACTGAATGCCTCCATTGAGTCAGTATCTTAGGCATCGTATAGTGTCATATTCTGTAACTATTGAATGCCTCCATTGAGTCAGTATGGTAGGCAGCGTATAGTGTCATATTCTGTAACTATTGAATGCCTCCATTGAGTCAGTATCTTAGGCATCGTATAGTGTCGTATTCTGTAACTATTGAATGCCTCCATTGAGTCAGTACCTTAGGCATCGTATAGTGTCGTATTCTGTAACTATTGAATGCCTCCATTGAGTCAGTATCTTAGGCATCGTATAGTGTCGTATTTTGTAACTATTGAATGCCTCCATTGAGTCAGTATCTTAGGCATCGTATAGTGTCGTATTCTGTAACTATTGAATGCCTCCATTGAGTCAGTATCTTAGGCATCGTATAGTGTCATATTCTGTAACTGTTGAATGCTTCCATTGAGTCGGTATCTTAGGCATCGTATAGTGTCATATTCTGTAACTATTGAATGCCTCCATTGAGTCAGTATCTTAGGCATCGTATAGTGTCGTATTCTGTAACTATTGAATGCCTCTATTGAGTCAGTATCTAAGGCATCGTATAGTGTCATATTCTGTAACTGTTGAATGCCTCCATTGAGTCAGTATCTTAGGCATCGTATAGTGTCATATTCTGTAACTGTTGAATGCTTCCATTGAGTCGGTATCTTAGGCATCGTATAGTGTCGTATTCTGTAACTATTGAATGCCTCCATTGAGTCAGTATCTTAGGCATCGTATAGTGTCGTATTCTGTAACTACTGAATGCCTCCATTGAGTCAGTATCTTAGGCATTGTATAGTGTCGTATTCTGTAACTATTGAATGCCTCCATTGAGTCAGTATCTTAGGCATCGTATAGTGTCATATTCTGTAACTGTTGAATGCTTCCATTGAGTCGGTATCTTAGGCATCGTATAGTGTCGTATTCTGTAACTATTGAATTCCTCCATTGAGTCGGTATCTTAGGCATCGTATAGTGTCATATTCTGTAACTGTTGAATGCCTCTATTGACTCAGTATCTTAGGCATCGTATAGTGTCGTATTCTGTAACTATTGAATGCCTCCATTGAGTCAGTATCGTAGGCATCGTATAGTGTCGTATTCTGTAATTATTGAATGCCTCCATTGAGTCAGTGGTAGAGTTAACTCCTGTGGGAGAAAAATAGCTTACATATTATAAGTTGTTGCAGTTGAATCCTTATTTCTTTAAGGCTTGCCATCTTTATTACAGGGAGGAATTCCGTTCTCTTCCTCTTTGTTTTGTTAGAAAAGTCCTGCCAAGTATCACTCTGCTGCTTCCACACGTATCCATTTAGCACATTCTTGGCAAAGCATTATGATGATTTTCTCTTTCATCTTATATAATTTAAAGGGGACAGTTATTTGCCTTGGAGTTTGGTAGTTCCCTGGAATCTGTCCCACCCTGTACAACTTCTTCAATTCAGATTTCTTCTGTTGGTGTTTTAGTCTACTCTGCCCACAGCTTTATCACAAACTAGTGCTGCCTCTTCCCTCCTTCCCTTCTTTTTACCTATTAGCCTTAGTTTTTTCTTAAGGCTTTATCGTGTTGATCGTTCACCAGTTCTTCTAATAAGTTGAGCCTAGTCTGTATCACTTTTGTCTCAGGTGTAGCTGCTCCATCTCCTGAAAAGTGTCTTGTATTGCTTCCACAGGATTGCTCACCACATTTTCCACCTCTAATGTTCTGATTTGGATCTCCAACGTAACATTTTTCAAGCTTGGAGTTTATTTTTTAATTTTCATTAGTACTTCCATCATTATGATTTGGCTTGCATTCTGTGCCTCCTCCATGTGTTCCACAGATTGTGGGGTTAGTCCAAGTGCCTGAAGGGTAATCCTCATCTCTAACTGGCTCAGTTTTTGTTTTGATTCCTTCTTTTTACCTTCTTGTTTGACATGCAGCTGTTTTAATTTCCTGATTGCTTTTTGACTTAACTTTTTCAAGAACTTCTTATTTCCCCAGAATCTTTACCCTCTTTTTTATGCTGGTGGAGAGAACTTAATGATTTTACTACAGCACCATACTAGAAGATTGGCAGACAGTGTCAGAGGTGGAAATCAATATGTCACTGTCTTACAGAAAGTTGAGGGAGTCAGAAATTGACAAGAGACAGTCTTGATAATGGGTTTATAAATTTGATGAGCTGGAAAATATTTGACTATCTGAGTTCAGAAACCCTTTGGTTAGGAGGAGGGGTCTGTAGTTCCATTTGTTCTGTTTTCTGTTCAAAGTTGATATTTTTTTCTGAGATTCTTCCATGTTTAGAGCACGTCCTATGCTGGTATGCACAGTGATGTTGCACTACACTGTAAGAGGACAGCTAGTTCACGAGCCTAAAAGTTCATCCCCCAACACTGAGCGAGTACACTTCATAAAATTAAGAAAAAGCAATAAGGATTTGATATGTACACATTTTAAAAATACTATACACATATACACTTGTCTGACTTAGAAGGAGCTCCAACAGCCAGGGCTGGAATGAGGAAGCATTCAAGCACAAGGTGGAGCTGAAAAATATTTGGAGCCTACCCTTTCAGATCAGCTGATGCAGTTAGAACTTATTTGCTATCTCTGACATCATGGACCCTCCAGTATGAATAAAATTCTGCACATATAATGCAGAGAGCACTTTTGCTGAGCTAAATGCATATCCTTGCTTGGTAAATGAATACGTTTTTAATAACATTTGCACTATATAGCATTATGATATTATTATTATTATTATTATTATTATTATTAATTAATAAAAACAAGTTGCTTATCTATGATTCACATCTTGAACTTCACCCTGAGATGTACAGGGTAAAATAGTTTATAAATGATAAAATAGAGAATTGTGATCAAGTCTCCTATTATAACCAGGATGTTTTGTGCTGAGTAATAGATGCTAAGAAATCCATCTTGAGAGCAAAACTCAAAAGGTGAATTTTGACATCCATATCAAGAACAACATCCTGGGTTATGATCAGAAATACCCAATCATAATTCTTTCTAGTGCATGAAGTTTTACCTATTTTCATGTAGTACAGAAGTTAGAGGGAAAAAAGTGATGTTCTTCATACCACATTGCTGCAGTCCTAACACTTGGGTAGTCCGCTGTCCCAGTCGGCCCGAATACCAAAGTATATGGCTGACGTCGGTCAAGGCGCATTAGTCTGACGTCAGGACGTCAGGGTACAAATGCGCATGACCGACGTCATATCCTCAGTCTTTTTTGCCGCATGGTCCGATGCAGAAGCAGTTTTGCAAGTGCAGGTTGGCGTTCTGAGATTTTCCGAAGTCGGAGTTTCAGACCGAATCCAAGTTGGCTAAGTACCCCGTTGGGGAATATTTTGTTTTTTCTTGCCTCAGTATTTTACCGGATGTCAGAAAAAGTGAATAACTGTATTTCTTGTGGGAAACAGATACCTCATAGGGATTACCATACCTTGTGTATACCTTGTTTAGGGCCTGAGCACGACGTGGTTGGCTGTCGCTCTTGTGCTAGATTTAACAAACGCACTATAAAGAGAAAATTAGATTGTGCCAGGTTAGTTTTTGGGAAGCGGTGTAATTATAAAATGCCGTCGGATGCTCCGGCGCCGCTTCCAAAAAGCGCAAGGACAAAACAGCAAAGCCTAGGCTGGAAGAACCGTCCGTACCGGACGTCGGTTCTTTAGAGGGCTCGGTGGAGCCAGGGGTTCAGCCAGAAATTTCTTTGGAATCCCAGGGAGAGACTTTATTACTGCAAGATGTGACCTCTCAGGAGGTAGGCCAGGCGGAAGGGGCTTCTCAGGTAGCTGTTCTTCCCTCCCTTCCTAAGGTGGTTAGGCCCTCCCTGCTGTTTCCAAGGCTTCTCCCAGGGGCAGGCCAGGTTTTGTTTCAGGTGTTACCCCTACTTCTTCAGGGTCTGTACCTAAGAAGCATATGCTTAAGATGGCAGAAGATTTGATTACAATGATTAGAGGTTCTATGCCCCCTCCTGTTAAGAGGCCTAGGGTGGAACCTGAGCTTGGGAGTTTTGAGCAGTGTTCGGATGCTTCTGAGTCTTCAAGGAAGACTTGCAGGAGTATTCCCCTTACTCTGATTCTGATGTAGATGATTCTACTCCTTCTGCTTCTCCTCCTGAGGATTTTTCATTTTCAGAGACTCTTCATTCCATGAGGGAGCATTTTAAATGGGAAGGTCAGGATTTCTCTGATTCCAGGAAAAGGCTTAGGGAATTTTTGTTCCTACCCCAGCATAGGCCTTTAGCTATACCTCCTGTTCTAGATGTGGTGGAGGATGTTTTTGCAGAGGCTTCTCTGAACCCTGACTCTTTGCCTCCTGCTCCAGTTAAACCGGATAGATATTATAGGGTGCCTGAAGCTCATAAGTATCTTTTTAAGAGTCCTAGGGCAGACCCAGAAACTGTTTCACAGGGGCCTAAAGGTGTTAAGGCTTCTGTTGTTAAAAATCCTGTTCCCCCAGATAAAGAGGCAAGGGCTTTGGATAGATGGGGAAAGAAAGTGTATACTTCTTCCACTTTGGCCATGAGAGCTTTGAATTGCCAGTTTCACATGTTGAAATACCAAAATTATCTCCTTTCACAATTAAAGTCTAAGGTAGATGCTTTGGCGGAAGGTATTGAGTGTAAAGAGTTGCAGGATTTAGTTCATGTTTCTGAACAGGTGGGTAAGCATTCTTTGCAATGTGGTTTTGATGCTGTGCAGGCCTCTTCGAGGGTGGCTGCCACTGGTTCGGTTCTTCGCAGGCACGCCTGGTTGAGGGATCAGAATTTAGCTGAGCATGTGAAAACGAGGATTTTAGATGCTCCTTTACAATCTGATGTGTTGTTTGGTTCGCCTGTGGAAGCAGTTCTAAAGAAAATGGAAGACAAGGCTAAGTCTATGCAGACTGTTAAAGATTTTTTTGCAGGTTCAGCCTCCAGTTTAGTAGAAATTGGCCTACCAAGGGGTGGACATATCCTGCTTATGATTCCCAGTCTAGGGGTAGGTCTAGACGTGGTAGAGGCAGAGCTCAAGGTTCTTTTAGGCCTAGAACAGGGAGTTCACCTGCTCAGTCTTCTGGTGAGGGCAGGGGTCAGTCCTTTCGTAAACAGACCCAATGACCTGCCTTTTCAGCTGCCAGAATCTTCTCGTCTGGCAGCACCTTTGGGAGGAAGGTTGGCACTTTTCAAAGAAAACTGGAGTTTAATTACCCAAGACAGATGGGTATTGGATATCATTCACCACGGTTACAGGTTTTATTTCCATACCTTGCCTCCTTTCAAAGGCATGCCAGACATTCCTCCTCAACAAAGGAAAGAGGCTCACAAGCAAATTTCTCTGTTGCTCCAAATAGGGGCCATTCAGCCGGTTCCAGTGCCAGAAAGGGGCCTAGGATTTTATTCTCGCCTGTTCCTAGTACCAAAAAGGGGAACACGTGGAGACCAATTTTGGATCTGTCTATCCTCAACACTTATCTGGACATTCCCAAGTTCAAAATGTTGACGTTACAACAGCTTTTACCTCTGCTGGGCAAAGATCACTGGATGGTAACTTTGGATCTCAAGGAAGCTTACCTTCATGTTCCTATCAGACTAATTTGCAGGAAGTATCTGCGTTTTCGAGCTGGGAATTCTCATTATCAGTTCTCTGCATTGCCCTTTGGCTTATCTACTGCCCAGAGTATTCACAAAGGTTCTGGCTCCAGTGATAGCTTTCTTCAGGCTAAAAGGAATACAAATCTATCCTTATTTGGACGATTGCCTGATTCTGGCTCAAGGAAGGGACGTGCTTCTTCAGCATTTGGAATATGTGATAGCAGTGCTAAGATGCCTAGGGTATTCTGTGAACGAAATAAAGTCCAGTCTAGTACCCTCTCAAGACATGTGCTTTCTGGGTGTGAGACTGAATACAGCAACCCAGATGGCCTTTTTAACCCCGGACAAACAAAAGAATCTTTCTCTTTACTTCCATCAACTATCTCATCAGTCCGGGCTGACTGCAAGGACAGTCCTTCAAGCCTTAGGGTTCATGGCATCTTGTATTCTGGTACTTCCCAATGCCAAACTGCATATGAGGAAGCTACAATGGTATCTCAAAAATGTATGGACACAGCACTGCCAGGATTTGGACACTGTCATTCAAATAATACCTTGCATTCAAAAGGAATTTTTGTGGTGGGCTCAGGAATGTCACCTAAACAAGGGACACTCTGTGACCCGGCCAGAGGCGAGTCAGATTCTTACGACAGATGCCTCAGACACAGCTTGGGGAGCTCATCTGAATGGAAAGTGGATACAAGACAAGTGGCCTGCCAGACTGCAGCATCTACATATCAACATGAAGGAGATGTTAGCAGTCCAGTTTGCATTACTGGCTTTCAAGGATTTACTTCTTCCAGGGCAGGTGTTGATTCTAACAGACAACACAACTGTCATGTGGTACATCAACAAACAAGGGGGAACACATTCTTATCCTCTATGCAGGCAAGCAATGATTTTGTGGGAGACTGCGTTAAGCTTGCAGCTGAATCTTCAAGCAAGGTTTCTGCCAGGAGCACAGAACTCCTTAGCAGATGTGTTAAGCAGGCAAATCATGGATCCCCACGAGTGGAAACTGGATCTTCATGTATTTCAGACATTGACAGTGTCATGGGGAACTCCAGACATAGATCTGTTCGCTTCTCCACTAAACCACCAGCTGCCAAAGTTTTGCACCTGAAAGGTTTCATCACACAGCCTGGAAAGTGGATGCTCTTTCTTTCAGTTGGAAAAATCTTCATGTGTATGCCTTTCCACCTCTGCCTCTCCTCCCAAAGGTACTCCTAAAGGTCAGACAAGACAAGCCAAGGATGATTTTAATAGCTCCAGATTGGCCTCGGCAGCACTGGTACCCATTGCTGAGGAGTCTGGTAAGGAAGCCTCCATGGCCCTTACCTTTGATTCCACACCTATTGTCTCAGAAGGACGGGCATCTACTCAATGTCAAGCTTCACTCTCTTCATCTAACAGCCTGGCATATTCTGTTTTGAACCATAGCAGGTCTCAGCTTCCTCAACAAGTTTTGAATGTGATTATGGAAGCCAGAAGACCTAGTACAAGGAAAGTGTACGCAGGAAAATGGAAGAGATTTTTATTTTGGTGTGCAGCAAAGGATTTGGATGTTTCTGAGCCAAATTTGAATGGGGCTCTTCAATATCTTACTGAGTTATTGGACAAAGGTTTGTCTTTCTCTTCCATTAAGATTCATGCTGCAGCAATTTCAGCTCACTATGATTGTGACCCACCATTGTTTTCTCATCCTTTGTTCAAGCAATTTCTTAGAGGGGCAAAGAATATAAGACCCCCACGTAGAGCTCCTACTCCTGCTTGGGACCTCAATTTTGTGTTGGAGAAACTCACTCTACAACCTTTTGAGCCTGCAGCTACTGCTGAATTGAAATATTTGTCATGGAAGACTGCTTTTTTGTTAGCCATTACCTCTGCAAGAAGGGTGTCTGAATTGCAGGCCCTTATGGCGGTTGAGCCTTTCCTGATTTTTCATAAGGATAGGGTATCTTTACGTACTAATCCTTCCTTTATGCCTAAAGTGGTTTCTAGTGTGGCTTTATACCAAACTATTCATTTGCCTACTTTTTATGCAGATCCCCAAAATAAGGGGGAAAAGATTTTGCACACTTTAGATGTACACAGGCAGTTGCGTTATTATTTAAGTAGGACTAAGGATTTTAGGCAGTCTCAGCAGTTGTTTGTTTCTTTTGCTTTGAGTTCTCAGGGCAAGCCTGTGTCAAAACAAACTATTTCTAAGTGGATTGGGTTTTGCATTGCATTTTGTTATTCCCATCATGGCAAGGAGATTCCAGCTGGGATTAGGCCTCATTCCACTAGGGCTACTGCCACTTCAACAGCATTTCTAAGGGGGGTGGCAACTAAGGATATTTTGGAGGCAGCTACTTGGAGTTCAGTGCATACTTTCTCTAAGCATTACCACCTTCCTCTCTACTCTAAATCTAGGGCTGGTTTTGCCACGGCTATTTTGCAGGGCATGTTGTCTGCTCCTGCTTCCTTATGATTTGCCAGCCTCCCTTACCTCTGCTTTGGGATTCTACCCAAGTGTTAGGACTGCAGCAATGTGGTATGAAGAACATAGTACAGTTTTGTACCTACCATAAATGTAGATGTTCGAAGATCCACATTGCTGCAGTCCAATTTACCCTCCCTCCTTCCCCTCTGTGTTTAGGGGTGGTTGTGTGGATGGGGTTATACTCTTGTAAATTTGTATATATTGTATATATATTTGGTGCAGGAGTGTGTGGTGTTTTTGGTTTTAGCCTTATCTTTTTAGGGTCTTCTGACATCTGGGGCAAGAAAAGACTGAGGATATGACGTCGGTCATGCGCATTTGTACCCTGACGTCCTGACGTCAGACTAATGCGCCTTGACCGACGTCAGCCATATACTTTGGTATTCGGGCCGACTGGGACAGCGGACTACCCAAGTGTTAGGACTGCAGCAATGTGGATCTTCGAACATCTACATTTATGGTAGGTACAAAACTGTACTTTTTGTTGTGGCAGTAATTTTGTTTAGCAGTTCTGATCCGTTTCTGATGCAAATTAAGTAGCTGAGTATGGGAGTCTTTTTTTTGTTTGTTTTCGGCTTTCTCAACCCTGGGACTTGTAAAATGTCCAGGCTGAGACAAAACCTTTCATAAATCTATTGAGAGGTCTGACTCGCTAGGTTAGTTGCTGTGTTGCTTGTTGCTACTTGTGTTGAGGGACATGTTTTTTGGCAAGCTTAAGAATATGATAGAGTCAAAGCATGGAAGAGTATTTAGCAGGAGTCAATGAAGCGCGGTTCCTCTGCACAAACTTCTACAAGAAGTTTTTTAAAACTTTCTACTATTTTGAGAACAATCTAGGAGAGGGATGAGTACATGCATGTTGATTGTACTGGTGAATGAGCACTAACAGACATTAGAAAGCATATCTGTGAGTGTAGGGAGCGTATCTGTGAGTGTAGGGAGCATATCTGTGAGTGTAGGGAGCATATCTGTGAGTGTAGGGAGCATATCTGTGAGTGTACGAAGTGTATCTGTGAGTGTAGGAAGCGTATCTATGAGTGTAGGGAACATATCTGTGAGTGTAGGAAGCATATCTATTAGTGTAGGGAGCGTATCTGTGAGTGTAGAGAGCATATCTGTGCATAGGGAACATATCTGTGAGTGTAGGAAGCATATGTGTGAGTGTAAGGAGCGTATCTGTTAGTGTAAGGCACATATCTGTGAGTGTACAGAGCATATCTGTGAGTGTAGAGAACTCAACAGAGACATGGAAGAGCTCTCCGATCTTGTAGCCCAGGCAGGTATGACCCTAGCCCTGAGTAGCATTTTGCCATCACCCAGAATGATACCACAGTACAAGGACAAAATTATTGACTTCAACAATTGGCTAAGCTTCTGGTGTCATTCTAAAGGGATCCAGTATCTGTCTGCCTGGGATGACATGGTCGACAGACCACGATGCTTTGCCAGAGATGGCCTGCACCTGTCACCCCTGGGATTCCGGATACTGGCTAAGGTTCTTGCTGCCACTATAGTGCCTTTTTTAGGCAAGGTTCAAATGACAAATTCACCACCGTAACAGGAACAGGCAAGCAAAAACTGAGGGTGATGCTACTCAATGCTAGAAGTCTAAATCTCAAAATGCACTCACTCAAGGCACTCCTTAAAATGGAGAGCATCAATATCTGTGCAGTGACTGAGACCTGGTTCAAGGCTCCAGAGAGCATCCCTGCACTACCAGGCTATAACTCATACCACACTTTTTAGCCATGTAACCTGGCCAGAACACCAAAGGCGGAGGTGTGTCCATATTCATTAAGGATATCCACACCTCCAGGCTAGTTGCTCAGCATAATGCATCCGAGGTTATCCAAGTGTAACTAACTCTGGGCAAAACTGCAATTCAAATTGAAGCTTGCTACAGATCTCCCACCATGCCCCAGGATTCCCACTCCTCTTTTCTTGATGTACTGGAAAATATTAGGGTTCAACCAAACACCCTAATAATGGGCGATTTCAGCTACCCCACCATTAACTGGGAAAATTACTCATGTGCCAACTCCTTCACTCAACGTTTTTTGGAATTCATAAACTCCAGTGTCCTGGCTCAACTTATCCACACCCCCACCAGGGGCAACAATATCCTAGATCTAGTCATTACCAACATGAGTGACCAGTGTTCCGCACTTGAAGTCAACACCTCATTGGTCCGATCCGACCATAAGTTAATAAGTTAAATCACCCTAGATATCCACATCCTGCCTTCACCCTCCATTTAGGAAACCACGGTAAAAAATTTCTCCGAAGTCGACTTCATGCTTCTTAAGACAGAAGTGGTGAACTTCATGACACCCATGCAGATGGACAATACAGTTACAACTACTGAATCTTACACAGTTGCACTTTATAAGCACTTACACGAATGCATGGATCATGCTATCCCAAACAGAACCAAAAAAAGGAAGCCAATCTGGTGGTCCCCTGCCATAAACAAACTGTACAACAGAAGGAAGAAACTGTTGCAGAAGAGAGTAAAATCCCATGAGTGGAGGAGCTCCCTGGTCAGCCTCAGTAAGAAGCTGCGATCCCTGATAAAATCCTCCAAAGCTAGTTATGAAAACAAAATTGCCACTGATTCCAAGGACAACCACAAAGCATTGTATAGCTATGTCAAGAATCTCAATGGCAACACTCAGATCTGCTCTGAGTTACAGCACAATGGCACTAAATATACAGACCCAACTGATATTGCCAACATCCTGGCAGATAGGTTCAGTGCTAAATTTACCCCCCCCCCAAAAGGGCCCATCTCTATACCAGAAGGATGCAAAGTTCCTGTAATCACAGCAGCACAGGTAAAAACCACACTCTCCAAAGCCAAGAACACAGCATCCATGGGACCAGACAACATCCCAGGCTGCGTTCTACATGAACTACAGAGCGAACTGACACCCCACCTAACTACCATGTTCAAGCATAGCCTCACCTCAGGCTTTGTGCCTGCTGAATGGCGCACAGCAACGGTTATCCCACTCCACAAGGGGGAGCCACCATGGTCCCCGGGAACTACCGCCCCATTAGCCTGACCTGCCTGGTCTGCAAGGCCATGGAACATAGCATCATGGAACTTACAAACAAAGACACATTGGTAATCACCAAACTCTGGACCCCACCCAGTTCTAGTTTGTAAAAGGCAGATCATGTCTCCTAAACCTGATAGACTTCTTTGAAGCAGTCACCAAAACCGTAGACGAGGGTAAGGTGGTTCACACCACATATCTAGATCTTGCCAAGGCTTTCAACACCATCCCACACTCTGGAATTATAGATAAGCTCAGTAAGCTAGGTATAAATCCCTATGTCACAAGATGGGTTGCCAACTGGCTCACTGACAGAACCCACACTGTGAAAGTAGCAGACTCCAAATCCGACTTCAGACCAGTGACAAGTGGAGTACCACAGGGTTCAGTCCTGGGTCCTCTCCTGTTTTGTATCTAATTTTCTGAAGTATAGACTAACACAGAAGGTCTTTGGCTAACGAAGTTCGCAGATGACTGCAAACTAGGAGCCATAATCGAAACTCCTAACAATGTGGACATCCTACAAAAGGGCCTCACTGAGGCAGATGTCTGGTGTCAAAGCCATGGCCTCAAGCTCAATGCCAAAAAGATCATTGTCATCCCCTTTGGTAAAAACTCTGTACCCATAAACTACAACATAGGCGGTAGTATACTTAACACCGAAAGTGTGATAAGAGACCTTGGGACACAGGTGGACAGTAGTCTCTCCTTTGATAATCACATTGCCACAGTAGTCAGGAAATCCTTCTATGTGGCACACCTCATCACAAAAGTTTTCTCATCCTGAAAAAAAGAGGTCATTGTTCCCCTCTAATCATCACTCATTAGACCCATTATAGAGTACAACTCCTGTTTTGGTATGTACCTCACAAGACATCTACAACAACTGGAAAGGCCACAGAAATACCTCACAAAGAGGATTACTGGGCTCAAACAGATGCCCTATGCAGATCGTCTCAAAAAACTCCAGCTTTACTCTGTCACATATCGCCTACTCAGAGGTGATCTCTGCCTAACATACAAAGCTATGTCAAACCCAGAGCTGTTGGACATGCTCCACTTAAAGAAATCCCAATCCCTCCGAGCTACATGCTCTAGGGACCTAAACCTTGTCACCACAATAAACAGGACATGCCGAAGGGATAGATTCCTGTCCCAGAGACTTCCCATACTCTGGAATAAACTACCTATCTATATCAAACAAAGCTCCTCATTAGCACTCTTCAAGAAAAATCTTGATGATTGGATGGGAAATAGGAAATTCACCCCAGGGATCACTTCTGTGGCTCTGCTTGACAGTGGCACAGGAAAATAATTTTCTTGGGTGGTAAAAGTCAGGGTACCTTTTTGGCTGAACTTGTATAGGCCCTAGGGCCGATAGCCTAGTATGAACCTATGAACCTATATCTGTGAGTGTAGGGAGCATATCTGTGAGTGTAGGGAGCATATCTGTGAGTGTAGGGAACATATCTGTGAGTATAGGGAGCGTGTCTGTGAGTATAGGGAGCATGTCTGTAAGTGTAGGGAATAAATCTGTGAGTGTAGGGAACATATCTGTGAGTGTAGAGGGTGTATCTGTGAGTGCAGGGAGCGTATCTGTGAGTGTAAGGTGCGTATCTGTGAGTGTAGAAGAGCATATCTGTGAGTGTAGGGAGCGAATCTGTGAGTGTAGGAAGCGAATCTGTGAGTGTAGGAAGCGTATCTGTGAGTGCAGGGAGCGTATCTGTGAGTGTAGGAGAGCATATCTGTGAGTGTAGGGAGCGAATCTCTGAGTATAGGTAGCATATCCGTGAGTGTAGAGAGCATATCCATGAGTGTAGGGAGCATGTCTGTGAGTGTAGGAAGCATAACTGTGAGTGTAGGAAATGTATCTCTGAGTGTAAGAAGTGTATCTCTGAGTGTAGGAAGCATATCTGTGAGTGTAGGGAGCATATCTGTGAGTGTAGGAAGCATATCTGTGAGTGTAGGGAGCATATCTGTAAGTGTAGGAAGCATATCTGTGAGTGTAGGGAGCGTATATATATCAGTGTAGGGAGCATATATATGAGTGTAAGGAGCGTATCTGTGTGTAGGGAGCGTATATGTGTGTAAGGTGCATATCTATGAGTGTAGGGAGCATATCTGTGTGTAGGGAGCGTATCTATAAGTGTAGGGAGCATATCTGCGAGTGTAGGGGAGTAAATCTGTGAGTATAGGGAAGCACATCTGTGAGAGTAGGGAGCAAATCTGTGAGTGTAAGGAGCATATCTATGAGTGTAGGGAGTATATCAGTGAGTGTAAGGAGCATATCTGTGAGTGTAGGGAGAATGTGAGTGTAGGGAGAGTATCTGTGAGTGTAAGGAGTATATCTGTGAGTGTAGGGAGAATATCTGTGAGTGTTTGGAGCATATCTGTGAGTGTATGGACCTTATCTCTGAGTGTAGGGGAGCATATCTGTGAGTGTAAGGAGTATATCTGTGAGTTTAGGGAGTGTATCTATGAGTGGAGCATTGCCAGAAAATGCCATTAAAATCCAGTCAAGTACATTATCTGTGCCCATCACACTGTCATGTCAGAACGAGTTGAGAGTAATCAGGCACTAAGTGTGGTCACCAACAGTTACTGTTTGTTTGCTGAGGAATATAAAATAAAGCAGTGACAAGATCATCAGCAGTATTTTCTTATTTATTTATTTATTAGCATTTGTTTACCAGGAAAGTCTGACTGTGTAAGTTGCCCATTTACAGCTGAGGCCCTGGGAGAAAAACTACACAAAATAGAAAAGTTTTACAATGGCAATTTTTTTAGAAAAACACATTTTTAAAGGTAAATGTTACAATGTTAAAATTGTACAAGGGCAACAAATTTTCAACGCTGAATGTTATGAATTTAAAATTTACAAAGATAATTTTTCAACCTATATATTTACACACAGTGAGTCTTGGCTTAATTAAAAAAAATACATTACCTGTATCTATCAGGCGATACCCTTCCTCCAGTTGTTTAAAACCATTCTAAAAGACTTTCCAGCCAAAATCTGTCTTTCTTGCTCAACCCCAGAATTAACTGTACAGTATCTCTAAATATGAGCAAGTACCTATTTATAACTTATACTCCCTTAATCCTCCTTCATCACTCACTTCATTGTTTCAATTTCTGTCTCCTGACCTTCTGTGTAAATATGCCCTAACCCCGTTTTTTTTTTCCCCTCACTTCATGTTGCAATTCCTTTCTCTAAACTGGCTAAAATTTCTCTAAATGTTAAATCATTGCCATATAAGTTGTAGTGATTTTTAACCAATGTTTTGTATTATTTTTGAAGATTGTAAATTTATTGTTCTTAAATGTTTTTGCAATCATTAAGGTCACACAGCAGGCAAATGAGGGCTGAGAATCAAACCACAGGAACTACATGACACAGCCTCAACCCTGTATGCCAGTTGCAGACAAGTTAAATGTATGTTGTATCCCATGTGCGTTTTATCCTTCCACTTTAGAGCTGATGTAGGATATCTGCATCTGGTGCAGTATTTGTGTCAATCCCAATGTCAAATAATGGAGCTGATAAGACAGAAATAAAGAAATATTGAGTTACATAGTCGTGTAATGATGAATACATTTTCCCAGGTAAGGGGACTGACTATATGACAGGTTAGGAGCCTTAACATGGCTTTGTCAAATCTTAGGCTCACTGCATGTGATTTGTTACAGGAAGTAATAAGCAATCAGCAACTGTATCGAATTTCATAGTTACTGGTGACAACATAAGAGATATTGAAGTGGCTAAATAGGAAGGCAGTACCAAGGCAAGCTGGGAGTTAAAAGCATACTAAACAAAAAAGATTGTAATGTTGCAGCAGTGTGGGTCAATAAAAGTAAAGTTATTGGGCAATGACTTATGGTTATACACAAGTGTCTATTTGGGTGGACTTCACAATTAAAAGGGGAAAAACTCTTTGCTGGGAGGGTTTTAGTAAAAAGTAGCAAATTCTAAGTCTAAGAGGAGCAGCCCATGGATGTGAGGATGTAAGGGAGCAGTAGCAAGTTCTTAGCCCAGGTATGGTACCCAGGGCCCTGCTGAGAAGATTTTGAAAGCTTGATATATGTGTTGTTGATCAGCAGACCTACCAAAATGTTATAAAAGTGACTGGTAATGTAGACATGGGGGATAAGTCACTGTGGGTATATTTGAAATGGTGAGGAAGGACTCCTTACTTAGGGTGCCTGCTTCTATCTGACCTTCCTCTTCAGGATTCTGCTCCTTGAAATGAGTGTCCCCAAATTCAGGATTCAGGTGCCGTGTACACATACATATATATTGAAATCCCACATGATCGAAGACAACAACATTGAGACGAAAACAGCGAATCTTCACGTCATCGACTCTTCATAACACCGAGAATGTACCCATGGAAAGTAACCAGTCGGCCATGGGAGTTTGCCCTTTTCTCCACTGTAGTGTGATTTCAGAGTTGGCATAATTTGTTAGGGGGGAGGGGGGGCCCCACTTATGTGGGTTTGAATTGATTTCCTGTTTTTTGTTGTGCTTGTTGATCGGATAGTTACTTTTCCTGGGTAAATTCTCAGTGTGATGAAGAGTCAGTGACCTGAAGAGTCACTGTTTTCATCTTGATGTTTTTTTTCTTCGATCATGTGGGATTTCGATATTATCAGCTAGACCCATACATATATATATATATATATATATATATATATATATATATATAAACAAAAACAAACACGCATAAAAACAAAAACAAACTCTGTGCGTTCACCAGGTTGAAGTACTAAAATTATGGTTTAATAATACAATATAAACCCCATAGAAAATAAAAGTAAAAATGACAGCTTTCGAGTAATCCAACCCTTCATCAGGTCTGATATTGTATATATATATATATATATATATATATATATATATATATATATACATATATATATAGTTATGGGTATAGTTTGGAGATTATGGGAGGGGAAGACTGCCTTTAGAAGAAATGCATTGCCTGAGATGTTGAAGAAATAACAACATAAATCCAAAATCCATAAACCTCAACAGTGGTCTATATTATGTTCTCGAAAGCCAACAGTGTAGAATCTGACATTGTCGATACGAGAATAGCGAAAGTGCAGAACATTGAACGGATAAACAGAAATCTCTGTAAGGGGAGATTTCCGTTTGCTTCAAGTCTCGGAGTTGGTATATTTAAGTAGCAGGGGGTGTGGGGGGTGTGGGGGGATTGCCCCCTGCCTGCACCCTTTAGATTTTTTTTTATTTATTTTTATGAACATTCGAAATTGTAATAGTTCGATCATTAAACATCGACTTTTAGTGATTCGAACTATTACACTTTCCATGTTCTAATACAGACCCGCTCAACAGATGCACTTGTTTACATCAATGCCAATAATAGCTGACTTTACTAAAAATAAGAGGCTATAAAAGTAATACTGTGCTTAGAATTCATCAGTATGATCCCTAGGAACTCAGTACACACCTTCAAAAATATTCAGTATCCCTTTGAGCTGTGAATTGCTTGCTGATAGACTGAAGAGGAGAAAGGTTTTAATGATTCCAACTATACGTTGTTATATATTGAGCAAAATTGTTTTTTCACTGTTCTCAAGGTTTTTTGTAATGTCACGTATGCTTTGTTATGTTACTAAACAAAATTCTTTTTCAGTGTTCTTGCAAAGCGAGATGACACCGAGCATGAACCATTATCTTTTGCCTGACTTGCATACATGGGTGTTTGACAGAGTAACGTGTGCTTATATCCTAGAAAGTTATTACTGGAAGTTTAGATTAAAGTAACTTATTAATCAGCAAAGGGCAATAAGATAGGGAGCAGCCGCAAAAAAATGTCTAATGATAAGAAATCTTGATGCCCCAGGGACAGGGGCTAATAGCACAGGCTGACATTTTCCATCATACAAGCCAGGAAATAATTTCAGAATCCCAGTGGTGCTGGGAAAAACAAATCTGAAGGAAGTTTTTGATCCTACTAGATTTTGAAAATGGTGCAAGAAATCTCTAGGGTTTTCTGTCTGTTGCACAAACACACTGCAATAAACATTTATGAAACTCATTATGAAATTAAGTTTAGTATATCAATTATTGAATTGCAGTATGATCCTAACAGTATTTGATTTGTTTATGGTAGATGGTATCTTCAAATTTATGGATTGGAATACATTAATGTGTTAAGTTGGCACATATAATATTGCTTAATGCAAGCTAGCTGCAGCATTATGCAGGCTTATGCAATTCATTAATGTGTTATGCAGTGCGCTGAAGCTACCTTTGAATTATGTAAAGTCTAAGTAAATAAACCACTTACAAATAAAAAGACTGTCAAGTCCAGATTAATGTCTTTGTAATATTCAGACAGGTGAATATGCCACTGATGAGGAGGATGACACAGGCCCTGCCATCACTACCGCAGAAATGGCAATTGAAGTGTTTGACCTGCCTGAAGGAACAGATATGTTCTCACCTACTGAAATAGATGCCGCAAAACTGGCTCACAAATTCAAAGAGGTAAGTGGCTTTGTATTGCAGAAAGGCTGGTTTGAGAGCTATAGGTCTGAGCGGTAAGCAAGTCATAATGGCTGAGGAGAAAAGCAGAGGTTTAGTAAACACTGCCAATTTAAACAAGCTATTTATTAGAATAGGAATACAAATTTTAAAGTCCCAACAGATATGGAGTTTAGGTCTTGACAGCTTAGAAAAGTATTATAAACTAACATTTCATATTTATTCTCATAGAAAACTTTTTTTGCCTGAGTCTGTGTTTGATATAACAGTTTGCTTTAGTCACTACAGCTGTGTTAGTAATGTATTCCATTTGAAGATAATGAGCAGGTTTTGGTAAACATTGTTAGTTGTCTTCATTAATATATAAATCCTCCTTAAATTAACGTATTATCATAAGTCGAATAAAAGCCCGAGCTCTTCCAAATATTAGTATCACAGATTTAAAGTTGGTATACAGGGGTACCATGAAAACATTATGACCCATGTTGTTCTATGAAATGTGACATGAAATTTGATTTTAGTTTCCTTTGCCAGTTATTTTTAAATAATCCCGGATTTGGGAAGTCTTAGAACAATAAAAAGTTTACAGTGTAAATCATTGTAAATTTACAGTGTGTGTGTGTGTGTGTGTGTGTGTGTGTGTGTGTGTGTGTGTGTGTGTGTGTGTGTGTGTGTGTGTGTGTGTGTGTGTGTGTGTGTGTGTGTGTGTGTGTGTGTGTGTGTGTGTGTGTGTGTCGCCTAATGGTTAAGGTGTTTGCCTTACAAACGCAAGGTGCAGGGTTTGAGTCTCACAAGGGATAATTGGCTAGGCTTAAATTGGCTCGCAAGGGCAGTTAGCTTAGTACTAACCTATGAACCTGTGTGGTGTGTGTGTGTGTGTGTGTGTGTGTGTGTGTGTGTGTGTGTGTGTGTGTGTGTGTGTGTGTGTTTACATATATGGATTAATGCTATGTAAGTTAGGTCTTCATGCGTGGTAAAACTATGGTCTTTTGTGCAACCCTGGAGTTAGTATATTTAATTTCAGGGAGTGTGGGAGGAAAAACTATTTTTCTGTTTTACTTTTCATAATCACAAATATAACCTATTGGTTTACATTTGCTCTTACTTTTTTGTGATGTTTTTAATAGTGATTAATGGTAAATGCCAGTGAGTTTGTTCAGTATTTTGTGTTTCAATCAAACTCACCAGTGATTATTTATTATAAACCCATGTATGTATACAGAGAAGGTCAGAAGGAGTTGCATTGTGTCTTTGTGGATTTAGAGAAAGCATATGACAGGGTGCCTAGAGAGGAGTTGTGGTATTGTATGAGGAAGTCAGGAGTGTCAGAGAAGTATGTAAGAGTGGTACAGGATATGTATGAGGGTAGTGTGACAGCGGTGAGGTCTGCGTTGGGAGTGAAGGGTGCATTTAAGGTGGAGGTGGGATTACATCAAGGATCAGCTCTGAGCCCTTTCTTATTTGCAATGGTGATTGTCAGGTTGACAGACGAGATCAGACAGGAGTCCCCGTGGACTATGATGTTTGCAGATGACATTGTGATCTGTAGTGAGAGTAGGGAACAGGTGGAGGAGACCATGGAGAGGTGGAGATATGCTCTAGAGAGAAGAGGAATGAAGGTCAGCAGGACTAAGACAGAATATATGTGTGTGAATGAGAGGGAAGATAGAGGAATGGTGAGGATGCAGGGAGTAGAGGTGGCGAAGGTGGATGAGTTTAAGTACTTGGGATCAGCAGTTCAGAGTAGTGGTGAGTGTGGGAGAGAGGTGAAGAAGAGAGTACAGGCAGGATGGAGTGGGTGGAGAAGTGTGTCAGGAGTGATTTGTGACAGATGAGTACCAGTAAGAGTAAAAGGGAAGGTCTACAAGAGGGTAGTGAGACCAGCTATATTATATGGGTTGGAGACAGTGGCATTGACAAAAAGGCAGGAGTCAGAGCTTGACGTAGCAGAGTTGAAGATGTTAAGATTTGCGCTTGGTGTGACGAGGATGGACAGGATTAGGAATAAGTATATTAGAGGGTCAGCCCAGGTTGGAAGGTTTGGAGACAAAGCCAGAGAGGCAAGATTATGTTGGCTTGGACATGTGCTGAGGTGGGATGCAGAGTATATTGGGAAAAAGATGCTAAGGATGAAGCTGCCTAAGATAAGGTTTAAGGATGTTGGTGAGAGAGGACATGCAGGTGGTTGGTGTGACAGAGCAAGATGCAGAGGACAGGAAGAAATGCAAACAGTTGATCTGCTGTGGCGACCCCTAACGGGAGCAGCCGAAGAACAAGAAGAAGATATATGGATCTACTTTATAAAAATTGAAAAAACATTTACTCAAAAGGCATAACATTGAAACCACTTTAGCAGAACATCATATTATCAAACACCAGGAACATAGCAGTGTCACTCCAGGAAACTAACCACTGGGCCATCATGGTAAAAATACAAACCAAAGCAAATCAAACCCACCCATGTGGGGGTTTCACCCCCCCCCACACCTCACATGTGGGGGGCTGCTCCCTCCACACACCCCCTAACTAAATATACCAACTCCAAGATTGCACTATGGTGGAGAAAAGAGCAAAGTTCACTATGAAAATGGCAGTTTCAGCGGAGACCTGGGTAGAAAAGCTCCAAAATATTATAAAACATTTTAAGAACAATCATTTTACCATCTCAAAAATAATACAAAAACATATTCTGTTTAAATAATTATATCAAATTAAAAATAAAACAGAACACTACACTGTAAAAACAAAGAAATGAAGGGTGAACACCATAAAAAAAATCTACAAAGTTTATTTCTAAGGATTAAGTGTTTTTGGCCATAAAACAAAGGCCTTCTTCAGAATAAACTACTCCAAAGTCTGCCACTTCAGTTCTCTGTAATCTAACTCTTCCTCTTTGTCACTATTAAAATATTGGGGTAAACAATCAATAACAGCAAAATAAAATTGTTGAGGTTATGACATGCCAAGGTTTGTTTAAACAATGCATTGTCAGTATTTTTACTTTTGATGGCATATGTGTTTGTACATACTTCTCTTCAACTGCCTGTTGGTCTTACCAATGTAAAATGATGTACAAGCTGAACACGTAGCTAAATTAACCACAAAAATTGACCCACAATTAAACACCCCTGGAACCTGTCAAATGCTGTTACTGGTACTCACTTCACAATATGAACCCTCTGTAACATACCTACAAACATTGCAGTTCATACATTTGATTCCCTTCTAACATTTCCTTAATTTTTTTTTTATAATATACCAGGGGTGAATAGTGGAGTTAATTACAAAGCAGTTTTAAACAGGAAAGTTCATTATGAAAAATGTAAATAATGTTTTATCTATCAAACTCTACCATACCCTGGAATAGACTGCACATACATGTCAAGCAGAGCACCTCCTTGGCCCTCATCAAAAGGAACCTTGACGATTGGATGGGAGATAGGAAATTCACCCCGGGGATCACATCATTCACCCTGCTAGACAGGTGTCCAGGGAAGTAAATATTGTGGGACGAAATATCCAGGAAATTATCGCTAGGCTTGTATAGGCCCTAGGGCTGGTAGCCTAGTACCAACCTATGAACTTATGAACCTATCTGTGGATTTGTATTAGAAATGTTTTTTTTTTTTACTTTTTTTTCACATTTTTAAAGTATGCACACCTTCATTACAGGAAATATGTTGATTGGCTGTTCATAATTGGGGTCAGTATTTAAAGATGATGTGAATGGGAGTAGTTTATTCTAAAGAAGGCCTTTGTTTTATGGCCAAAAGCGCTTAATCCTTGGAAATAAACTTTGTGGATTTTTATGGTGTTTACCATTCATTTCTTTGTTTTTATAGCGTAGTGTTCTGTTTTTTTTTGATAACTTTTTTGCACTACTTGGAATTTTTGGAGGCATTAACATAGTTTTGTATTTGTTTAATTATATCATATTAGACATAATGTGAAAACATTGGTTAAGAACAAATAAAAGCTGTATGACAATGATTTAAAATTTTAGCCAGTTTATAAAGAAATTAAAGGTAAATTAGTACAATGCAAACAAGAATTGCATTATGAATTTAGAGAAAAGCAAGCTTATGATATATTTAGAGACACGAAGGACAGAAACAGTATTCTTGAATTACCAAATTCTACCTGTCATCACCAACTTGGTGTTTTCGGCATTACTTAATTTTAATTAAAAAATGTGCTATAAATGATGAATAACACAGTTTACTATCAAAATATTGAAATCCCTAACCACAAATGTTCACATCCCCAAACTGGTACAAAAAACACCCTTAAGCTGACTGCTCCAGATGTCAATTCATTCGGAAGGCAAAAATCGACATTCAGCAGTTACTGGACTGCTCACAATCTGAAAAAATACAGTTTTAAATGCATACATATTTCTACTGTTTGCAGGGGGGCAAGCCCCCCTGCACCCCCCCACACCAACTGCTAATTATATATTCTAACTCCAAGATCGCACTGCAGTGAGGAAAAGGGTAATTTTCCTGATCCCCACTGTAGTGCGATCATATTCAAAACACTGATGCTCAAAACTGCGAATACAAGCTATGTGCTGACGTTTCAGAGTTGACAGAATTTGCGTTTGCAGTTTTGCCTTTTTGCACCTTTCCATTCGACCTTCTGACAGACAGTAAGGTACATTTAATTATTTTGATAGTAAATTGAATGACACTGCTGCTGCTCTGTCATCTTTAATTTCTGTTGATGCATCTAGAAGCTGAATCTTATCTGTCAACTTTTTTACAATAAAAGCCCCTGTTTTTTCACCATATGTGTCACTTTCCTTTCAGGAAGCTGTCAGTGTCATTAGCGTCAATATCTAGAGTTAGCATGATTGTACTGTATATTTGCAAGTAAAGCTCCATATTGTTACTGCTCATATCTAGTCCCAGAAGTATAGCCAATGGAGGCAGTATCACATGAGGTAGTTTCAGTAGTATCTAAGTACCTATGTCACCTTCCAAATTCTTGTTTTTTGTGTGTCATTGTTGCTGCACCTCTGTGGTTTCTAGTACAGGGCTGTATATGCACCTATTTTATCTGTCGCCTTCTTCTTGAATTTGATAACTGGTAAGCCTACTGCTCACATGCCAGCTGATGGGCGAAGAGTGGTCATCACAGTTCTTAGGCCATGTCTTATTTTCTGAAGCCTTTTTTTGTTAGTCTGGGTTTGTAAGGTGTCTTGGTCTCCTGAAAAAGTAAAGATTTATGTATTTTTTTTTTTTGGCCATCAGAGCAGTCATACTGACAGTCTTATCAAATGCATATCAACCTACCAGTGTAAACAGAGGTGTATTCATGGGGTTTTGATGCAGGCTTTTGGACTGCTTCTAGCAGTTTCCTTGTCAGAGTAATTCTGTTATTGCATGCATCAACTTCATCTTACCTATGCTGTCATTGTCCCTGGAGCCCGAAAGTTCAGGTGTTCACCTGTTCACCTATTTGGAAAGTAGGAGGTAGTTCACATAATTTGCTGAGCTTATGGATGAATTTCACTGTTGTTTGGAGTGGCATCAGTGACCCATGCATGGTATAACTAACCATCCCCTCTTTTATGATTAAACAAATTATTTCATTACACAACTACATTGTTCAGAGCAAGTAAACAATAATAATGTCCACTCTGACCCAAAGGAAAAAAGCTAATACCCTAGCTTTCAAATTTACTTCACGTTTTACTCCACCCACAGTTATAGCTATTCCACAAATTCCACAATCCAATCCACACCCTTTAATTACTATGGAACAAGTTGCCTTATCCCTTTCAAAAGCTAAGAAGACCTCATCCATGGGGTCTGATAGTGATAGGTTAGGTGAGTTGTAGAGATGCCTACTACCTACACACACATACCTTACACAGGTCAGCCATTTTGTCTGTAGGAGCAACTTCATTTTTGCATGTTACTAAACCTCGCTAGAGTGCAGTAGCCAAGAAAGGCACATTAATTCTCCGATGTCTGGCTTTCGCCATTTCAGGGCATTGCGGAGGGGTTGCAGGTTTTTAGTTTGAAATCGGTAGACATTATGTTGAGTGAAACCAGGATGATTTTCCACCTAGAACACATTCCACTGGTAAGTATGGAGGATTGCTAGTTCAGTTGTGTTGTGCTGTGTTTGCTTGATTTACGCTGGCTCTGCCCTTGGAAGAGGAGAATTTTTTGTAACAGCAGGGATATCAGAAATGGAATGAAAATACCAAAAAAATCAAGGATCCAACGAGGTGGGAGTTGAACAGTTAAGAAGATCGACCCTTAGGTTAAGTAGCAAAGATGGTCTTAAGAGAATTCTGCACACTGACAAGGTGACTGACAACCTACCTTTCTCCTTTCCCAAATGATGGATATTGTTAGGTTTTGTAAGAGCATTAACATTTAAACAGTAAATTTTCATTTTCTGAAACATAATTCATGCTGAGCTCTGTAAGGCTCCACAGGTATGTATGTGAGATAATTTAAAACAAAGGATAGAAGTTTTAAAAAGTGTTAGATCCTGACAGTAGGTTATTGAAGTTGCTTGTGGCTGAACCCTAATAGTAGGTTTTTATGGTAATTAGGGAAGGTAAAAGTTTCATTAAAACGGGGATGCAGCAAATGTCACACTTGTGTGGGATTACCTGTACAGGTAACAAGTCTGTTTCTTTCAGTAACATGAAAATACATTGTTCTATACTTTGTATTAGGTACATGAAACAGAAAAAAAAACAACCCAGGCTTCCCACAATGGTATATGGTTTCACAAAGGGGATCCACAATCTCATATTTTGCTTACAATGCAAAATTCCATAGGTGAGGGTGGAGATCCTGCTCCAACTTTACTCCTCTCCCCCCCCTCCCAGCCTTCCCTCAGGAAATACCATCAAATACAACTCTTCACAGGTCCTTAATGCTCTCTCCAACACCACAAAAACACTACATCAATGGGCCCAGGCAGTATCCCATGATGTCTTCTAAATAGAGTGAAACATGACCTGTCAGGGCCTCTGCAATTACTATTTAACTGTAGCCTCCAAACAGGCTTTGTGCCTCATGAATGGAGAAAGAAACAGTTATCCCTCTGAACAAAGCTGGGCCAGCTACAGCACATAAGTCTCACTAGTCTTGTATGTAAAGCCATGGAAAGAATTATCATGGAGATGATCAACAGCAATATAGTAAGCCTCCAGACACTGGACCTAACCCAGTTTGGTTTCATCAAAAGCAGATCATGTCTACTCAACCTGGTGGACTTCTTTGAGAAGGTTACCAAAGCAATGGATGAGGGCAAAATTGTTCACACTGCTTACTTTGACCTGGCCAAGGCATTTGACACAATAGCCCACTTGGGCATTGTTGACAAACTCAAGAGGTTTGATACAAACCCATGTGTCACCCAGTGGATAGCCAAATGGCTCACAGACAGGCCCAGAAAGTCAGAATTGGGGAGTCTACCTCTACAAAGAGACTAGTCACAAGTGGAGTCCCTCAGGGATCAGCCCTTGGACTGCTCCTTTTTTGGCATTTACTTCTCAGAAGTCAAGGCCAATGTCAGTGGTCTCTGACTGACTAAATTCACAGATGATTGCAAATTAGGAGCTGTCATTGAGTCTCACACTGACACAAATATTCTCCAGGAGGGGTTGATACAGACAAATAGCTGGTGTCAAAGCCATGGACTAAAACTAAATGCCAAGAAATGCATAATAGTATAATTTGGAAAGTCATCCATCCCTGGTAACTATCGTATTGACAACACACCACTTAGAGATGTCCCAGTAGTCAGGGAGTTAGGGACACACACAGATAGTAATCTAGCTTTTTATCATCATGTGTCTACAGTGGTGCGGAAATCATTCTCTGTTCCACAATTTTTAAACAAAGGTATGGCATCCAAGGAAGTCATTGATCCACTGTATTCAGCATTCATCAGACCTATCATTGAGTACAATGCACCCTTTGGTATGTAGCTAACCAGACGCATCCAACAACTGGAATGTCCACAGAGGGCATTCTATAGAAGATTCTATAGCATCTTCCTTTGGCACATTCTCTTCAACTTCATCCTGTGCCAGCTGTTGCTCTATCTTATGGGAACTCACTGGCCTATCTCTCCTCAACATTGACTGCATCAGAGTTTCCTCAGTTTCCTGTTCTGTCCTGTGTTGTCTAACTTCAAGTGAACATTTATACTGGTTTCCTGTGGAAGGCTCCAAAATATCTTGATATGGCACCTGAGCAATTGCTTCCTGTTCCCCTGGTTCCCCCTTAATTTGGATATCCATTGCTCTATCCTGTTGTGGCGCTTTCTGCATTCAGTTTTCTACACCAAATCCTTCTCTTTGCAGCTGCTCCATTACTTCACTTTCTATTTCTTTGACTTCCCCATTATTAATCTTTTTTCTACTTTTCCTCTTAGTCTTCTTATTTTTGTATTGTAAAGTTTTCCATGTCCAGATTCCTTTGCCCATATTTTTCTTCAAATATCTTTGGTGCTGCTCTTTTTGTATTAGTTTTGCTTTCTCCTTTACATAAATATTACACCATATTAACTCTCTTTTCCTTTCCCCTGTCCATATTTTTTCTTCACATGCCTCCTGGTCTTCTTGCTTTTCCTTATTTTGGGGACTCACTCCATCATGCTGTGATGTAGTCTGTGTTAGACCTTCTACATTAAATCCTTCACTTCGCAGGCACTCCATAACTTCAACTTCTATTTCTTTAACTTCTGCTTTAATTTTTGTGCTGTTCATTTTTTATTATGAATTTTCCATATCTGGATGCTGTTTCCTGTATTTCTCTTCAAATATCTTTGACACTGCCTTCTCTATATTAGTTAACTTGGCTTTCTATTTTGCATAAATATTAAACCATATAAAATTTCTCTTTCTTTCCTATGTTCATATTTCTTTTTTATATTTTTCAAATATCTCTAGGTTTTGTTGTTTATATTTTTGTGCTTCCTGAGATGCTTCTTTTTCCAAACAGATCAAAGTTTCTTGATCTGTATACTGTTTTCCAAAAAAATCTGTTGTATTAATGAATGCAAATTTTTATTTGAAGCTTCTGACAGTTTTTCTTGCAGAAGTATTTTTCTTTCCTCTAATTTCTCTCATAATCATTTTGTATATCTTATGTCTGGAAATTCTGGACTTTTTACATAATAGTAACAATACGTAATTTCTTTCCTATCCTCAATAGTCCACTCTGTTGTCTTTACAGCTCTTCTTTGGCCAGTCAATTTTTGTGATTTTTGTGGAATGCTACTTTATTCTACAACGGGGGGGGGGGCATCTTCCCCCTAGGCCTGACCTGGCCCCATTGTAGGGGCCCCATTGTAGGAATGTTTCCATATTTTGAGGATTCTACACTGTAATTTTTTCCAGTCCTGGCACCGGTGTGCCTACCAGGATTGGGCACTTTTTTATCCTGGGTCTTGTGCACCCAGCTATCTTTTTTTGTTTTTGACTTACTTCTGTCCATGATTTATACTATATAAATACAATCTTGATATCAGTGTTGCCTTGGTGAGATTTTATGAAAAACAGGGTCCACCTCACAAAGGTACTCACCAAGACTTGAGGATGAATTCAATTTCAGCACTACTACTCTCCTTTGCTTGCTGACTTTTCATCTCTCCATTAGGACCCCTATACTTGCAACCATATTTATGTGTTTTCCACATTTCTTGCCTTCTCATATGGTCTTTCACCTTATATTTCAAACCCTGGTAACTAAACCTAATAGTCACTAAAATAATACAGGGCATAAGTAATGTGTTCTGTGTAGACTCTATCCCTGTATTCTGTCTCCTACAGGCTTTTGCAGGGAGTTCTATGCCTGGCATAGAGAGCATTGTCAGACCCTACTCTGACGGACCTCGTGCATATCCACAAAACAAAGAGTAGCAGAATTACTCATTCTAAAGACTTAAACCTTGCCTGTAATATAAATAGGACCTTCTGGAGAGATAGGTATGTATCCCAGAGACTATCCCTATGTGAAGCAGATTTCCTCCCTAACCCAATTCATGTGCAACTTGGACAATTGGATGGGAAACTGGAAATTCATCCCTGGTTTGGTACCTATGTCTGTAATGCAAACGGGTAACCTGTAAGTCTTTTATCTCCCAGGCCCCTGCTTACACTTATCAAGGGTATCAGAACTTGTCAGATTTGGGATGCATGTCTAGGCTTAAAAAGGCCTCTGTGGTCATTAGCCTAGTAAACACCTATGAACAATATTGCCTGATTATCAGTACCAAATATGGCCTGTCTGAGTCCTTATTTAATCTCTTTAATGTAAACCTCACCACTTACTATATATTCTTGAATCCTGGAAAACAGCCAACCCACAGGAGTAAGTCAACCACAGACCCTGGTAACTAAACCCAATAGTCTTTGTAGACATGTATGTAAATCAGTGGGACATACTATCTCAGACCTCATTAATCTTGACGTTGAAAATCTCTTAACCCTGGGCTGTCATCATTTTAGCTTTGTCAGAGGAAGTTCGTGCCTCCTTAACCTCATTAATTTCTTTGAAAAGTTGCCAAATTAGTGGATAGTGGTTATGCAGTACATACAGTATATCTGGATGCAGCCAAGACTTTTGACCCTATTCCCCATGCAGGCATTACTGACAGACTTGTAAGTCTGAATATAAATCTATGTATTAAGTGGTGGATTGCTGTCTGGCTGTCTGACAGAACAGATTTAGTTAGAGTCATTCGTTCCATTTCGGAAAGCAAAGAATGTCACCAATGGTGTACCTCAGGGCTTAGTTTTAGGTCCTCTCCTATGTGGCACCTATTCTTCAAACCATAAGGCCAATACTCCTGGCCGTTGGTTGTCAAAGTTTGCAGACTACTGTATATTGGGAGTTGTTCAATCTTTTGCTGACTCACAATTGCTCCAGCATGGTTTAGACCATCTTAGCAACTGGTCCAAGGATAATGGTCTCAAATTAAATATGAAAAAATGTAACATAGTCAGTTTTGGTAAACAGAGCATTTTTACAAATGACATAGGTGACACAGCCCTCCAGTCAGTCACTGGCACTCTTGTTTATAATTCCTTATTGTTTGACTATCACGTCTCAACAGTAATCCAGAAAGTATTCTGTCTATCTCATCTAATTTCCAAAGGCATCTCTACTAGATCCAAATGAGTCTTAATTCCCTGTACTCATATCTCATCAGACTTATTATTGAATATAATATAGCTGTTGGCCTGCATTTGTCTAAACGTATCACTCTGCTTGAAAGACCTTAGAGATTTGCAGGTAAAAGATCACTTGCTTCAGAAATCTTAGCTATCTGGACAGACTGGCAGCCCTCTCTATATACTCAGTCTCATAGATTCTTCCTTGGAGATCTATGTTTAGCCTTTCATGCCATGAAGGACTCAACCCTCTTTAACCTCCTATTCCATTATGGAACAAATGCCACCTAAGGAACTAAGCCTTCACCAACTGATAAATAGGACATGCTGGCATGATAGATTCATATCCCAACATATCCCCACCTCTGGAATAAACTTCCACTGCATGTAGAGTAGAACCATTGACACCTTCAGGGTAAACTTACATAACTGGATGGGCAGAGTCAGTTTCTCCCACGTTCTATATTGTCTTGCCCTCCTTGAGGCTGGAGGAAAATTCTGAATTTGAGTTCTTGCTAGGCTTGTATGCAAACTGATTTCCTAGTGCTTTCTCAGGACCTATGAACCTATAATATTTTTATTATTTCTGTCAATAATTGCAGACATTAGAGTTTCATACTTTCTCCTTTTCAGCATAAAATCATAGTAAGACATGTATAAGAAAAAACTTTCTTCCATTTACTTTCTAAGTGAGTTACAGAGGTATTTAAAATTGTCCCTAATTTTGGGCCTTTGTGCCCCCCACTATTATTTTTGGTTTTGTCCCTAATGCTAGAGCTGAGAAACAGACAGCTATGTCCCTTATGGAAAAAAGAGTAGACAAGTTGAATGAGCCTTTTTCAAATCAACAGCAAGTGTATAGAATTGCTAAGTAAAGGATGCTTCTCCAATCTCCTCAAAGTTTGTCAGTGACTGTAATATTCTTTCTGTCGTAAAACATATCATAAGAGAAGTCAAGCAAATTCAAAGTAATTTGAAATCCATAGTACTGTCAGTCACAGTCAGTGCTTCTATATCTCTCTAATCTGTTGCTGCCTGGAAGTAGTCTGTATCTCACCTTTGATAATCACATTGCCAAAGTGGTTAGAAAATCTTTCTACGTGGCCCACCTAATCACAAAAAGGTTCGCATCCAGATCAAAAGAGATCATTGTGCCCCTCTACTCATCACTCATCAGACCCATCATAGAGTATGACGCCCCATTTGGGATGTACCTTACAAGACAGCTGCAACAGCTGGAAAGACCACAGAAGTACCTCACCAAGAGGATCGCTGGCCTCAAACAGATGCCCTATGCAGCTTGACTGAAGAAACTCCAGCTGTACTCGGATGCATACCGCCTACTCAGAGGTGATCTCTGCCTGACATACAAGGCCATGTCCAACCCAGAATTGATGGACATGCTCCACCTAAAGAAAACCTTATCCCCTCGAGCCACACGCTCTAGGGATCTAAACCTTACCACAACAATAAATAGGACATGCTGGAAGGATAGATTCTTGTCCCAGAGAATTCCCATGCTTTGGAACAAGATTCCAATCTACATTAGGCAGAGCTCCTTGCTAACACTCTTCAAAAGAAACCTTAACGAGTGGATGGGAAACAGAAAGTTTACCTCAGGGATCACTTCAATGGCTCTGCTGGACAGAGGCACAGGGAAGTAATCTAAGCGGGCGGCGAAAGCCATCACATTCTGGCTAGGCTTATAAATGCCTTTGGGCAGATAGCCTAGTACCTACCTATGAACCTATGTTCAGGTTTCAGTTTATAACCAACATGGCAGTCTGGAGAAGATTACTTTCTATTTTTCAAGGTATGTGGTCTTCATGGCTTTTGAATTCGTATATAGAGAGTCATCATCATCTTCTTTCGGCTGTTCCTGTTAGGGGTCGCCACAGCAGATCACCTGTTTCCATTTCTTCCTGTTCTCTGCATCTTGCTCTGTCACACCAACCACCTGCCTGTCCTCTCTCACCACATCCATAAACCTTATCTTAGGCCCTATCTTAGGCCTTATCTTAGGCCTTCCTCTTTTCCTGTTACCTGGTAGCTTCATCCTTTTAACCCTTTTTTCCCAATATACTCAGCATCCTTCCTCGGCACATGTCCAAACCAACCTAATCGTGCCTCTCTGGCTTTGTTTGTATATAGAGAGTACAGAAGCATAATAAAATTTATTTTTATTTATTTATTTATTTTTATTTTTTTATTTTTACATTTGTTGACCGGGCTAGTCTAGCTGGATACATGTCCTTTTTCAGTAGAGGCCGGGGGAGATAAGCTCCAAGACATGGTCTAAATACAATAGTACAAGTTCTAACAACATAGAAAAAATATCAATATACTAATAAGAATAGCAACTTTAAAAAGGAAATAAAAATCATCAACAATGGTATTAAGTAATTAACGGTACAGAGTTTGTAACAGGATATATTATTGAGGACAAAAATCATAAAACAGTGAAATTTCAGGTATGGAGACATGTCAGGTTAGGTCATAGGTAAACAAAGGAAGTTAGGTGAGTAGTAATGAAGTAAAGGAGTTACTTAAGAAGAGAAAGTAAGAAGAGGATATAAAAAAAAGAAAAGGGGTAGATAAGAAAAGTATGATAAGATGGAAATAAAGTAGCAGAGGCTAGTAAGCGCTGGATAGGTTAGACACTTAGTAGAGGTAGATGACTAGTCTGGTTTTGAACAGGGGCATAGCCAGTGAGTTTTGAGGAGAAGTTTAAGTCTATTTTTAAAGAGAGATAAAGAGGTGAGTGAGGAGAGGTCACAAGGGAGAAGATTCCAGGATTTACCTACCAAATTAGAGAAAAGGGAATCCCCAGCTCTGTTGTTAGGTTTAGTGGTGTGGACTAGTAATTTTTGAGATGAGCGTAAGGACTTCAGATTTGTATAGGGGGTGATTAGGGTAGATAAACTTGGAGTATTAGAAGGTTTATAAAGAATGTTGTGGGCAAGGGTGAATTGGTGAAATTTAATCAGGTGTTGTAGTTCTAACCATCCTAGCTGTTTTAGGTTAATGCAATGATGGGTTCTGAATGGGTTCCCTATAGCAAATCGTGCTACATTATTATAAGCCATTTCCAATTTGTTGAGGTTATTCTTGGAGAGATTAGTAAAAATGGGAGAGGCATAAAGGAGTGCAGAGATCAAATGTGTGTGGGCAATAGTAGTTTTAGCAGTGGGGGAAAGGAAGGGTTTTATCCTATAGAGGGTACCGATTTTTTTATTAACTGTCTTTATGGTATTATTGATGTGGATGTCAAAGCTCAGATTATTGTCAATGGTGACACCGAGTAGTTTGGTGGTAGAGTCAGGAGATAGTATCATTGGTAGATGTTACAGAGAATTGAAGAGGGGAGGACTTATGAGTAGGCGTGAAGAGGAGGAGTTTGTTTTTTTTAGGGTTCAAGAGGAGGCAATGCTGAGAGAACCATTGTTCAACTATGTTGAATACTTTTTGGGTGAGAGCATGAAGGTCATGGGTTGATGTAGCTGAACATAATAGTGTTGAGTCGTCAGCATATTGTATGCAGGTGGCTTGTGGGATAGCTAGATGAAGGTCATTAATAAATATAGAGAAAAGAAGAGGTCCAAGTATGGACCCCTGAGGGACTCCTAAGGTAACAGGTAGAAGGGTGGATAAAGTGTTTTGCCAAAGTACTGCTTGTTGTCGGTTGTCAAGGTAGGATTGGAACCATTTTATGGAAAGTGGGTCTAATGACAGAGATTTCAGGATGTTTAAGAGAAAAAAAGAGAAGAGAAAAAGAGAAAAAAACTCTAGCCTTCAGATGTGAAGCTAACCTTTGCCCTTAGTTTGTGATTTTAATCCTAAAATGGCCTGAACCATCTTACTGAAAATGACAGAAATATTTTTTTACTGATTCATACAGGTTTTCTTTTTCTGACTCATGAAGAAGTCTTGTTTCTTTAACTAAACAATTTAATGCTACTGTTTACTATACTGCACATATTCAGATACAGACAGCATGCAGGCCTAACTCATGATCTTATGTTAACCCCTCCATCTTTCTGAAATGTTAGGTCATCCACCCTCATGGCAGATCTGAGCCAGCAACTGTTTCAACTACTTTCACTCACTCCAGTGCTTAAGCTGTTCTCTTCATCCTAAATGCACCTGTTCCTCTTAGCCCCTCAGATCTTATTTATGGCCTTTTGTTGCTGGTTCAGGTCTCTCGTGGATTTCTTCTACAGCAATTATATTTCCTTTTCATAATGTCTATAGTAAAAAAATGTATTGGCATATTCTCCCTCATTTCCCAGATTAGGCAGAGGCCTAATCCTCCTCATCACTTTTCTTTTGTGATTACTTTGTGTACTCCCTACATCTTCACATTTTCAGTTATTTGCTTATATCTACTTTTCTACTGTCAGTGTAACATTTTATTGCTTTTACACTGTTCGGTCAATAGTTCTACAGTTGGTGTTAGTGTAGTGTTTACATGTGCTTACCATCTGACATTGTTCATTTAAAATGGAGCTCTAAAAAATCTACTCAGCATGTTCACACAATTTTGCACCTGGATATACATGACTTGTGTGCCATTTGCCTGGGTGTGCAACATGTCCAGACCTCATGCAACATCTGCAAGACATTGGGGCCTTGCTTTCTTCTTGAACATTGCAGTAAACTCATCCTTAATGGCCTTTTACTTCCTAAATCTGGAAAAAAGAACAATAACTATAAGAATGAAGAGGAAAGGGAGAAAGAAACTGAAAAGCTAGGTACAGCGAGAGAGATAGAGAGAACCAGAAGATTCTGCTGCTTCTGCTTCCTTTAAGGTGCCTGACCATTCTTCCTTCCATGAGGCTCCAGATCTGATCTGTACAGGTTCATCTTTATCTATGTCCTTGGTTGAGCTGCCCATCTCCTTCATACCTGTTATTATTCCCTGTAGGCCCTCTTCGAGGGAATTTTGTAGTAGCCAGTCTTCTGAGAGGAAACTCTCAAAGTTACATGGCTCCTACCCTCCCTCCTTCTTCTCATTAAGTCTATAAGGCCTATTAAGAGCATCTTGAAAACTGATTGGGATCAAATGATGAGGACCTTTGTCAAAGCACAGATACGCATGGGTATCATCCCATCCTCCTCTATTTCTAGGATGGCTCAGGTTGTCCCACAGGCTCTAGTTACTTCTGCCTCTGCTCCGACATAAGTCTTGGTGCAGGTGGGCTCAGAGCTGATGATGATCCAGTGCATCCTCCTTCAGTACCGGTTGGATTCAGTTCATCAGTTTTGGATTTGCATTTGACTCAGTTGACACTGATTCCCTTTGTATTGAGTGGATCTTGGTACTATAATCTCAATGCCAAGTCTCTGGCTATTTCCTTTGTGCCAATGTTCTTGGTGCTGGGACTTTGACTTTTGAGATGCTGGCACCAGTCTTGCCACAGAGGCCTTCTGGACCATCATTGTTGGGGCTCCCTTCTAAGAAAAATCTGCTTTCTCTTCTTTGAAGTTGGTATCAGTGTCTGCAGGTGTTTTCTTGGGGCCATTAGGCTCCATGTCAGTGTCCGAGTTATTTGAGAGGATCACCACCCATCTTTCAATGCATGAAGGGGATACACCCTCTGAGTTCTTCCCATGGACATCAGTCTATCTGAGTGCTTAGGTCCTTATTCTCCACTCTAAGGACAGAGCAGCACAGAACACCTCAATCCTCCCTCCATCAGCAAGATACCCAAGACACTTTACGGTCTTCAGAATATCCATAGGTTCATAGGTTCATAGGTTCATACTAGGCTATCTGCCCAAGGGCATTTATAAGCCTAGCCCATAGTTATGTGGCTTTCGCCACCCCTTTAGTTTGAATAAAAACTATGCCTATCATTTTTCTGTGCCTCTGTCAAGCAGTGACACTGAAGTAATCCCTGGGGTATATCTGCGATCTCCCATCCATTGGTCAAGATTCCTTTTGAACAAGGCCAGCGAGGTGCTCTGCCTCACATGTACCGGGATTTTGTTCCACAGCATAGGGAGTCTCTGGGTGATGAATCTGTCCCTCCAGCACGTTCTATTTATAACCGTGTCAAGGTTTAAGTCTCCCGCCCTTGTGGTTCTGAGGGATCTAGATTTTTTGAGGTGAAGCATATTCATCAAATCTGGGTTTGACATGGCCTTATATGTCAGGCACAGGTCACCTCTGAGCAAGCGGTATGAGACTGAATAAAGCTGGAGTTCTTTCAGTCGGGCAGCATAAGACATATTTTTGAGACCCTTTATCCTTTTGGTGAGGAACTTTTGGGGCCTTTCAAGCTGCATCAGGTGTCTGGTCAGATACATCACGAACAGGGCATTGTACTCAATCATAGGTCTAATGAGTGATGAGTACAGGGGATGATGACCTCCCTTGATCTAGATGTGAATCCCTTCATGATCAGGTGGGCGATATAGAAGGTTTTCCTAACTACTTTAGCAACATGAGTGTCAAACGAAGACTACTGTCAACTTGGGTCCCCAGATCCCTGATGACTTTTTCTGTGCTCAGTGGATTGTCACCTATATGGTAGCTAGGGTAACCTTGTTTTTCCCGAAGGGTATGACTATGCATTTTTGGCGTTTAACTTCAGGCCATGGCTCTGGCACCAGTTATCCGTTTCTGTGAGGCCCTTCTGGAGGATATCTGTGTCAGATGTGTTTTCGACTATGGCGCCCAGTTTGCAGTCATCTGCAAACTTTGTCAGCCATAACCCTCCTGTGTTTGCTTGTACTTCAGAAAAGTAGATGCCGAACAAGAGTGGACCCAGGACTGAGCCCTGTGGGACACCACTTGTGACAGGCTTTGAGTCTGACATGGCTCCAGCAACTCTGACCCTGTGGGTTCTGTCGCTAGCCAGTTTGCAACCCATCTTGTGATGTATGGGTTTACATTCAAGCTGATGAGTTTTTCGATGATACCTGAGTGGGGTATTGTGTCAAGGCCTTTGCCAGGTTGAGGTAGGCTGTATGGACTGCCTTTCCTCATCAATGGCCTTGGTGACTGTCTCGAAAAGTCAACCAAGTTTAAGAGGCAGGATCTGCCTTTGACAAAGCCAAACTGGGTTGGATCCAAAGTCTGCAAGTTCCCTATGTCTTTATTTATGAGTTCCATTATGATCCTCTCCATGGCTTTGCAGATAAGGCTTGTCAAGCTAATGGGCGGTAATTTCCAGGGTCTGTGGAGGCACCGCCCTTATGAAGTGGGACCACAGTCGCGTGCGCCACTCCTTGGGTACGTATCCTGAGGTGAGGCTAAGATTAAACAGCTGTCCTAACTGTGGGTTTAATTCCTCGTTGAGTTCATGAAGCACACAGCCGGGGACACCATCCGGTCCCATGGATGCTGTGTTTTTGCCTTAGTGAGGGCAGTTCTCACCTGGGCGTTGGAGATGTTTGGGGGCTACAATCCTCTGGAATAGATATCTCTCCTTTTGGAGGGGGAGAAGTTTGCACTGAACCTGTCAGCCAGTATGTTAGCAATGTGTGTAGGTTCAGTAATTTTCACATCATTTTGAACTAATTCTGAGCATATCTGGGAGTTTCCTCCTAGGTTTCTAACATAGCTAAAGAAGGCCTTATGATTGTCTTTAGAGTCCTTGGCGATTTTTCTCTCAAAAATTGCCTTGGATGATTTTATGAGAGCTCTTAGTTTTTTACTTATAATGATCAAAGGTGTCTTACCTTTCAACTCCCAGAAAGTGTACTTGTAAGAAGAGACAGACAGATTTTTCTTAGCCCAAACACTGACCTTGATGAAGAGGAAGGTTTCCCCAGTCCCCTCCTGAAGATCATATATTTAGTGAGATTTTGAATTAATTCATCAAAGGGGTATTTTACCCAATGCCACCTTCCCCAGATGATGAGGTATTATTAGAAGGGTTAGAGTTTTCCACCTTTACTTCCTGGGTGGTTCCTCCCACCATCTGAATGATCAACGAGGTGGCAGAGAGAGCATAGTGGGAGCTTGATCTTACTGACTGCATGCCTTGCAAGCCTGAAAAGTTTATGTCTGTGTAAAAACAGACTGCTTTAGAGCAAGGGTCATCTTGTGGATTCTGTTATTGTGGCGGTGGGCACTAAGAAAGAACTTTCAGAAGAAAGCTTTGTGTTCCATTCTTCTAAAAAGGAATCTAGGATAATGGACCAAATTGCTACCATGCTGTCCATTACTAACTTCTCTGTGAGGCTACTACGCAATATAGTGGATGGGACAGACAGGGCAGCTGGTACCACTACTTTCATGTGTCACCTTTCCTGACTGTGTCTTTGTGACTTTGCAGGTAACTTTGACTTCCTTTGAAAATGCTCCTTATAGTGGAACCTTACACTTTGGCCCCAAAGTCAAGGAAGATTTGCAAAGTGAACAAAAAAGAAGAACTTTTTTATGGAGGTAGCCAGAAGTCACCTGTCTTTTCCCCAGGAGTTATGGTTGGTCATCACTCAAAACAACTGGGAGCATCATATCCTGAGGCTGCACAATTCCTTTCATAGAAACTCACCGAAAATCATCCCTGCCTCACCTAGATGTGCCACCATAACAAAAGAGAGTAACAGTACAGGATATTTCCCAGCTCCTTCAAAAAAGACATCCAAGAGGTTCCATCAGACCAGAGAGGGCCAACTGTTTATTCCAGATTGTTCTTGTGGTGTGGGAAGAAGGGTTTGCATAATGGTTAAAGTGTTTACCTCACAGAGACAGGGTACAGAGTTTGATTCTCTTAAAAGAGAAGCTAAATAAGTGGCCCACACTGGCAGCTATGAACCACTTTAGATAACAATAGGCTGGAAAAAATGGAAGAGGCTTTAAACAGATATTCAGATGAGCTGATAAAACTTCAAAAAGTCAGAGATCGAAATGAAGAAAAGGCTGGCTGATTATGAGACTGCTCAGGAAGAGAAGTTTCAAAAAATGGTATAATTAGAGGACAGATCATATAAGGAAAACCTGAGATTTTCTGCTGTGCCAAAAAAAAACTAGAAGAAACAGACTATATTCATTTTTATGAACACATGCAAGCAACTAGACTGGTATTCCACAACAGGATCTGTTAATTGAAAGGGCACATGGTATACATGCCCCAAACATAATCATGAGAAAGCATCTAAGACTTGTATTAGTAAAGATGTAATCTTGCCAGCAGAAAGATTAGATCCTGGCAAAAGTGTGGCAGAAGGGCAAAATATTAACAGTTGGTGACAGTAGAATGTTTGGGGGAGATGATTATTCTCTGTACACCAGGCAGAAGAGAAGCAAATTTATCCCAACAGTCAGGGAATGTTGAGAGGCAGGTGTGAGATTCAAGTTGTTGTATCTTCAGAATATTTTTTCTTAGTGGATTAAAGTGATTTTTTGATGCAGAACAGACCAAGGAGAAAATACAAATGTTTTTCGAAGAAAAAGTGAGCCATCAAGCAGAAGGGGACTCGGCTTCTCATTCTTCTGATAATGAAGAGCATGGATAGACTTCCCAGTGAAACCAAAATGTTTCAAAGGAAAATGCTTGACAGAGGAAAGCACATGAGTTAACTAGAAGAATTTGAAGTGCCTTGCAGTTGAACTAGAGTCTGCAGTTGGGAGATGGAGATGAACAGGAGGAGGACCACTAACATGGAAATTAGTGAATAAATGTCAGATTACAAACCATCAATCACATTTGTGAAATATGAACACACATAAAAAAGTGGAATAATGGACTTCTGTTGACCTTATTAAACTTTTGAAGAAAAGAAAGGCATTTGCCTCACTTTATGTCATTATTTGGAAGGATACTATGGGGAAGGGAAGAGGAAGGAAAAGGCTACCTGTAAATAAAATAATTTCAGTTCTTAGCAGCATTTTTGATATAAATTGCATGTCTTATAGTGAAGCATTTTAATTATTGTATGTGATAAAGTCCTTAAATTAAACAGATGTCTTTTTTCTGGGTCTATATTATATAGCCGAAAACTTAAAAATCTCGAGCGATTAAATGAGCGAATATGCAGGTAATCTAAATCGCTATTGTGGTTGGCTGTGCCCCCCACACCCCCTGCTAAATATATATTCCAACTCCGAGATCGCACCACAGTGAGGAAAGGGCAAATATCCCGATCTCCACTATACTGCGATCCAAAAAAATTAATATGGAATATCTGCATTTTCGCTCATGTGAGCACTCGAGATTTTAAGTTTTTGGCGATCTAAAGTAGACCCTTTTTTTCTTTTTTATTATTAAGAAATGTAGAGAAAGGCTTGTCAAAAGCATGTTTAAGTTAACAGGCTGTAATCTTGAGTTATTGGGGTGGGAGATGCAGTGCAAAAGTATAAAAATCGGAATATATGTGCAGTTCATTTTTTTTTCTTTCTTTTGCATAGGTGAATGTCTGGATTGAGACCTTTGGTTTAATCTTTTAACAAGTTTTAAGTGGAAACAAGTAAATATGTGAACTGAGCACACTGAACACTGAATGCAATTAAAAGTTTTTCTTTAGCAATAAATGTTTCAGCATCTCGTTGAAGCCTGCAGCTGAGGGCTACATTTTTGTTCTGTTAAGTTTCCGTGGAGAATAACCGATTATAGGGCAGTAAAAAGCCAAAACACTATTTTCTGCAAGGCTAATGTTTTCTGGAAGCATGCAAGTTGTTTTTCACATATGGGAGGGGAATAAAGATGCAAAAGAACACACACCAATTAATGGAGTTAGGAGGACAGGCGGTAACATGCATCTTAACATGGATAAACTCAACTTTAGGTTAGATAAGGCCTGTGTTTGCAGCTGTCTGTTTGGGAAAGTTGTACCTATTAGGAGGGTTAAACTTCATTATTTGAAGATGTACATAGTTTTGTGTGTGTTTTTATTAAGTTAACAGGTTATGAGGGTGTTCTGTTTAAAAGTTTTCATTAAAACAAAACGTCTTGTAAAATGTGATGTAGGTTCAAATGGAGGTGGTAAGAAAAAATGTATGACCTGACAAACATTAGTAGGTGCGTGTATCACAAAAGCTGGAAATAGATATTTAAAAAAGCTGTCCTATATAATAGGTGGGAGTAATGGCTTCTTATCGTAATAGCGACACTTTCCGCACTATCTTGGAATGTGAATGGTCTCACAGGTATAGACAAAAAGGAAAGAATATTTAATTATATTTAGAAATGCAGAGTTCAAATAACAATACTACAGGAGACACATTTGGAAAGAAATGAGCAGGTGAATTTGATAAAGGATTTCAGGTTGAATATTTAGCAGAATATCAGTGTTAAAAGAAAAGAGGAGTACTTATATTAGTTTCTAGAGGAGCTCTAATAGTGACAGAAGAGGGGAAAAGATAATATTCTTGTTCTCCTTTTAGCTGCTTCCGTTAGGGGTTGCCACAGCGGATTAGCAGGCTGCAGAAAGAGTGACAGTAGAGTTTTACTGTATAGAGCTGGCAGTCTGGCGCCCAACCTTCCTCAGAAGACACACACACACACACACACACACACACACACACACACACACACACACACACACACACACACACACACATACATACACGCACCTAGGGCCAATTTAGAATGTCCAGTCCACCAGCAGCATGTCTTAGGAATGTGAGAGGAAACCGGAACTCCCAGAGGAAACCCACAAGAACACAGGGAGGACATGCAGACTCTGCACAGAAGGTACCCCAGCAGAGAATCCAACCAGAGAATCTCTAGCTGTGAGACAACAGTGCTAACCGCTGCAACACTGTGCAGCCCAACAGGGGAAAAGATAATAATGGTAGATTTGTGATAGTAAGGGACTACTGGCAAGGGATGAGGATTATATTGGCATGTATTTATATTTCAGCTAAAACTACTATTATGGAGTTTAAGAAAATTTTAAAAGAAATAATTAGCTTTCATCAGGGAATATTACTTGTAGATGGGGACTGGAATTTGATTTGCAACAATGAAGATGTGCCTGAGGGGTCTAGAAGGGAAATATAACAAAAGAGGGTAGAATTTTGAAGACATTTAGGAAAATGTTTTGTATGGAGAACATGGATTCAGGAACTCAGAGAGAATTTACATATTATTCCTTAAGATACAGTAACTGGCTAGACTAGACAGAAATTATAAAAAGTAAAAAATGCTGAACCAGATGTTTAAATGAACCTTTAATCCGCAGTTTGAGTGCTTTTATTCCTCTTAGTAGCAGAACTTCATCAGAAACATGGCAACCATTTTGTTACAAGGTTGAAATAGCCTCAAAGGCACCAAAAAACTAAGCATTTAAAGGTAGACACACCCAAAGAAACTTGCAAGTTTATAAAAGCATTATACATACCAAAAACATCACAATAAGAACCCTAATGTTAAAAATACTAAACAATACATTTAATCTCTCTCTCACTCTCCTTCTTTCGGCTTTTCTCAGTTAGAGGTCACCACAGCAGAACTCCGGTCCGCTAATGATTGGCAGTAGATTTTTATGGTGCCGAGGTGCCAGCCCGATGCTCAACCTTCAACGAAGGCATGCCCATTCACGCATGCCTTTCGAATGCCACTCAACCGTGGGGAGGACATGCAGATTCCACACAGAAGGCGCTCCAGTCGAGAATAGAAAGGGAGAATCACTTGCTGTGAAGCAACAACGCTACCACTGCAATAAGTATCAAAATTTTAAAATGTTGTTACAAATATTTAAAAAAATTAAGCAAATGTAATCAGACGAAACGCAGTCAGATAAGGTAATTATACTTCAGCAGCTTTGATATTTGACATAGGCTTAATAGAAATAACATCATTAATGCCTGGTGGGTTACAGGCATTAAGTAACAGTTGCCAAAACACTTCCCTTTTTTCAAGAATTACTTCTCAGTCACCCCCTCTATAACTAGGTGTAACTTTTTCAAGAATACCAAATGCAAACTTTTAAAAATCACAAAATATAACTGAGTGTTTATATAAGGTATTAGCTACAAGCCCTTTACTGATTGCATAGTTGTGTTGGCAAATTCTGTTCTGCAAAGGTTCTACTGTCTTGTCGATGTGAAGTGCCGCACAATGGGAACAAAAGGCAATGTATTCTACCTCCTTAACAGTACAATTATAAATTCCTTTCACTGAAAGCAAACACTGTTTGGGTTATTGGTTACTAGACAAAAATTATATTTCACAGGAACATGTGCATTTAACTGAGAGCTTTGACACACATCCATTAACTATTTCAGATCATGTGGCAATTATAACTAAGGGTAATAAAGTAAAAATGAGACACTGGTGCTCCCCCACCTACATGTTAAAAAGAAGAATTTTAAGAATGGGTAGTGAAAATTATTCTGGAGTTATCAGAGAAGATAAGTTGCGTCTGAACAGAGGAACCAGGCTCTTTCCCTTTTGTTATCTGCATTATATTTAGAACCACTGGTAACTGAAATAAGGGACTTAGAAATTCAAGCATATACTTGGTATGGTTATCAAGAAAAATAGGCTTTATTTGCAGATGATATTATTCTGTACTTGATCAGACCAGAAAAGGATATTACAGTGTTGTAGATTCTGGGGTAGTTCTATGTTTTTGAGATATAAAATTAATAAAGATAAAACAATGGCTATAGTTGTAAACTGTATGTGTGTGTGTGTGTGTGTGTGTGTGTGTGTGTGTGTGTGTGTGTGTGTGTGTGTGTGTGTGTGTGTGTGTGTGTGTGTGTGTGTGTGTGTGTGTGTGTGTGTGTGTGTGTGCGTGTGCGCATGCGCGCGTATGTGTGTGTGCGCATGCGTGCGTATGTGTGTCTATGGGCATCGTCACAAGTATTGTGCATGCACACTACTAGATTATCTTTATGCAGCCTGTGGGGTTTTTGCCACGGAATCCTCTACTTAATTTAGTTCTGTCATGCAAAGTGTCTCCTTTTACATCATTAATTAGCTTTAAGCTGCATTGAGGTTCCCCTTGTCTCACTATTTTTGCCATTGTTTGGCTGAGTAACTTTTTTTTTGAATTTCAGACTATTTTCCTACAGAACAAAGTCTGCTTTTTTGTGAAGCAATACATCCCAGCAAAATCAACACTGACTAATTTTGTGATACTTTATGAAGGACATCATTGAAGACACTGGAAACAAAGAATTTGTTCAACAGTTATGGGAATTTATGTGAAGCAAGTTTACAGAATTTGCTCAAAAATGATAGGTGTTTTAGTAGTAGGAACTCAGGCAGAAATTACATATTATTCTGCAAGGTACAGTAATTGGACTAGACTAGATAGAAATTATATTTCTCGGGAACATTTACATTTAATTGAAAGCTTTAACACACATTCAGTAACTATTTTAGATGATGCACCAATAAAGACTAAGTTAGAAATGCTGGGTAATTAGTAAAACTGACACACTGGCACTTTCCCACCTACCTATTAAGAAGAGAGGAATTTAAGGACTGGGTAGTTGAAATTGTTCGAGAGGTATTAGGGAAGATAGAAATATCTTCAGAAGTTATAGCTAGCTAGTGGGATAAAATTAAACTAGATGTGGCATAGTGGTGCACCAGTTGTCGCCTCACAGCAAGAGGTTCTCCAGTTCAATTCTCAGCCTGGGTGCTTTCTGTTTGGAGCCCGCATGTCCTCCTGGATTCATGTGAGTTTCCTCTGGGTGATCCAGTTTCGTCCCACTTTCCAAGGATATGCATCTGCAGCATTTCTCCTCGGGCCACTGCTGAAAATGGGCGATGTCCCAGTCAGACTTTTCTGGTAAACAAATGTTAAATAAATAAATAAAATAAAAACAGGTAGAAATAAAGGGTTTATATTAAATCAGCGAATGCTTAAAAAAGCGAACGCTGATTTATCGACCCCATGAACACTTGGAACAACGATTTTTTTTCCCAGGGAAAAAAATTGCCGTTCCACAAAATAAATAAATAAATAAAAACTTCAAAACATTATATAAAGTGGGGGGCTTTTCCACCACAACCCCCCTACTTAAATATACCAACTCTGAGATCACACTACAGTGAGTAAAACAGCAAAATAATGGAGGCGGCCAAGCGATTTCTTTCCCAGGGAACGAAATTGCTTGCATGCCATTTCGCTATTTTGCTGTTTCGTGCTTTCATGTTCAATCAAGACACATTTGAAGGATTCCATCTTCGATTATATAATAGGAACCTGAAATAAAAGAGAAAGACATATGGTTAAGAAGTAATAGGAATTACTTAGAGGGACTGACAAAGGTTAAAGTATTGCAGAATAAGGGGAATCTCACAGAACAAGAAGAGGCACAACTGCAGAGTACTAAAGAGAAAATAAGAGACTGTCTGGATAATATGCATGAGTTTAAAAGAATTGCTGTTAAACAGTTATTGTTTGATGATAACGCCAGAGTACAAAAGCTTTTAGTACAATGACTTTGGTAGTGAAAAGTAGAAACTTACGAAGCCTATGGCAAGAAAAATAACCGGAGATTCTGTAGAGGTATTAGAAATATTTCAGAAGTTTTATGAAAATTTGTATAAAGCAGAGAAATGTGGAAATCAAGAAAGACTATAAATGGAAACATTTGTGGAAGACTTAATTATGCCAAGGTTAGAGGCAGATAAGACTCAGCAGTTAAGATAAGTGCGGATGAGATAAAATGGTAAAGTGATTTAGGATTATCAATCTTCAGGAAAGTCTCCAGGGACAAATGGTATTCTTCTTGAAATCTGGAAGTTAGAGGGGAAGAAAGTTATGAATATCTGGAATATTTTGAAATAATTTTAAAAGGAGGGGGAAAGCATCAACATCTTTGGGGAAAGCTATGGTGGTTGTATTACCTAAGAATGGTAAAGATCCATCAGACCTAGCTTCATACAGACCCATTTCAATTTTAAACCACGTTTATAAAGTATTTATGTATGCTAAAAGAATAGCAAAGGTGTGATCAAAATTGATATGTATATATATATATATATATATATATATATATATATATATATATATATATAGATCAGTGTGATTTTGTGGGGGGGGCACATTTGACAACTTTAATAGAATATTGATGATCCAGAGGGAAGCAGAATGTATGAAAATACCACTGTTATTGGTGGGTCTTGAGGCAGGCAGACAATACATTTGACAGGGTAAGTTGAGATTTTATGAGGAGGGCAATGGAAACATTTGTATTCCCTGGTATAATAATAATAAGGTTAATTAGGAGGTGAATGAATATTCAGAAGTAAGAAGTAAAGTGGAATGGTTCCTCTCTGATAAGGTGTGTCTGATCAGAGGAACTAGGCAGGGGTGTCCTGTTTCCCCTTTGTTAAGGGTGGCACACATTGGTGCATAGAATAGCATTGTTGCCTCACAGCAAGAGGTTCTCCAATTCAATTCTCAGCTGAGGTGCCATCTGTACAGGGTTTGCATGTCCTCCTTGTGTTCACGTGGGTTTCCTCTGTGTGCTCCAGTTTTCTCCCAGATTCCAAATACATGCAGTAGGTGGATAGAGCACTCTTAATTGGTCATACGTGTGAGTGTGAATACAAGTGTGTGATATGGAAGAAGAGCTGTAGCAGGGCTAGCCACCCAGTGGTATGAACCATGGCTGTAGATGATTGTCCCTGTTAAAGTGACACCCTGACCCCATGTATAAAAATGGGAAAAAGGGGATTGTGGATAGATGGATGGATGAATGGATTTAGAGCCACTGACAAAGACAATAAAGGACTCAGAAATGCAAGGATATAACTAGTATGGTAATCAAGAAAAGTTGGCTTTATTTGCACATTATATTATTTTATACCTGATAAATCTGGCACAGCTGATAACCTTGTCACCTCACAGCAAAGCATTCTCCATTTGAGTCTCGGCTGGGAAGCCTTATCTGCAGAGTCTGCCTATCCTCCCTTTGTGTGCGGGTTTCCTCTGGGTGCTGTGGCTTCCTCCCACATTCCAAACATATGCAGTAGTAGGATTGAACACTCTAAATTGGCCAGAGGTTTGAATGTGAGTGTGTGATATAGAAGAATTATAGAGGCAGGGCTAGTAACCCAGTGGTGTAAACCTTGGCTGTAGATGATTGCCAAAGTTGAAGTGACACCCCAACCCCATGTGCAAATATGGAAAAGAGGTTATGAATGGATGGAAATAAGGAAAAGGGCATCTCGGTGTTGTGAAGCATTTTGAGACAGTTTCAGGTCTTTGGGGGATGTAAAATTAATTAAGATAAATCAAAAGCTATAGCCATCGATTATGTACCCACACACAAATTGGTTCAGCAATATCCATATGTTTGGGGACACAGTAAGATGAAGTATTTAGGAGTATGGGTTGAAAAGGCTTCTGTTATGGCAGCTAATGATATGTGAGAAGAGACTAAACCACAGATAATACAACAACTGAGAAGCTGGAAGTTCTTGTCTATGGATATGGATATCAAGATACAAGTAGTAAAAATGTTTTTAGTCCCTTTAATTTTATATACTGGTCAGGCATATTTCTATCAACCAGAGGAGAAGTTGTGGACAGTAATTAGTAAAGTGTTAAGGAATTTATCCAGTAGGGGAAATGGGCAAGAGTTAAGTGGCATAAGTTGATCCTACCAATAAAACACAGTGGTTTACGATTATTTGATTTGAAGGGATATTTTAGAGCTACAAAGTTAAGGCCCATATATATAACACAAGCAGAAGGTTATAATTCAAATTGGAAAAAGGTTATGATGATGAAGGGGGAGTTCAAGAAATAGAGAGAAAGTGAGATTTTAGATGCAGATCCATAAAGAGAATAATAATAACAACCGCACAGAATATTATATTATATTCATAAAGTAGCAGAAAGTATTCTAAGAACTAAGCCAATTGAATAATGGAAAAAACAAGATTTTGCCAATGGGGATCACTTTAAGTAGGGGATCAGAAAATGGACAAAAGTAGGCTGAAATTTACTGAAGAAAACTGGCAAAGGAACCAAGGTATTGGGAGCAAATAATAAGTGACAGAAAGGTAATAGAATGGGAAGAGGCCAAGAAGACGTTTGGAATGCAAGCTAAAGAGTGCCTTCCCTACAGGAGACTGTATCAGAGTGTAGGGAAAGAGACAGAGGTAGCAGAATCTTAAGGTTTGGAATGCAAGCTAAAGAGTGCGTTCCCTGCAGGAGACTGTATCAGAGTGTAGGGAAAGAGACAGAGGTAGCAGAATCTTAAGGTTTGGAATGCAAGCTAAAGAGTGCGTTCCCTGCAGGAGACTGTATCAGAGTGCAGGGAAAGAGACAAAGATAGCAGAATCTTAAGGTTTGGAATACAAGCTAAAGAGTGCGTTCCCTGCAGGAGACTGTATCAGAGTGCAGGGAATGAGACAGAGATAGCAGAATCTTAGTGAAAGACCTGCTGTGGTGGGTCTGTAGCAGAATGTAGAACAGAAGTTGCTGCTAAAAATGGTTAATTACTATGTCACAAAATATTGCATGATAACTATAAGAATAAGTCAGAGGAGGTTAGAAAACATTGGGAAGAGAGACTGGAAAAACAATTTATAAGAGAACAATTGGGGGAAATATATATGACTCACAAGTATGAAAGTCCAGAAGGTTTAGGATCTTTGCTAGGAAGTATTTGCATAGGTATTTTTATATCTCAAGCAAACTTCACAGAATTTTTCCTAAGTTAGATAGCAAATTTGTATGTGTGATGGGGAAAAAAGAGCTAACTGGGGGCATATGATGTGAAGTTGTTCAATCTCGCAGTTTGTTCTTACACGTGGGTACAGAGCCGATCCATTGGCTCCGAGTCAGCCGCTTTCCAAGCTCAAGATCTCTGAGTAGCTTGAGGCACAGTCCCTATCCCATGATGCTCTCTGACTAACCCTAGATCTAGTTTGCCGCTGCAACGGATCGCAAGTTCTTCAGAGAGCTCGGGCCAGTATAATTCTTTTTCTGTCTTTTGACAAATAGTACAAATAGTTTTACAGAATTAGTGTTCTTATTACAGTTAGTAGTCTGTTCCTGTTATTTTTTTTAGGGCTGTGTCCCTCTTGTTGTGTTGATTTTTGCTGTGTTGGTGTTATTGTAGCGGTTGCTCTTGGGACTTGCCCCTTTTTTTGTTTAGGCACTTCTGTGCTTCACTACTATAGTTGAACAGGGCTCTGTCAACTGGATTTCCCTATCCCTTTATATTTAGTCATATTAGATATTGTGCTTTTGCTATTTTGCTACAAATATTTAAATAAATATTTAGATATAAAAATATTATGGCTGACCAAAAAGAGAAATAGAAGTCAGGTTTCAAGAGGTGCGACTGTGGGCAGAAAATGTCTATTACGGACAATCAGTGTGTCTTGTGTATATTGTCTAGGACCTGTGCATTTACAAGAGGATTGTTCTATCTGCCACTTTTTTAGTGGCAGAGTATTACTTGAAAGAAGAAGAAAGTTAATTGATGGAGGACTGTTGAAACCTGAATTTCTGGAAGCCTTGGATAAGACTGACTAGACCTCCAAGTCTTCGAAAGGGTCAAAGTCTTCAAGGGTGTCCTCGGAACCCAGGCCCTCGGTTCCGAGCACCTCTGTTGAGGTACGGTCACCGGTTCCTAAGTCATCGGAGCCATGCACCGAACCAATGTTTTGGAGCCAATCCTCTGTGCTGGAGCCGGTGTCAGAGGTGTTGAAGTCTCCAGTACTCAGGTCTGTGGCTTCTTCGGTCCCTTCGACCTGTTCTTCTAGGACCCTTTCAGACATCGATGTGGACCGTGTGGTGCAAATGCTCTTAGAGAACCCGGCATTGGCCAAATTACTTTCGGTTTCATCCCAACTGGTTTCAAATCCTACTACCATCCCTTTGCCTGTGACTACTCCTCCTCTGAGCTTACCTAGGCCTTTGGAGCCTGAGGCGGAAGATCTGATGGTTGTGGAACCCGCAGAGCAGGGTACTGTCCCAGTGACTTCGGCTCTATCGACCCTGATCTCTTCGGTGCCGTTCGAAGAGTCTCGGAGCTGACACTCTCTCATCGGTTCCGGGGGGGGGGGGAGTCGAACCGACGCATCAGTTCTGACCCTTCCTCTCGGGGCCTCGGTGCAGATTAGCTCGTCTCTGTCCTTGGTTCGGTGCCCTTGGTCTCGGCACCGGGGAAGCCACCGTCTTCCTCAGAACCAGAGGATTCCTTGGGTCAAGACTCCGGTGCCTTCGATGCCAAGAGGAAGGTAATGTCTGCTAAGACCCTCACTTCCTCAGGTCTCTCCTCTTCCTCCCCACAAATGCCACTTTCTGCCTCTACATCACAGGTTCCTACTCAGCGTCAAGACCCAGAGCCTCAGGTAACCCCTTTGGGTGAACCCTGCTCTACTGAGACTTCACCAGACGCTCACTGATGAAGTCCCCAGAAAGAGAGTTTGCAAGAGGAGGCATTTGGATTTCCCTTAGAAAGCTTTGACATTAGACACCGACTTAGAGGAATCAGAAAGGTCCCCACGGTCCCCCTCGGAGGATGTCTCCTTTGCAGACATCCTGGAAATACTGAAACAGAGGGGTGACTGGCAGTCCGTTACCCCTACTGAGGATTAGTCAGTGCTTTTGAAGGCCTTTGGGTCTCAACCTTCTACCTCCTGGGTTACTCAGCCCTTCGACGAATTGATGGAACTGGTTACTGGAAGGGCTTGGGAGTCCCCTTATTCCATGGAACCAGTCCCTCGGAGGACCAATAAGTTCATCACTTCCCCGCAATACAAATTGTACCTCACTAAAGGAGTCCCTGTTGATGCCATGGTGGTGGAGGCGGCCACCAAGAAAGAGATGTCAGAGACCTCTTCTACTGTCCATCCTCCTAATAGAGATTCTAGGACGATGGACAGATATGGGAAACTTATTTTTAGTTCTGTGATGTTTGCCATGATATCACTTAACTATTTAACCCATTTTACCCGTCTTCAACGAGATCTCCTCCAGGAACTTGGAGATACTCTAAAGGGTAGCACAGATGAAGCTATTTCTGAGAAGGTGATGGCTCAGCTTTCTACCTTTAATTCCATTGTCAACTCGTCCATGCGGCACATTTTCTATGCAGCCAATGGGTCAAGTTGAGCGGCAGGTTCAGCGATAGCTCTGTGGAGACAGTCCTGGATGCGCTTTTGCTCCTTTGTGGAAGCCTTCAAGTCTTCCTTTGTCAACACCCCATTTGATGGCTCTTCTTTGTTTGGGCCCCAAGTCAAGGAGACTCTCACTAGGTGTGCGCAGGAAGGAAAGACTCTATCTGCCATAGGAGTCCATTTTTCCACCCCTACTAGACCATACCCCAAAGGGCAGAAAGGTGGAAAAATTTGGTTCCGGAAGTCCCAAGGAGCTTTCCAGGACACACGTAGTGAACCCCCCTTCAGGGGTAGAGGAGGGGGCAATAACGGAAGACACCGCTTTGGTGGCAAAAGGGGTCCGCAAAACCAGGGCAACAGGGAGCAGTTCTCTGGCAAGCCTTATCAGCGCTATTGAGAGGAGGCTCGACTGTCCTACTCTGGAGGCAGTCAGGGGTCGCTTGGCTTTGTACCCAGATGCCTGGCTAGGAATTACATCAGATTCTTGGGTACAAAGCATAGTTACCAGAGGTTACATCATTCATTTTTCAGAGTCCCCACCAGTCAGAGACAGGAATCCCAGATGTTCCACCCAGTCTGCGGGATCAAGCAGCTATAGAAATCCAAAAGCTGCTAAAAAAGGTATCCAGCCATTCCCAGCAGACCAGATAGGATCCGGAACTTACTCCAGATTATTTTTAGTTCCAAAGAAAACGGGGAACTGGAGGCCCATTTTAGACCTCAGCAAGCTCAACGCTTTTGGTCTCCTTTATGCCTTTCCTCCAACCCCCGCCGATCCCCAGATTTTTACAGAAAGCAAAAAGCTCGGGAAGGACTGTTCTTCTGATAGCCCCCTTTTGGCCTCGGCAGATATGGTTCCCCTTCCTTTATCAATATCAACTGGAAGAACCTTGGTTTCTGGACCCAGTGCCAGACCTTCTGACTCACTCGTCAGGGTTCTTCACCCCTCTCTTCAGTCCCTCAAACTGACAGCTTGGCTGCTCCACTTCCCAACCTAGCCAGGTCATATAATTTGTCTTCCACGGTGCAACATATTGTAGTCTACTCTCATAAAGTCTCCACCAGAAAACTGTACAACAGCAAATGGAAGCGTTTTGTTTATTGGGCCTCTCAACATGATATGGATCCCTATGTCATTCTTATTAATAGTGTTCTGGAGTTTCTGACTATGCTTTTTCACGAAGGTGCAGCAGCGGCCACTGTGAGAGTTCAATTGGCTGCAATATCCAATTTTCACCTTACATTTGAGGGCTCTAATCTTATCTCTCACAGATTATGTAAAGCCTTTCTGAAAGGGACTCATCACCTTAGGCCACCTGTCAGACAACCAGTTGCCTTCTGGAATCTAAATTTAGTACTATCTCAGCTTATTCTTCCCCCCTTTAAACCTGCATCTACTTGTCCCTTGAAGTTCATTTCTTGGAAAACAATATTCTTGGTGGCTATTACCTCAGCTCGTAGAGTTTCGGAACTACAAGCTCTTTCTATCAGGCCTCCATATCTGGTTTTTCATCCCGACAGTTTCTCTCAGGATATATCCCACCTTTCTTCCTAAGGTCTGCTCCGAGGTTAATTTGAATCAGTCTATTGAGCTGCCCACCTTTTTCAGACACCATTCGAATAAATTAGAATATATGTTACATAAACTTGATGTTCACAGACAATTGAGGTTTTGTTTGGACAGAACAAAGGAGTTTAGGAAATCAGAACAACTCTTTGTTTCTCATGCGGACAATAAAAGGGGCTGTCTGTAGCTAAAGTTACATTGTCTAAGTGGTGATCTGATTGCATAAAATATATATATTCATCAACCAACCAACCTTTAGAGCATAGTGTGAAATCACATTCCACCAGGGCTGTGTCTACATCTCTGGCTCAGGCAGCCCGTTTGCCTTTGGACATTATTTGTGCAGCTGCTACTTGGTCCAAATCTCATACGTTTATCACTCATTACAAAGTGGACAGGGCCTCCAGGGACAGGGCTTCCTTTGGTTCCACTGTTCTCAGGAATGTACTCCCGTGAGCCACCCAGGATTAGGGTGCTTGGGACACTACCCACATGTAAGAACAAACAGTGAGATTGAACAACTTCACATAAAAAGTTATGTTACCATAACGTTCCATGTGAGTTGTTCATCTCACCTTTGTTCTTACACTCCATCCCATCTTCCCCCTCCAGGTTCTTGAAGAACGGGTATGACTGGTGGTCTGGTTGGTCTAACTAGTGCCCTTTACTCCAGCCAGAGTATTTCTTAGCAAATTGTAAATATATGTATACATGTGTATATTTTTGGCATATTGGTATGTTTAGTGGTATTCTTTCTTGCTGGGTTCAGCAAACTAGATCTGAGGTTAGTCAGAGAGCATCATGGGATAGGGACTGTGCCTCGAGCTACTCAGAGATCTTGAGCTTGGAAAGCGGCTGACATGGGGCAGATGGATCAGCTCCGTACCCACGTGTAAGAACAAAGGCGAGATTAACAACTCAAATGGAACGTTATGGTAAGAACATAACTTCTTTTTTTGGGAGTGTAGTGAGTTGGTAGATGTTAAAAATTCTCTACAGAGTACTTTGTCAGAAATATTGGGTGAGCATTTGAAGTACTGTTATAGAAGAAATAAAGAACTGGAAGAGGGATCTTTAAGAAAAGGAATGGAGCAAATTACATCGAAATAAATGGATACCGTGAGAACAATACATGCAGAATAATGTTCAAGAGGAGGAGGAGTGAAATTCAGGGGGAGACAGGAATTCAGAATATTTTTGTTATAGTGGACTGATGATAATTACAAAGAAAAGGTATGTGATGTATAATGTATGTAAGTTAAAAAAAAATGTTAATATGGTTTGTTTTCTTCTCTTTTCTGTTAAGGTATGTCTGCCTATATTTTAAGCAATAGTTCAGTAGAAGTGTTTTAAAAATAATAGATGTTTATGTGCTGGAAATTTACCGTTGTGAGATGATTTTTACTTTAGCTCATTGCTTTCTCCAAGAGTATAGTTGTCAGGAAAGCAAATGTCTTGTGTATCCTGTTAAGAGCATAATTGTCTTTACAGAAGACTTCCCTGTTCTCCTGTAACAACTTGTCACTGTTTTCAAAGTCTGATTTCTAAAGCCCTGGTAAAGAAAGGTACATACATAAAACTAAGGCAGCGAGGTTGTTTCTAAACATATCTTTCAATACTCCAGATTTTCTCTAAAGATCAAATTTACTAAATAATGACAAGCATTTGAGTTTCAGACTTCACGTCATTTAGAAAATACATGAAAACACAAAACCTTCTATTCTAGCAATGTTCTAAGTTTCTTAGTGCAATATTTAAAAGTAGTCACTGTTTTTGGATGTTTGCCCCTCTTCTTTATTCTTACCGTTGTTCAGATTTCTTGTTCTAAGAGGTTGAGACAAATGTTTGCTAAGCATGACAGTGAAATAATTAATATGAGATCTGCAGAGCTGGAGTTATTAAGGAGTGTTTACAAAAAGTTGTGAAAAAATAGGACATATTGCATGTTTACATTAACAATGCAGAAAGAGAGAGTGTAAAACTCATGTTTGTAGCTATGTATGCTGTGTATTCAAGCAGTGGGTATTAGTAAAACATGATATTACAGTATTGTGGGTAATGTGAATATATTTTGAGATATAATTACTCTTTTGTTAAAGCAGCTATGACTGTTACATGTATTTTCATAAGTGCATTAATTTCTTAAAAGCTTTCTGTCCTACAGATGAACATAGTGTGCCATTTTATACAAAACATTAAGGCACACAGTGTTGCCACTGATACTTGCCATCTAACAGAAATGGTTTGGTAGATAAATACTGTTTTAAAATAGTGTGAAATTACTGTATGTATAATTTGCATAGATTTGGCAAAATTACAAAACGGCAGTATGTTATCCCCTCTTGTCATGCACCAATGGAAAACCCTTGAAGAGATGAACAATTCTCTGACTGATGTCTTGGATCTGTCCTGCACACATACTGAGATATAATCCCTTATTTGAGGGTAACATTACTATTTTTAACAAAGAAAATACAGTTTTCTTTCATAAATCTGCAATATAAAATCAACATCTACAGACAGACCTTTGCTACACCAGTGTATATTGTTCATTGTCTACCAAAGTAATATCATATTTTACAGTTTTGTTACTCACACCATTTGTCAGATATTATAAACCTAATGTAGTGTGTTTTCAGTAGACAAATTTGAAGAGAAGCTCTCAAGAAGCAAGTGGTTTCCTAGTTTAGAAAATCTCAGGAACCAGAGGTGTTAATTTGCCTGTTGCTGCTCAAGATTAAATGAGTTAATACACAAACCAATGTTACAGTAATGTAGCTTTATGCATAAAGATCCACAGAGCTGCTGCACACTCTGCAAAATAAATTGCCTTTTGGAAAGGACATGTACAAATAAATTTAAGAGCATTATGTGAAACAGTTGATCTGCTGACTTTTAAGAAGTATAGTACAGTATTCCCACTGTATGTGATCATTTTGGGCAAGACTAAAACAAATGTACATCATTGAAAATATTGGTTTGATTCAGTAGCTTTGTTTCTGAAAAAAAGTTATTTATGCATGTATGTATATATTTGTGCGCCAGGGAAGTGTGATTGGGCCATGACCTGCCCGTTTTTAGAGGAAGCCTGGAAGAAGAGCTTAATAGTTAACAAATCTTACAAGTTGGCATACAATACAAGGCAAAAAAACAAATGCTAACAATCGCGTATAATATACAAAATTAGTATATAAAGAGAAAATACTGAAAGATAAAATATTATGGTTATAGCAAGTTTTATTGTTGTTGAGTTAAATACACGAGAAAAACAAAACCTGAAAATGCATTTATCTGTTTATGTATTTGTTTATCAGACTAGATCACTATTCCACGTGGAGCTCTTTTAAACTCTGCCTGGGAGCACTGTCAAGTTGCGTGCCCTGAGAGTCACACTGTAGGCAAATAAAGACCGAGAAACTCAAACCCTGCACTACTTGCTGCAAAGATGTCATTGCAGAATAAGTGTAAATCTATACATTCATAACATTGTACTATAAAAGACACAAGTTGTAGGCATTCATAAGAATGTATGCTCAATTTTAATTATTTTCTCAGTCGGAGTTTTCTGGTAAAGAAATGTAAAATAAATATTTTTTAAACTATATTATGCATGTAAAATCAGGTATTCTGTATGTTATAACAAAATGAAACACATTAACTATTGCTGTAAGCAAAAAATAAGCTTTTAAAGATTATTATAGTCTGAACCATTGTTACAACATCCTATCTACTTTTATTTATTTCCATTACTGGACCATTGTATCAAATGTATAAGTTAAGTGCGTACTTCTCACATAGGAAGACTCATTCCTTTATTGTGGAGTTGTTGCCGTTCCTCCATATACAAGAATGACTGGCACAGAATGACCCACAGTATGCTTACATTTAGGAGAGCATATTTACAAGCATATTATCTCTCTTTTTGTATAGTTGATTATCTTATCAATTTCACAGTGTAGCCAATATATTTTCAGTGCCTACAAATAATTCATTATATCATATCCCTAACTTGAAGCAAAAGAGTTCTGATTGTTTGCCTTTTTCACCCTCTGATCCTTGCTGACCTTCAACCTCTCTCTGTCAGAGACAAAGGTGGGTTACTTCTTGTGTTTCTGCTATGATGCAACTTCCCTTATCAGCCTCTGTGCCACCTTTGTCTGTGGACGTAATTCTGATGCCTGCTTTAGTTCTGCTGGTTCAGGGTCACCAGGTACTTTTTACCAGTCATGGGGGCTTCCACAGGAGGAGAGATGAAGGACATGGCAACCACCACAGCCATAAACATAAGATAGCTGTTTAGTATGTGTTACAATTCCTTCACCCTTTCACTTACTGGTATCAGATTGTATACTGCCCCTGCAATGAGGTGTGGTCTAGGAGCATCTCACTCCAGACTCTAGTGCAATGATGTCTCCAAAGCCCATCTGCTTGCCTTGTCCAGCTGCCTTTATGAACTCTGGTCTCCACCACTGGGCTACAAAACGTTGTCCACCTCTCATTACTATATCATCCCAGTTCTCCCTCAAAGAGGTGAGCAGGTGAAGCCTTGTCACTCCTCTAGGTTCAGGCAGCTAGGCAGCGAGACATTTCCCTGTGGTACATTTGACTGGGGACACATGGCTGAAGTGACATGCAGCTGCAGAGGAATATGGCTGTTTGCAAATTCCCTGTGGGCAAAGAGAAGAATATGTTGCCATGCCACAACTTCAATAACTAAATGCACAGGGGGAAAACAATGTCCATGGTCCCCAAGGCAACATGAGACAGCAGGAAATATGGCAGGCATCAGCGGCAGGCTGCCCAAAGGGCATGTCAGTGGCAGTAAGAATGCAGTGCACAATAGGCAGTGCCTTTATAAGTGATGTGCATGGATCACTACCCCCTTCACAGTGTCTTGGGAGCATTAACTTAAATGCATAATGGAGCATAAATGTGACTACACTAGCATGCAGGATTTCCTCCATGCTGTAGCACACTTCTACATGTTGTAGTTACTTAAGCATGTACTGTACACTGAGCACAACACTCATTGCTTCTTCTGCCACCATGCATTTGGTTATTAAAGCTGTAAGCATGGCAGTGTGTGCCTCTCTTTGCCCACAAGGAATTTGCAAACAGCCATATTTCTCTGCAGCTGAATGTCACTTCAGCCATGCGTCCCCAGTCAACTGTACCACAAGGAAATGTCTCGCTGCCTTGGCACCTGAACCCCAATCCTCTCTTCCCCCTGCCAGCTCTAGCAGGTGTCCGGATCAGTAATTGAGCTTGTGTTACCTGGGTCATAGTTAGGGCTTTATCCTTCTATACCAGCAAAGCTTGAGTTAGAGTCAAACAAATGGGAGAAAGCCATGTAATGTCTCCAAAGAGCACGTATTAGCCAAAGCTTCCTCTCAACTTGTCAAATCCTCCAAGAGCTCCTTTGAGAGAGACCTACCAAATACTATCAAGGATAACCATAAGGCCTTTTACAGCTACATACGTAACCTAAAGGGTAGGACTCAAGCATGTGCAGAACTGGTGGCAAATGGTATCACACACACTGACCCCACAGAGATAGCAAACCTGCTAGAGAATAGGTTTGGCAAAAATTTCACTCCCTTATCCCCCCTAACTTACAATAAACCCTTCCCCAAACTTCCACCTACCTTAAATATCTTAAGAGCGGGTCCTCAAATCCCTGTCCAAGGCAAAGAACCTGGCCTCGATGGGACCAGATGTCATCCCAGGTTGTCTTCTAAACAGGCTAAAACATGAACTAGCATCATCACTAAGTACCCATTTCAATCATAGCCTAACCACAGGCTTTGTTCCTCAGGAATGGAGAACAGCTACAATTATTCTCCTCCACAAAGGTGGCCTAGCAACATACCTGGGGAATTACAGACTCATAAGCCTGACCAGCCTTATCTGTGAGGCCATGGAAAGTGTCATTATGGACCTTATAAATAAAGACATAGGTGATCTCCAAACCCTGGATCCTACCCAATTCAGCTTCATGAAGGGCAGATCCTGCCTGTCAAATGTGGTGGATTTCTTTGAAAGTGTGACCAAGGCCATTGACGAGGGCAAGTCCATGCACACAGCATATCTCGACTTGGCAAAGGCTTTCAACCCAATCCCACATTCAGGCATTACTGATAAACTTAGCAAACTGAATGTAAACCTCCTTCATTGTAAGATGGGTTACCAACTGGCTCACAAACCGGACATACACTATCAAAGTGGGTGACTCCACATTAACCAGCAGACCTGTTACTAGCGAGGTGCCACATGAGTCAATGCTGGGCCCCCTAATGTTTGGTACATACTTCTTAGAATTTCGAGTCAAAACTAAAGGATTGTGTCTGACCAAGTTTGCAGACAACTGCAAACTAGGTGCAATCATTGAATCCCCAGATGATGTCAGTATACTCTGTGATGGTCTCACACAGACCAGCAACTGGCATATTAGTCATGATCTCAAACTGAATGCAAAGAAATGCATCATCATTCCCTTTGGCACAAACAATGCCCCTTCACTCTATCAAATCAATAAAAATACCCTAAGTACCCATGAAGTGGTAAGGGACCTGGGATCACAGGTTGACCGCGACCTTAACTTCGACTATCACTTGTCTTCCATTGTACACGTAGCTCACTTGATTAGTAAAGGCATCACCTTGAGAGCAAAAGTAGTTATAACTTCCCTATACTCAGCAGTTATCCATCCCATAATTGAGTATAATGCCCCATTCATTATGTATCGTACTAAGCATCTACAGCAATTAGAGAGACCTCAGAGGTTTCTAATAAAGAAGATCAAGGGCCTCCAGCATGTGCCTTACATGGTCCGACTAAAATCCCTGTCACTATACTCTGTATCATATAGAATTCTTAGGGGAGACTTATGCCTGGCCTACAGAGCAATTCAAGACCCAAACCTAATGAACTTACTGCATATCCATAAATGGGTCTAGGGCTACCTATTCCAGGGACTTTAATATGGCCTGCGACTTAAATAGGACACGCTGGAGGGACAGATTTATCTCCCAGTGACTGCCACGTCTTTGAAACAGGTACCAATTCATGTGAAACAGCACACCTCTATGACACTGTTCAAGAGGAAACTGGATGGGGCACTGTAAATTCTTACTGGGAATAGTAACCACAACCCTCTTGGACATAGGCAGTCATCACTAAAGTAAATGCAACCTTGGGTATTGACTAGTACCTCTACTATATTATATTGGGTTGAAATGGCTAGGCTGAAAATGACCTCGGGGTTGATAACCTATCTCCTGTGATCCTTTGTCTGTCTCTATGACAAACTCTGGCTGCTGGTGTGCTATTAACTGTTACTCAACAAGTGATGGACTAAGCTTGTTGGTTGGTGAAGAGAGGAACCAGGATATATGCCACCCTGTGGGGTGCATTCCTGGATATTAATGCTGACCTTCCCACATTGGTGCATCTTTGGGTTGACCGGGCCTGACCAGCTTTTTTAAAGAAGAGTCAGTGACTAAACTCAGGCTCAAAGAGTTTGTTCTTCCTACCTCCACCTAAGTGGATATAAAACTCTCTGACAAAAGTAAAGGAGAATCCATGCATCTGCTCTTTCCTCTTAAACCCAAGGGTGTGCCGTGCATATTTAAGCTTTTCCCCTAATCTTCTTTATTATTGTTGAAACATCACAATGTAGAAACATAAATATAATCACCAAGTATAATCTCTTTATGGTGCCAATATTTTTTTCAGTTCTTCAGATGAGCAGCACATTTGAGTAAGTGTCACGGTGCTTCATCTTACTGTCACGTTCTTCATAGGTTCATAGGTGTGTAATAGGCTCATGGCCCTGGGACCTTTACAAGCCTAGTGATAGGATCACCCTAGCATAGTGTCACCCGACCTTAGTTCCCAGTGTCTCTGTTGAGTAGAGCCACTGGAGTTATCCCCAGGGTGAATTTTTCTGTCTCCTATCCACTCATCAAGATTTCTCTTGAAGAGGGTCAGCGAGGTGCTCTGCTTGACATGTATGGGAAGTCTGTTCCATAGCATGGGCAGTCTCTGGGTTATGAACCTGTCCCTCCAGCATGTTCTGTTAATTGTAATAATGAGGTTGAGGTCTATGGAGCGTGTGGTGCGGAGGGATTGGGATTTCTTTAGATGTAGCATTTCTAACAGAGCTGGGTCAGACATGGCAAGTCAAGCAGAGATCGCCTATAAGTAGGCGATATGAGACAGCGAATTAGTTGGAGTTTTTTGAGTCTTAAGTGTTTAAGGTCTAGGATCCTCTTTGTGAGGTACTTTTGCAGCCTCTCTAGTTGTTGCAGGTGTCTAGTGAGGTACATGCCAAATGGGGCATTCTACTTGATGACTGGCCTAATGAGAGAGGAGTAGAGGGAGACAATGACCTCTTTTTTCCTGGATGCAAAACCCTTAGTAATGAGATGTGCCACATAGAAGGACTTTCTGACCACAGTGGCAATGTGGTGTTCAAAAGAGAGGTTGCTGTCAGCCTGTGTTCCCAGATCTCTTATAACGGTTTCTGTATTCAGTGGACTACCATCAGTGTGGTAATTCATGGGAACCGGGTTTTTCCCATAGGAGATGACGACACATTTTTTGGCATTGACATTAAGGACATGGTTCTGACACCAGTCATTGGTCATAGTGAGACCATTCTGTAGGATGTCAACATCACTTGGGGAGTTGATAATAGCACCCAACTTGCAATCATCTTCGAACTTTGTCAGCCAGAGTCCCTTTGTGTTGGCCTGGACTTCAGAGAAGTAGATACCAAACAAGAGAGGACTCAGGACCGAACCCTGTGGGACTCCACTCATGACTAATCGGCAGTCTGACTTGGAGTCAGCTACTTTCACACTGTGGGTTCTATCTGGGAGCCAGTTTACAACCCACCTACTGATATAGGAGTTGATGCCAAGCTTAATGACTTTTTCTATGATTCCTGAGTGGGGAATAGTATCAAAAGCCTTGGCCAGATCAAGGTAGGCTGTATGAACCACCTTGCTTTCATCCACAGCTCTGGTGACTGATTCAAAGAGTTGACCAAGTTGAGCAGGCATGATCTACCCTTCACAAAACCGAACTGTGTGGGATCCAGAGTTTGGAGATTCCCTATATCCTTGTTTATTAGGTCCATGATGATGTGTTCCATACCTTTGCATATCAGACTCGTCAGGCTAATGGGGCGATAGTTCCCAGGGTCTGTAGTCGCTCCTCCTTTGTGGAGAGGGATGACTGTAACAGTACGCCATTTGGCAGGGACAAAGCCTAAGGTGAGGCTGTGATTGAACAGGGCACACAAGTGAGGTGCCAGTTCACTCTGTAGTTAGTATAGAACACAACCAGGGATATTGTCAGGTCCCATAGAAGTAGTCTTGGCCTTGGACAGTGCTGTTTTAACCTGAGGAGCAGTAATACTGGGTGTCTGGAAATCTACTGGTATTTTGATTGTCCTTTGTGGGGGAGGGGTAAAGTTGGCACTGACTTTGTCAGCCAGTATACCGGCAATATCTCGGTATAGGAGGTACCATTGTGCAGTAGCTCAGAACAAATCTGGGCATTGCCGTGGAAATTCTTTACATAACTATAGAAGGCCTTGTGGTTATCTTTACTATCTGCTGCAATTCTGTTTTCATACCTAGCTTTAGAGGATTTGATGAAGGATCTAAACCTTTTGTTGTGGCTGATAAGGGAGTTTTTCCATTCTTGGGACTTCACCTTATTCTGCATCAGTTTCGTCCTTTTGTTGTAGAGTTTATTTATGGCAGGGGACCACCAGATTGGCTTCCTTTTTTTGGAGGAGAGTGACTTGGTTTTATTGGGTATGGCGAGATCCATGCATTTGTGTATGTGTTCTTACAGTGCATTGGTGTATGATTCTGCAGTCATGCAACTATTCTCCATTTGCATGGGTGCCTTGAATTTAGCCACCTCTGTTTTTAGGATCCCAAAGTTAACTTTGGAGAAGTTTTTCATGGTGGTTACCTTTGATGGGGGGGCGGGGGGTGGTGGATTTCCAAGTTGATTAGTTTGTGGTCGGATCTAACCAGGGAGGAGCTGACTATTGGTGTAGAGCAACGGTCACCTATGTTAGTAATGACCAGGTGGGGGTGAGAACGAGCTGGTCTTTTTGTTTTGGTGCTGTTAACATAGACAGCATTATGTCTTACACATATCTTCTTAGCATGGCATTTTTCCAAATCACAGTATAGGCCGATATAGTCTTAACTATACATTTACTTTGTGCCCTATTTTATTACTTATCCCATTAAAGCATAAACTAATAAATGAATATTATCAAAGATTAAAAAATGTCTACGCCATATTTTACTATGTCTTATTTATTCTGTTATGTGCACATTCCCGCAAAATGTATGTTTACCTTTATCATAAATATTGTAAAACTGTTCTTTTCTTACCAAGCTACTCTTCATGTGATGCTTACTTATGGCAGATGTTTCTACCTAACATTCTCAAAGTCCTCCTGTCAGAATACAGGCAATCATGCATGACTTATTGCCATCAGGAAAAATAATGCTGCAGACACTTCTTTTTCTCCCCTACTATTCCCCTTCCTTCTTTAGATGCCCTTTGCATCATCTAAGGTCTATCAGTCTATTTCAGACACCTTTAAATGTTGCAGATGTCTCCCTAAGGGAACATACAGACTGTATCATTCGTACTTTAGTGCTATTCCATTGATCTTTCACTCTCACATTATTCATTGCATCTAGTTTGCCTGTCTGTCATGCCATTGTTGTCACCTACCCATCAGAAAAGCCAACAGGCTAACCAGGTCTCATACATTTTTGTTCATGTTCACAAAAGGTAGTCTGCATTACCCTGTGTAATGTGATGTTATATAACTCACTATATTGTAAATATTGTGTTATATTTTTTAGTTATATAATGTTTGTTCTTATCTGTGGAGCTTTTCTCCCTGGGCGTTCACTGAAAATGGGAGAAACCCCAGTTAGAATTTTTTAGTAAACAAAGAAAAAAAAAGAAAGAAATAATAAGAAATGTTTTTGAAGGACATCAACATCAAACCAAATTCAATTTCTGTGTCATCTTTTTTAATCAAATTTGCTATCTACCCATCTCCATTTACTTCTTTAGTCTTCCAGTATTATCACACAAGCAGTCCACCCTGTGTTCACTTGTCATGATCACCATATGCTATATGTCTTAATTCTTGTTATAACCTTCCTAACAGTTGCTTTTCCCTTCTCCAGTTAGATGCAACCCATTGTAAAATTACCTCCAAATCTGTATTATCCCTCCCACCCCTTTATAGTATTTCTTGTCATAGATGCATCTATCTCCATTCTTCTGGCATCCTAAATAATATTAGTGATTATCACATTGGCACCTCATGCAAATAATATTAATTTCTGTTTTCACAAATTATTAAACTAAACTTACAGCCCCCAAATTAAAAAGCATTGCTTTGTCCTGTTAATATACACATAATTGAAATTGCAGTAAAAATTACCATAATGTTTGGCATTGTGTTGTAAAACATCCAGTTACAGTCACTTTAATTAAGATGGTTTAGATCATTTCTGATAGAAGTTAAGGCTTCCTGAGTCCGAACACTGACGTTACGTAATATGTCTGCATTGTACTGGAGTGCTGTTGCATGACAAAGGGACTGTATCAAATCACACTGGTGCTGCCTCCAAGTCCAATTAATTTTGTACTGCCACACACTTTGAACTGAATAAATGGCTCATATTAAATACCAATACTCATACGTCAGTACTACTCAATGATATATGCAAAACGGAGGCTACTGAGCACGATGACTTCTTTTAACAAAGATTCCGATAACTATTCTTTAGAAAGTAAAGCTTCCCGTATTGAAGCCCATTAACTATATGTTTTTTTTTCTTCTTAGTTATTGAATCACTTTAGCAAATTATTTCATACACTGGGGGCTGTATTAGCTTTCAGAAAAATTAAGAAATATACATAATGTATATAGGAGCCAAAATCCATCAATATCATTTTCATGGGTCCTAATTTAAAACAGAATGGGAGCATCCACATTTGCAGTCCTTTTTTTCCTTTACAATATCAGCTGAGCAGTTCCTGTATAACAATGATATTTATCTGATCTTTTTTTAATTTTTAAATAGCCACAGTAATTGTCAAATATCCACATATACTCATGTCACCTTTTGATGTTATGTAAAATAAGAACAAAAGGAATAGAAAAGAGCTCCCCGTTGTAATTACTGTTCACTTCAATTCCAATAATTCTTCTGGACAGCCAATTTCCATACTTCCACAATAAGATTAAGTAACATCTTACCATATGTAAATCATTTCTCAAGACAATTAGTCTGCCTGGAACAAGCCATAGATTACAACATTTAGATATAGTGCTTTTCATAATAGTTTGCAGTCAAACCATAAAAACACTCACCTTTCTTGTTTCATTCCTCTTCCGTCTAACATTTCTGTTCTACTTTCACCAAAGTCACAGTCACCCAGATTTGCATTCCCTATATATTCTATTTTCATTACTTCATGAATTTAATATATTAACAACTCTATTGGCTGCTGAAGTGAATTTCTTCAAGCATTAATTGCCAAAAGCGCAATATGCTGAGAAACACATCCCTGATTACTGCCATTGTGACTTGTGTGTGTGCACCAGCAGTGGTTCATTTCTTCTGGGATTTTCCCCTTCCTCAAGCTGTTGCAACCATGCAGTTAGGATATTTGTGGGTTCTTGCTCCCACATTGGGGTGCAGGAAGCTTTTCTGCCTGTAAAGAAATGCTTACACTTTATTTTTTACCCTCCTGTTTTTCAAACATTTGTTTTCTGCATTTCATTAGTTTTCTGCATTCTACTGAGAACTAAGAGATTAACTAGGAAGGCCCTCACCCTTAGTCTCTTAATTGAATTATCTTCTTTTTCCTACATTCCCACTTACTATACAATATACTATAGTTGGCTGCTTTTACTGTATTTGTATTCTTAAAGTGTTCATTTGCATTTAATCTGCTGCGTTTATTTACTGCTTTTTAGTAGACCAATTATATTGTAACTGTTATTCTAATCCTCATAGTTCTGATTTAAGTACTTGGGCTCCCAATCTCTTATTTTACATTAGGAAGGTTTGTGGTCTAATGCTATGTGGCAGAAGAGGATAGCCTACACCCTTCTGAGCTGGGAATTGTTGGTTGAAGGCTTATTATGTCCGTTATTCTAAAAATGTCTTAGTTCTAGTTTAAGCACTTGGGATCAAAACCAGTTATTTTACATTAGCAAGATTTGTGGTCTACACTGTTGTGGCAGGAGAGGATAGCCTTTGCAGAGGTGGGAATTGCTGACTGAAGGCTTATTGTGTCTGTTATTCTAAAAGTGTCTTAGTTCTTTTAGTCTGTGTCGACACCAGTCTAAGTTTCCCCTAAAATATATTTACTGTCTAGACAGATTTTTTTAAGTATTAGAGGATCTAGTTTGTGCATAGTGTTTTTGACCAATTCAATATTTAAATTTCCCTCACTCCTCTCTAGTAGATAAGTAGTTATGGATATGCATTTGCCGACTCTCTCTGTGACCAATCTGGTTGGGATGGATATTCTTAGACATTGCAACAATTGCTTCATGTACACTGATAACCCACTTATTCTAAATAAAAACAGATAAAGTATGGAAGAGGTGTAAATACACTTTAATGCTGAAGGCAAAACTCTCTCATACAGTCAAAAATAACCCTATAGAGGTTGTCATTGACACTTGCACCACGCCTGCTGCACAGGGTAAAGACCCTACACATAAAACTGCTTATGCTGAGGCACTTACAGGTAACCTTCCTAAAACACCAAGACATCCTCCACAGCACATTGAAAAAGTGGGTCCTCAGTCATCACTAAACACTCCATTAAAACACCACCCACAACTGTACATAGTAACACTATATCCGGTGCATCTACTGCTAAGCCCTTAAGCAATCCATTGCACAGCCAAATTTCCTGGTCATTGGGGATTCTGTAGTGAAGCACATCAATGTCCCCCTCACTAGATTGAGTAAGGAGAGAGTCACAGTTAGCTGCCTTTCCAGGGCTAGGATCCGTCAAGTCATACAGGCCCTTAGGTCATTGAATCACAGGTACCAGTATGACTGTCATAATCCATGTGGGTGTTAATGACCTGAGATTTGACTATATGAAATGAGACATGATCGAACTCCCTGATTATTTGTCCCAGGCAGGTATGAGCCTAGTACTGATCAGCATATTACCCTTTTCCAAAGATGACGCCACATTACCAAGAGAAAATGATTGATTTTAACAATTGGCTTAGCTTCTGGTGTCAATCCGAGGAGTACAGTATTTGACAGCTTGGGAGGACATGGTTGACAGACCATGCTGCTTTGCCAGGGATGGTCTGCACTTATCCCCTGTAGGCTTTCAAATACTGACAAAGACTTTTTTCCACCCGCAAAGTGCCTTTTTAGGCAACGCAAAACTGATAAACCTCCCAATTTAACTGAACCTATGAAGGAATATCTGAAGGTGGTATTGCTCAATGCTTGAAGTCTTAACAAAAAACTCCACTCTCTGCAAGCCTTACTCTCCCTGGAGAGTGTAGACATCCATGTAGTAACAGAGAGTACACCAGCATTGCTAAATTACAATGCCTTTCTCACCTTTATAACAGCTACTGCACAGGAGGGAACTGTCTCAGTCTATATTAAAACTGACCTCACATCCAGACTAGTTAAAGTTTATGACCCACTGGAACTCATGTGTGTGCAACTCACCATAAACAGGGTCCCATACCATATCCTTGCAACCTGTAGGTTCCCATCCGTGTCCCAGGAAACCCATACTACTTATCTCAGTGTACTAGAGTCTCTCTTCATTAAACTCAATATGATATTCCTGGGGGATCTCAACTGCCCCTACATATGGGAAATCCTACACCACGGCTAATGCACAAACCCAGCAATTCCTAGACTTTGTTAATATCAACCATCCTGGAGCAGTTGTGGAACAGTTGACCCTTTCTCCTACCAGGGGTACAAACATTCTTGACCTTGTACTCACGAACATGGGGGGGGGGGGGGGGCTGATATTCCTCACCTGGTGTAATGCCTTTGCTCATCAGATCTGACCATAGGGCAGTATTGCTTGAAATAAAAATTAAATCCATGGATCCAGTGAAACCAAAAACCTGTAAGAACTATTCCAAATCTAACTTCTCTCTCTAAGTGACACCTTGGCTAAATTCCAAGCTCCCCCAAACTCAGTAAAAAACATAGAATATGTGTAGTTATGTATGACATCTCTGTACAGCCATGTTGATAGCTGTATAGAGTGAGCTGTGCCCACTCATATTAAGAATAAGGCAAACTCAAAAGACATGCCACCCTGGTGGAATCACAGTATCAATTGGTTGTACAACAAAAGAAAAAACAATTTTGGCCAAGCATAGGAGGAACAAAGCCATACATACTAAAAGCCCCCTGACCACTATAAACAGGCATCCAAGAGGGTTAATTAATACTTCAAAGGATGGGCGGCACAGTGGTGCAGCGGTTAACGTTGTCGCCTCACAGCAAGAGGTTCTCCGGTTCGATTCTCAGCTTGGGTGCCTTCTGTGTGGAGTTTGCATGTTCTCCCTGTGTTTGCGTGGGTTTCCTCCGGGTACTCCGGTTTCCTCCCACATTCCAAAGACATGCATCTGGAGCATTTCACCCCGGGCCTCCACTGAAAACAGGCTCTGTGGAACCTAGTCGGACATTTCCGGTCAACAAATGTTACATAAATAAATAAATAAATAATAAATTTAAACAAAAATCTCTTCTCAGGCAAAGGATAATCACAAAGCTTTCTACAGCTATGTCTGTAACCTTAGGGGAAGTGCGCAAAAATGTGCAGAATGTATTGTAAATGGCATCAGCCACACTGAACCAGAGGTTATTGCCAGCCTTTTGGCTGACAAATGTGCATCAAATCCCCACCCTTCACTCACCCCGATAGTCCAAAGGAAATACCGCATACCACAGTCTCCCCAGCCATTACATTTTCCAAGGCCAAAAACACTGCATTAACGGGCCCTGATAACATCTCCCAGAATGCTTAGTAAATGGCAAAAAACATGATCTCTCTGGTCCACTTGAATCATTTTTCAACTGGAGCCTACACTTAGGTTTTATGCCCAAGAAATGGAAGATGACTACAGTCATTTCCCTGTGCAAAGGAGGTCAAACCACTGATTCGGGTACAGTTCCATAAGTCTGACCATCCTTATATGTAAGGCCATGGAATGAATAACCATGGACGTGGTAAATGAGGACATAGGTAACCTGTAAATGCTGGAACCATCACTGTTAAGTCTTGTTAAAGGAAGTCATACCTATTAAATCTGGTGGACTTTTTTGTGTGGGTCACAGAAGCATTGAATGAAGGTAAGACTGTGCACACAGCTTACCTCGACCTGCCCAAGGCTTTTGATACAATACCCCACTCAGGCATTGTAGACAAGCTCACTAATTTAGTTACAAATCCCTTTTATCTCCCACTGGATAGCCAGCTGACTCACTGATAGGACCCTTTAGGTCAAAATAGGTGAGGTTACCTCCACCAAAAGGCCAGTCACTGGCAGAGTCCCCCAGGGCTCAGTACTCAGCCTGCTTCATTTTGGCATCTATTTCTCTGCAATGGAAGCAAATGCTGAAGGTTTCTGGCTGATTAAGTTTGCAGATGATTACAAGGTGGGAGTTATTATTAAGTCCCCTGCAGACACTAGTATTCTTCAAGATGGCCTGTCTCTGACTAACAAATGGTCCCAAAACCATGGTCTTAAACTCAGTGCCAAGAAATGCATAATTGTACCCTTTAGGAAGTCAACCATCCCAGCTAATTGCCATGTTAATAATACTCCCCTAAGAACACAAGTTGCACCCCACAAAGCAAATGTTTATTTACCAAAAACGATAAATATGAGTAATCCAAAGGAGAGAAAGGTAACGAAACAACCAGGCAGTTCACCAAGCATACACTTTATTTGTACAAACGGTAAGCGCTTTCACTAATAAGCTTCCTCAGACCATGTATTCCCCATAAAAACATTTCTCTTTAAATACAAGTCATAACCAATCACAATTAAGCATGTGAACCAATACAATATATCAATTAAGATCTCAAACCTTGTTAGAAATATAAATATAAATAAAAGCAACAAATGAAAATAAAAATATAAGATATATAAAATGTAGAGTGCTCATTCAACTTAAAATGTACATTCAAGAGAACCACACATACAGGGCGAACACATATTTTCATGGATTCATCTCTGCAGACTTCTAGTTTTAAGTAATGGTTTTAAGGTGGCTCTCTCATTGACCCCTTTACCTCTGTCTGCTCTGAGTCTTATTATCCAGTCAACTTCCCTACATTCAGTGAAATTCCTTTTGTCACCTTCACGGATGCTAGGAGTAATGACGTCTATTACCCTAAAATTAAAACTGATTATTGTCCGGATGGCATCTGTTATGACAAAGGAGTCTCTTTAAATTCACCACCAGAATTGGCCAATTCCTTTTAAATATTTCCATAATCTGTTCATTGTCATTAGTAAAATACTTAAAAAACCTTTGTTCAAGACATTTAACTTCCATTGTGAGCAAAGGTTTATAGACAGAGGATATCACCTGTCTGAAATTAGAGAAAATGTAATAGATTTGAAAGATCTTAGGAAAAGTAGATCATGTGCATATTATTCTTCCATGAGTAGTGAGGGATCAGGAGAGCAAAATCCCAATAACAGTACAGGCCTGAAAATTCCTATGTATTTTACTAACGACAATGAACAGATTATGGAAATATTTAAAAGGACTTGGCCAAGATTTTGTTATAAGAATAAGATGAATTTAAAGAGACTCCTTTGCCATAGCAGAAGCCATGATAGAGAAGGTATGAGCTCAGAAAATTCTACTCAGCGTTGTGGTAGGTGCAATTATTGTAATTACATTAATACTGACCGCAATTTTATACATATGGACAATAATCAGACCTTTACTTTTAAAGTTGAAGCCAATTCCTTAACACAGCACGTGATCTGTTTAGCAGAGTGTGAGTGCTGTCATTCATTCTATGTCAGAAAGACAAATAGAGTATTTAAAGATAGAATTCGAGAGCACTTATACAATATTAGAATAAAATCTGATCATAATGTCCTCTCAAAACGTGGTTTTAGAAGGGAGTGAACACAGTTTTAATTTTAGGGTAATAGAAGTCATTACTCCTAGCATCCGTGAAGGTGTCATAAGGAATTTCACTGAATGTAGGGAAGTTAACTGGATAATAAGACTCAGAGCAGATAGAGGTAAAGGGTTCAATGACAGAGCCTCCTTAAAACCATGACTTAAAACTAGAAGGTTGCGGAGATAAATCCATGAAAGTATGTGTTCACCCTGTATGTGTGATTCTCTTGAATGTACATTTTAAGTTAAATGAGCACTCTACATTTTATATATCTTATATTTTTATTTGTATTTGTTGTTTTTATTTATATTTGTATTTCTAGTAAGGTTTGAGATCTTAATTAATATATTTTATTGGTTCATGTACTTAATTGTGATTGGTTATGACTTGTATTTAAAGAGAAATGTTTTTATGGGGAATACATGGTCTGAGGAAGCTTATTAACGAAAGAGCTTACTGTTTGTACAAATAAAGTGTATACTTGGTGAACTGCCTGGGTGTTTCGTTACCTTTCTCTACTTTGGATTACTAATACTCCCCTAAGAGTTGACCCAGTTGTCAGGGATCTGGGTACGCACGTAGACAGTAACCTTATCTTCAACCACCACCTGGCCGCAGTGGTGAGAAAATCCTTTTATGTTGCACAACTTATAAGTAAGGGCATGTCATCTAGGTCCAAACAGGTCACTATTCCACTATATTCTGCCTTTATAAGACCAGTCATAGAATACAATGCTCCCTTTGGTATGTAGTTGACTAAGCATATACAGCAGCTACATTGACCTCAGATGTTTCTTTCAAAAAGAATACAAGGCATAACAAACCTGCCTTATGTAGAACACTTTAAAACCCTTTTCATCGACTCAGTCTCCTATAGATTGCTGAGGGATGATCTATGCCTGACTTACAAGGCATCTGCAAACCCCACACTTGTGAATCTCCTACATATTTGTAAGTCAAGTAATACCAGAAGTACAAGGTTAGGGACCTTAATTTTGTGTGTAACTTAAACAGATCATGCTGGAGAGACAGATATGTATCCCAGAGAATACCCTTCTTATGGAGCAGGCTTTCCATCTATGTGAAGCTGAGCTTGTCTATTAACCATTTTAAGTACAACTGAAACCATTGGATGGGGAATAGGAAATTTACACTGGGCCTGACTTCCATGTTCTTATGGACAGAGGTAGCTTATAAATGCCTGTTCGTCAATGTCCCATTTGGATAATAATCATTATTCTTTCAGGAACACTTGGCTAGGCTTAGAAAGGCCCACTGGGTCATTAGGCTAGTAACAATCTATGAATCTATGATGCTGAGTGTTTTGTTGTTTGACCTTCATAGTAGAGCCCTTAACAATAGCTTTCACACCATTGGGCAAAGACAGTACTGTTTCACAGAAAATGTTTTCAGCACTGCTGGGAATGACAGCCTATATTCTATTGTGCACCTTTTACATACCTTAGTAGAGTCCATGACGTGCAGTCTCTGCTGAAAGGTTACATCTATGTAACTGTGATATACATGCAACATTTGGCCAACTATAGTAAATTTTCTTCCTGAATTCCATAACTGCTGTAACACCTGCTTTTTCTCATATGTTATCATAAATTTCACCAAAATAACTATATATGCATCATGTTTTCACTGATACAGTCAGTGACAAAGACATTCTTTTTGAATTATCAGTGGCAGTTTTGTGAAAAGCCATCCAATGTGCTGTCTTAATTTTCACAAACTCCAAAAAGTCCAGTCTCTGAGAGTGCAGCCAGTCTCCATTTCTTTTTGTGAGCCTTATTCACTATTGCAGTCAAATGCGTATTCACAGTTCCTGCTTGGCCACCTAATTCTTCCATTCTGTGTTACATTTTACTACCTGTTGCTTAATTGGTATCATGGCAATTGCTGTGCATACTGAAACTCACTGTTTTCAACTCATGCTATTTATAATCTTCATGTATTTCCTTTTAACAGTCCATAAATATGTTTCATGACAAATTCCACTTTTTCCAAACTTCTCACAACTCCTTAACTTTCTGCAAAATGAATTGTTTATCATTCATTTAATATTGCTGTACAACCGCTCTTCCTTTAATTATCATCATTGCACACTACTTCCTCCACAATCCCATTTCATCTAGCATTTCCATTTTTCTGCCATTATCTGAACAATGAGACCTTCACACTTTATAGTTTGGCTAATTAGTGTAAAATAACCTTATTTGATCATGAAAAAAATTTAATTAGCTTAAAAATATAGAGCAAGCAGAGGAGACATCCAGCCCTTCAGTCAATGCGAGACTTCCTGGGTTGCATGTGCCCATTGATGTTTAGTAAGGAAGTGGGAATGCTTACTTAGCAAGCAAGGTTTGGTGTCTGTATATGACTCCACAAAGGACAGAAATTGCCACCCTGTGGTTTGAGTAAGGTTAGTCCATTCTGCTTTATAGATAATGGTGAGGGACAGCCTACTTTTGCCTCATCCCTCTACCTCCAGATAAGGATTCTGAGAATAATGCAGACCTTGTTTCTGAGACAGACAGTCATAATAAGACCTCCCTTCCTTGTGTTTCCCCCTTCTGATGACTGCTGCTTTTCAGAAACAGTCAGACTTATGCAGTCTTTGTGGACTGGCCTGTAACCTATCTGCCTTCTCCGCAAAATGTTTGAACCAATTTGTGGAAGAAAACTGAAGAATCTCAGGTCATCCCCCACATGGAATCAAGCCATTTATGTAGCTTGGAAGCATCCCACTTTAGCTTCCTCCATTTCCAGAAAAGGCAGATATTTTCTACAAACTTTCTCTTATCTTAACTTGGAGGATTAAGGCGATGAGCTGCTAACGAATTGTGTTCTGTAGTCATGATCGATTCCCTCAGTCTCTATTTGTCATTTATGTGACTGTAAGTAATTTCCTAACCAGACAGTGTTTCCAGGTCACTTCTGAAAAACGCCATTTTTGCTTAGTGGATTAAAATAAAAACAGCAGAGCTGAGTAACTGATATTCAGTAAGCATCTCAGGGCTGATTCCTGTGTAATGTTTTTGATGCAGTTGAGATGTTAGACATCGCAGCAGCTTACATCCTTGTCACCAGACAAGGAGTCTAAAGTTTTAGACAGGTGAGACAAGAGTGCATTCTCCTCCACCACTTTAAACATTAATTCCCTGAATTTCCTTTCTCATTTGCATCATTTATAAATCCCCCTTATGGAGCAGAATCTGCAAAAGCAGCTAGAGCTCCATTATTTTAGAATAAAAGACAAAGACCTTATGAGGACACTGTCTGTAGCTTTCATACATCCCACTGCCCTTTTGATTGCCATTATACTGTGGTCAGAATAGAATGTTCAGGAATATGTCTACACTGGATAGCATGACTCAGGCTCTACATCTTTAAGGATGAGATGATGCAGGCATTTCTGTATGTGCCCATTTTGGGCGATGTCCTTTTTGGCAAGCTTCCAACTATTTGGTTGAAGACCTCTAAAAGGAGCCAGATGCTGACCACTTTGCAGAGCCATTGTTATTCCCCAAGTAATAACTTTCTTCTTCATGGCCTACAAAGTAACCCAAGAAGAAAAAAAAAATCCCCTCATAAAATAAGGAGGGCTGCTAATCATCTGGCATTGTTGCCTCCCCTTGATCTATCACATACTATTCCAGGAGTTAGACGCCGCAACATTAACTGTTTCTGCAGGACTGCTTATGATAGGCCTGATCTTTGACATTACCCCATGTTGGACTACTGTAAAAATAAAGTGTAACTTGGAGATCTGATATTGTTAATCCTCGTTCATTCCTTACACATGGGTATCGGTTCCGACCTCAGAACCGAGCCGGCCATTTTCCAAGCTCGCGTCAGCTACAAACTCTCGAGCTAAACTCTTATCCATAATTCCCCTCTCTGTTACCTCAGATTTTGTTTGCCATGTTGCCATTCAGTCGCGTCAAGCTGCTTCTCTTGAGCTAAGTATAGATATTTGTTGTCAGACTAGTCATATATATAACTTTTTCTGTCAGAAGAGTTTCCATTTTGTTGTCTCTTATCCTATCGCATTTAGCAACCATATTTTCTTGAGTTTTCTTCTCTTTGCTCTGTACCTTTTACCACATGGTATTTCTCCCTTACCATCATTGGTAATCTCTTTCTTTCTTCATCCCTTCGGGTATTCCTTTGTACCATTGCTGGTACCCTTTCTACTGTCCCCTTTTTTCTATCATGGCAGATAAGAAAGTTAGTCCGGGATCCAAAAGGTGTTCTGATTGTGGACACAAATTACCTACATCAGATGCACACTTTTTGTGCGTTTATTGCTTGTGCGTGTCCCACTTATCTGTTGACCCGCCCTGTGCTATTTGTAAAAATTTTTCTAACAGAACCTTGTTGGAAAGGAAAAATAACTTGTTGCTGACGGGACTTCTCAAATCTCCCTTTTCAGAGGCTATTTCTGGGTCGGAGGCTTCAACCCCTCTTAGAGCCCATAAGAAAATTTTGGATGATCCTACTAAGGCCAAGTCTTTGCCTTCTTCACCGGCTGGGGACTCCCACCAACCAAGACCTAAAAAGGCTAAAGTTTCTGCTTTGGAGCTCACTCAGTCAGCCCCAGTGCTTTTGATGCCTAGACCTTCGGCATGGATGCCTTCGGCACCATCAGTGATCTCGGCTCTGTCTTCTCCTGTAGCCTTTATTATATCGGCACCAAGGGGCTCCTCAGTTCAGACTATTACGACTACTGCATCGGCATCGACTATTCAGTCAGCGCAGACCTTGACCACGTCGGCTCTGACTTCTTACTCGGAACCGACACCTCAGTTATTGGCTCCAATTTTGTCGGTTCCAGCTTCGGTACCGGCAACCACTTCGGCACCTATCCTTGTGTCAGTGCAGACTGTGACCTCGGCACCAATGATTACCTCGGTGCAGACACCCATTGTCCAGTCTCTCTCAGCACCGTTGTTTTCGGTGCAGAACTGGTGAGATGGGCACCGAGCTTGTCTCTTCTGTGGACAGACCTGTTTCTCTCTCAGTCTCCGTGAGGTCCACTAGAAGCCTTTCCGAACATGACGTGTTGCGTCTTGTGGATCAAGTGCTTCTGACCAGAGGTATCCCACCCCCCAGGACCTATCCTTCCTTGGGAGGTGATCACCCATCTCCAAAGACCCCTTCTTATTCTCCTCCTTCATTGCTTTTGAGGTCCATTGATATAGCACAGTCTTCCCCCTCTGCTGTTCTCTTTATGGATCTCACTAAGGAACCGCAATTGCCTTCGTGGCAGGAAAGTTTTGCTATGACCCAGGATGACAGTTGTGACACGTGTAATTTGCTGTTCCACAGCCATCCGGGGACTCCGAGCCGGCAGGCTGAGCCATTTAGGGGAGGGGTGACCCCTGTCCTGGACTCTCACCCCTCTTCAGGTGGACCAGCCTTTCAGCTGATGGAGAAAGCTCTGACTTCTGCTGGCGATACTGTGCTGTCTATCCCCCCACCCTCCTCTGGTACACTGTTTTCACAAGTCGCACCTAGTGGACACTGGGTGCAAGGGCCTCAGGACATATTCCCACAGGAAACCCCTTTTCCACTGTCTTCCCCAGCTTTTCCCTCTGAGGAAGTCCACCGGAAAAGTTTGTGTAAAAGGAAGCACATAGACTCCACAGAGGAGTCCCTCACTGAAGACACAGACTTTGATGAGGGGGAAGGATCCCCTCGGTCACCCTCTGAGGTATTCTTTGGTGATATCCTTGAAATCCATAAACAGAGAGGTGACTGGCAGCCCACTAATCTGACCTGTGAGGAGTCTGTGTTCCTGTAGGCTTTTCGCGCCCGGCCCCCTACCTCCTGGGTTACTCCACCTGCCGATGAACTTGTCCAGCTCATTGTGCAGCATGCGTAGAAGGCTACTGACACTGTCGAGGCTATTCCCCGGAGGCCAGATAAGATTTTGTCCCCTCCTGCTACGGATCCCCATTGGTCTAAAGGTCTTCCTGTGGATGATCTGGTGGTGGCGGCGCAACAAAAAAGGATCTGGTGGAAGAAGAAAACCAGACTGTCCATCTGCCTAACAAAGAGTCCTGGGCCCTGGACAGGATAGGGAAGTGCACCTTTGCATCAACTACCTTTACTATCAGGTCCCTGAATTATATGGCACACTTTACCAGGCTTCAAAGGGATTTGATTTCCGAGTTCTCTGAAACCTTGGATGGTGCTGTGTCTGATGAGGTCCGTGACAAAGTGGCCTCTCAGCTGGCCACCATTGAGTCAATATCTAACTCCTCTATGTGACTGATATATCACGCATAAGAAGGAGCAGCTAGAGCAGTGGGTTCAGCTGTGGTCTTGAGACGACAAGCCTGGATGCACTTGTGCAATTTCACGGAACCCTTTAAGGCTTCCTTTCTTAATGCTCCCATTGAGGCCTCTTCGTTGTTTGGACCCAAAGTTAAAAGCACACTGGCCAGATGTGAACAGGACGGTAAGACCCTTTCTGCCGTAGGTGTCCATTATTCTTTCCCTCAACGTGCTTTCTCCTGAAACCAAAAGAGTGGGAAGATATGGTTCAAGAAATCTCAGGGTCCTTTCCGTGACACACAGGCCAAGTTCTCCCCTAGAAGCAGGGGGGAAGACTCACAGGAAAGACGCTCCTTTCGGGGCAGAGGGGGTCCGCATAACCAGGGTTCCAGGGATTCTTTCCCTGGCCAATCCTACCAGCACTCCTGAAGAGTGGCCCAACTCCTTTCCTCTGGAGGTGGTTGGGGGTCATTTCTCCTTGTACCCTTCTGCCTGGCTAACCATCACCACTGATTCTTGGGTACAAAGGATTATAACCAGACGTTATCATATCCTCTTCGATCTTTGTCCTGTCCCAATAAAAAACCTTCCCGATGTTCCACCCAAAGGGAAGAAGCAGCACTAGAGATAGAAAAGCTGCTAAGAAAGAGAGTCATCCAAATAGTCCCGCCAGACCAGATAGGATCCTGATTCTACTCAAGACTATTTTTGGTGCCAAAGAAAACCGGGGACTGGAGACCAATTTTGGATCTCAGTGCATTGAACAAGTTTGTGAGAGTTCAAAAATTCCAGATGGTCACAATACAGTCTATCCTCCCGCTGTTGGAAAAAGACGATTGGATGTGCTCTATAGATCTCCAAGATGCGTACTACCACATAAAAGTGGACAGGCCATCAAGAAGATTTCTGCACTTCCGTGCAGGAGCCAGTCACTACCAGTTCAGAGTACTGCCCTTCAGACTCTCTACAGCTCCCAGAGTGTTCACAAAGTCCATGGCAGTCTTCACAGCTCACTTGCGACTACAAGGATTCCAGGTGTTTCCATACCTAGACAACTGGCTCATTTCCACCCCCACCAGACATCTACTGGTTGACGCCCTGGCATACTCTCTCCTCGCTGCACAAAGGCTAGGCATAACCATAAACTGGCAAAAATCCAATCTCCCCCCATCTCAGTCCGCAGAATTCATAGGGGTTGTCTTGGATACAAAGAACTGCAGAGCTGCCATTCCAGAGCACAGAATTCTAAGGATAAAGCAACAACTCATACCAATCCTTTCAAGGGAGAAATCCACAGCTCACTCTGTCCTACAGCTGTTGGGTTCCATAGCAGCCTCCATCACCATTGTCCCCCTGGCCAGATTTCATATGAAGCTTCTACAATGGCTACTGCTCACCCAGTGGTATCCTTTTCAGCATCCTCTTTCAGCCAAGATTCGAGTAACCCACAGGTGCAAACAAGATTTAATTTAGTGGGTGACACACAATCCATCACAGTGGTCTCGCCCCTTCTCCCCCCAGCAACCCAAGGCCACAGTGACCACGGACACCTCCCTGCTGGGGTGGGGTGGGGGGGGCTATGTCAGGGACAGACAGTCCAAGGCACTTGGTTCGAATTGGAGGCCCAACTGCATATAAACGTTCTAGAGCTGAGGGCGGTGCTTCTGGCATTGCAAGCATTCCATCCCCTGCTGCTATCTGGGATGATTGCAATTCAATCAGACAACATGGCGGTGATCTGGTACATCAACAAACAAGGTGGGATCAAATCTTACCCCCTTTGTCGGGAGGCCATGAGGATATGGCAATGGGCGATGGCTACCAACCGATTTCTTCTAGCAACGCACATTCCCAGGTGTTCCAACATGATAGCAGACAGACTCAGCAGGTGCATTCTACAACCTTACGAGTGGTCCCTGAATCCCTTGATAGCGGCGGAGAACTTCCACCACTGGGGCCGTCCTTGCTGAAACCTCTTTGCATCCCCGACCAACTACAAATGCAGCAACTACTTCACCCTGATTCCCCCTCTGGGACAATCAACCAGGGACGCTCTAGTCCAAGATTAGCCCTCGGGTCTTCTTTATGCATTCCCACCTTTTCCCCTCATTCCCCAGTTTCTGAAGAAAGCCCGTCAGTTGAAGAGCAAGGTGATCCTCATAGCACCACATTGGCCTCATCAGATTTGGTTCCCCTTCCTTTGGCCTCACCTACTAAATCGACCATGGATTCTCCATCCAACTCCGGAGTTGATCGCACATCCACAGAACCTGATTCATCCCAACTTGGACAGCCTGATGCTCACAGCTTAGCTACTCCAATTCCCTTCATTGCCAGGCAGAATGATCTTTCTTTACCAGTACGTGACATTCTCATTGCATCTCATAAGTCTTCCACTAGAATTACTTATCTAAGCAAATGGAAAAGATTTACCTGTTGGCTGAAAGAAAAACAAGTAGATCCCTTCTCAGCACCAGTGTCGATAATATTAGAGTATCTGGCCGACCTTTTTCAATCGGGTCTTTCTACCATTAGAGTTCATTTGGCTGCAATATCTAATTTCCATGAGGATGTCCAAGACTCCTCTCTTATGTCACACAAATTATGCAAGACCTTCATAAAAGGTGTGAATCATCTAAAGCCACCTTTTAGAGAACTTATTCAACCATGGGATCTATCATTAGTTCTACAAGCCCTGACAATGCCACCTTTCAAACCAGCTTCTTCATGCGACCTCAAATATTTGTCATGGAAAGCATTGTTTTTGGTCGTCATTACTTCTGCCAGATGTATCTCTGAGCTTCAAGCTTTATGCATCAAGAGTCCATACTTGATTTTTCATAGAGATACAATGTCTTTGAGAACTAATCCCTCATTTCTGCCAAAAGTGATCTCTGAAGTGTCCATTAATCAAACCATTGAATTGCCAGTTTTCTTTCCCAATCATTCAAACAGAGGAGAGTATTGTGTACATACCCTAGATATTCACAGGCAAATCCATTTTTACTTAAACAGGACTAGGTCCTCTCGTAAATCTGACCAGTTATTTTTGGCCTATTCTGGAACTAGATTAGGATCTGCTGTTGCTAAGGTCACATTAGCTAGATGGTTGAAAGACTGTGTGACCTTCATTTATACACAACGTAATATTCCGTTGCCTACTACCATGAAGGCTCATTCGACAAGGTCGGTGGCAACTTCTGCTTCCTTCCATGCCAGAGCTTCTCTACATGACATCTGTGCAGCTGCAACTTGGGCTAAGCTTCATACCTTCATCAATCATTACAAATTGGATTTGGCCTCCAGGGGAAGAGCATCTTTTGGTTCTATGGTGCTCAGGAATGTCCTTCCATGAGAGCCTCCCAGGAATAGAGGTAGCTGGGGACTCTGTCCCATGCGTAAGGAATGAATGAGGATTAACGATATCAGATAAAGAAGTTATGTCTTACCATAATGTTCCATCTGTATTGTTAATCCTCGGTCAGTCATTATGACCCTCCCTCCTTCCCCCTCCTGTGGCTTCTAGTGGATCTCACCATCCGGTTCTCTTAGGTCATTTGACTAGAGGTAGCCTCTACCTTCTTTTGACTTACAAACTCAATCTGAGGTAACAGGGAGAGGGGAATTATGGGTAAGAGTTTAGCTCGAGAGTTTGTAGCTGACGTGAGCTTGGAAAATGGCTGGCTCGGTTCTGAGGTCGGAACCGATACCCATGCGTAATGACTTAACGAGGATCAACAGTACAGATGGAATGTTATGGTAAGACATAACTTCTTTTTACCGGATGTACAAACTACATTAGTTTCAGTCTGAAAGAACAGTTACTCCTATAACAAGAAAATTGCAGGCTTAGTAGACAGTTTTGGAAGTTACTGATTTCTTTAAATTCTTGTGTTTGATAACATTTATTAGTTGTTTTCTGACACTGACATTAAGCAAGTTATAGTTACTCCAGTATGCATTTTAGGTAATGTTCCCTAGACACTGTAAAGGGGTGAGTGGTCCACACACACCAATTATAAAGACACTGTCCATTGTTCACTGCATTTTTACTGCCACTGACATGCCGATTGGCCAGCCTGCTGCTGATGCCTGCCATACTGCCTGCTGTCTCATGTTGCCTTGGGGACCACGGATATTGGACATTATTTTCCTCCCGTGCATTGTGTTATTGAAGTGGTGTGCATGGCACAGCATTCTTCTCTTTACTCACAGGGAATTCACAACAGACATATGTTTCTGCAGGTGAATGTTACTTCAACCATGTATCCCCAACCAAATGTACCACAGGGAAATATCGCTGGATACCTGAACCCCAACTACAGGTCTTACTTTAGTTACATCAGGAAGATAAGGAGTAACACTCAACATTGCTGAGAGCTCATTCAAAGCAGAAATTCAGTGCAAACTTCATCCCAGAGACAAATGTATAAACTCCACATATCCTTGAAGGTCTCTGACCCTCAATTATCACCAAAGACCATTTACTAAAGGTACTTTCCAAAATGAAAAATACATCTTGCATGTGACCTGATAATGTACCTGGCTGTCTAATAAACGATATGAGCACTGGCAGATCCACTCCTTAATCTCTTCAGCCTCTGATTAGCGATTGGCATTTTCCTTAGGTATAGCACTAAGCTATAGTAAAGTCACTTCACTAGGGTGGACCTGACCCTGGAAATTACAGTCCCATCAGTCTAATGAGTCTCATGTCAAAGAGATGGACCATATTACAATGGACCTGATTAATGCTGCTATTAAAAATCTTACTAGTCAAAGGTAAATCCTGTCCGATGAATCTGGAAAACTCCTTCAAGAGGGTGACACAAGCTGTGGACAGTGGGCACACTCTCCATAGAAAGTACCTTGACCTTGCCAAGGTATTTGGTACTATACCTCATGCTAACATACTAAACAAACTAAATGCATTCCAATATAATTGCTGTGTAGTTAGATGGGTTGCAAATTGGTTGAAGGACAGAATCCACACTGTGAGAGTGGCAGGTGCATCTTCAGAGAGCATGAAGATGATTAGTGGCATCCCCCAGGAATTTGTCTTGGGATCTCTGCTACTCAGCAGCTGGTTCTCTGATCTCCAAATGCAGATGATTGTAAACTGGATGTCATCCTCAACCCATCCTCTGACACATAGACACTCCAACATGAACTGACATTTGGTAAAAACAGGTGTATTAAAAGTGGATTCAAATTAAATGCCAAAAAGTACAGCATTTTCATATTTGGTAAATGATCCCATCATCCACCTTTTAGAGTAGATAACAACCCACTTAAAATAGAAACTGTAGTGAGAGATCTTGGAACACTGGTGGACAGTTCCCTCTCATTTGGCCCTCATGTTGCAGCGGTGCTTAGAAAGTCCTTTTACCTTGTGCAATTCATTGCAATGCTTCAAGATCAAAAGAAGTTCTTACCCCCTTGTATTTCATGCTGAATAGGCCTGTCATTGAATATAATGCCGTCTTTGAGATGTATCTCACTAGACATATGAAGCAAATGGAAAGACCAAAAATGTTCCTGACTAAAAAAGATCAAGGGCTTAAAAAAACCCAGCAACCAGGAGAGACTGAAAGCTGTATCCTTTTATTCAGTATCCTGTAGACTCCTTAGGGCTAATATGTGCTTGTGTTATCGGGCCATAAGAGATCCAGTAGTACAAGACCTCTTTTACCGTCATAAATCAAACAGGCCTACAAATATTAGGACCAGAGACCTAAATCTACTTAAAAAAGTAAACAAAACTAGGCACAGAGAGAGAGAAGTTTGTCAAGCAACACCTACCCATTCTCTGGGGAAAAAAACGTCCTGTCCAAATTAAGCAGTGCAATTCTTCCTGTCCAAATTAAGCAGTGCAATTCTTTATCTTCCGTCAAAAGGGAGCTAGATAATTGGATGGACATACATAAATTCACCCCTGCTGTGACTGGCCTGCCCTCTTGAAAAGGAAAGTAAGGTCTAAGGTAGGTACTGGTAAGATATTAATGGCCTCCTGGCCCAAATGCCTTGCATACTTTGTGTTCCATTGTGATTCTTTAACAGTGATTACAAAACCTTGGAAAGATGTTAATGCAGGACATGTTTAAGTTTAAGAAATCACACAAGAAAACTTTTTGCAGGGGGCAAGCTCCCCTACACTGTACACATGGGCTAGCTGCACCACACATACCCCCTGTTTCTTATATATACCACTTCTGAAATAACATTATCTCTATGAAAATGGAAGTCCCCAAGACAGAGCAGTCTGTGTGTTTAACACAACATCCCTGTAATCACACACTGGTGTTTGACAAGAGGGATGATCGTTATTGCAGTAATATTTAGCCTGGCATGGGCATCCATGTGGAGTGTATGTCACATTGTGTTAGGAGAACATTGAACTGTAAAGTAAGATACATCTAATGAAAAAATATATCAACATGAGAAGTTTAATCACTGGAAAATTTTGTTAAGGTTTAAGCAATTCTTAAATACCTATTCTGTCATTGAAGAGGCTTCAGCAGAAAGCAAGTAAGGGCACAGAAAAAAAATCATTGCTGCAGTATTACCTTAATACAGCAAAGCAGATGTCTAGGTGGGGCTCAGTATGGCATCTGTCTGTATTATGATGCAGCTTCCGTCACCCTTTGTCAAGTAGTATAATCACCCTGGTTGATAATTATAAAGTTATAGAAGTAGGGGATGCAGCTCCTCATAGTAGTCAGATCATCATAGTATATAGAGTACATTCTCTGATGATATTGTTCTGTACTGCGACTTTATTTTTGATAGGTTGTAGTGACAACATACTGTTGATGTGCCCTCGTTTGCTTGGATTAATATGCTTCAGTGGTTCACAAATGTATCAGTTGTCATACTTCCCCCCTGTACAAGGAATGTCAGTGTGAACCTGTGTAAACAACACACTGACTCATAGGGTGAACTGAAAAAACAAGTATAAGGGCATTACAACAGCAGTATTAAGCAGGGCTGAATTTTTTTATTTTTATTTCTAGTGTTGTTGCCTCACAGCAAGAGGTTCTCCAGTTCGATTCTCAGCTGGGGTGCCTTCTGTGTGGAGTCTGCATGTCCTCCCTGCATTTGTGTGGGTTTCCTCCAGGTGTGCTCCAGTTTCCTCCCATATTCCAAAGACATGCAGTAGGTGGATTCGGCACTGTAAATTGGACCTAGGTGTGAGTGTGTGTGTGCGAGTGTGTGGTGCACCCTATAAGGAGGGTTGAGCCTCAGGCTAGCAACCTGATCCTGTGAAACCCATACCTGCTATGGAAACAAGTGCTAAAGAGCACTCATTGCCTGATGTGCTGAATGCACGGGAGCGAATCAAGGATCCAAGATCCAGGATGTGTACACACGGGTCACCTTTAGATGCCCGACAACGCGTTCCGCCGACACGGAATCCGATGGGATGAAAACACCGACAACGCAGATGACCGACAAGGTGAGAACCCGACGGACTCGGTAAGTGTGCGATCGAGTGAGGGATTTAGTGTTAGGGAGCGGACAGGTAAGTGTGCGATAGTGAGGGACTGTGGGTTTAGGGGTGGGTTAAGTGAGTTAGGGTTAGGGTGCAGGTAGGGTGTGTGTGCGATAGTGAGGGACTGTGGGTTTAGGGGTGGGTTAAGTGAGTTAGGGTTAGGGTGCAGGTAGGGTGAGTGTGCGGTAGTGTCGGATCTTGGGGTTACAGGTGGGTAAGTGAGTTAGGGTTAGGGTGCAGGTAGGGTAAGTGTGCGGTAGTGTCGGATCTTGGGGTTACGGGTGGGTAAGTGAGTTAGAGTTAGGGTGCAGGTAGGGTAAGTGTGCGGTAGTGTCGGATCTTGGGGTTACGGGTGGGTAAGTGAGTTAGGGTTAGGGTGCAGGTAGGGTAAGTGTGCGGTAGTGTCGGACCTTAGGGTTAGGGTTTGGGTTAGGGATAGTGCATATGTTATGTAGTGTACTGTGTTGTTTACGTATAGTGTGTTGCTGTAATGGTTTTCGGTGTTTTGCGTTGTCTGCGTTTTTTGTTGTCGGTCTTTTGGTGTCGGTTATTAGTGTGTCGGCGAAACGCGATTTCGAGGATATAAAGGTGATCCGTACACACACACTGGAAGAGCTATCAAAGTATAATGCACACTAACCTAACAAAAATGCATGTTGCCACTTGAACTGTTGATAATTATCGCATAGCTACATATTGATTAATAAGCAATTATAAGTCAAGTTCTATATATAAAAAGTGAACCCAAAGTTCTCTTTCATTTAACAAATCATGAATGTTAAGCAGAAATTATATTTTAGTACTGAAAAATCTGAACAATTACATCTGATGTGATTCTAGCCTAGTGTATAATTCACCATACAACAACCATTGACAAGGCAGAAATTAAAATCTACAACCATTAGCATGTTATAGATGATTTAACAAAAATTCTGAGTTAAAATTTAAAATATTTTGTGGTTTTCTTTGTTAACAATGTAATTTATAGAACATTCAGAGCACTCGAGCTCATGTATTTTCTTGCAAATTTAGAAGAAGTTTTGAAAAAACTTGTGAAATAGTTTGCCAGTTTTATCAAGGATGTCAAAAGGAAAACTTTAACAGCCATACTGAATAGTAGAGTAGCAGGAAACAGGATGAGATTTAGAAATTAAATATTATTATTTTCAATCAACAGTGTACTGACAACTGATTCCTACAGTCGTGCAGTGAAGTTTGTTTAGTATGTTGGCATTTGATTTTTAATGTTTAGAAAAATAAGGTGGTTCAGAAGTATGCACATCATTTGCCTTTTTTCAGTGGGTAGTTCTTGTCGGAATTTCAGTTTGCAATCATGCCAGACTAGCCGTTATTTTCCAGGAACATTGTTTATGATATGTTCTTTGTCTTGAATGTGCAGTAGTTGAACATGAGTGGGTCTTGGAAAATCAAAAAAGACGATGCAGGTCATAAGCAGCAGTGCATTCTGACAGTGATGTAATCTTCATTCATTACTGCAAAACTGAAGATTTCCCAGAAGGCTTTCTTGAACTAGTAACATCTTAGACTGAATCTTAGTTTCAGTCAAGTACTTTCTTGCCTCCACGTCATTTATCTTTTCTTTCATCATTGCCAAAAGCAGATATATTTCCATCTATTGTTACCGTTTCTTCAGCACAGAAATTCTCTTCATTCCTTTACTTTTTTAAAATTCTGAGGCATTATGTTTTAGAGAGGAATTTCCTGATAAAAGCTTCAGCAACAACTTCTTTTTTACTTCCATTTCTTAATCGTATTAACTGTAAAGCCGACCTAATTACTCTTTAATGTTTTGATGTCTTTGATATTATTACCTTGTGTTTTGTACTTAGGGGTGGACTGCTTCCCTTCATCTTACTTTTATGTTTATTGTTTGTGAAGATTTGATGTCTTGATTCTGTTCAGTTTTTGTACATGTATAGCCATTGCAACTGTGTATTTATTGTCATTCATTATGGAATAATGATATATTTGCAAGCTCTGTGGAGCTTTTCACCCCTGACATCTGCTGAAAAAGTTGTTTTCTGCTTTGTTGGTTATTACCACTAAACAAATGCTAATAATTAAATAAATCAATAGATAACTCTTACTTCTACCCTGTGAGTGAACAATGCAGAAACTTATTCTTTGAATATGGTATCTGTTGAAACAAATGAGTCATTTAGATGACATAGATTAATTACATCTGAAATGTCCAAGGCCTGACATCAGAAACTTAATGTGTCCTGTGATTGAGCTCATCTTCTCCATCAGTTAGCATTTGGCATTTATTTTCTGGCATTTCCCATGCTTGAGGGGCAGATACGTATCTGTGATGACACGTTCCATGACTCTGTACATCAAATGCACAAGCATGCTTCTTCTCAAGTCCTGCCAGTTCTGTTTTCCCTCTTACATAGGTCAGATCTCAGTCCCTGCTACCATCAGTAAAAATTCCTGTATTAACATGCCCTTTTACTTTATTTATTTGGTGATAAGCTAAAAATTGATTGAATCTTGCAAAAGATGGCAGAATGAGGCATCTTACGGCATTGGTGGCACAGCCCTTCTAGACATGCTGGAGTTTCTTTATACTAGTCTTTGATCAATGGAATTGGTAAGTCTGTATGTTATACAGCTTTCCATACTTTGCAAGAAATGGGATTACCTTCAGCTAATGGGGCTTTATTCCCTTGCAGTCTTCCAGTTTTCTGGTGGACAGGAAAGTTGGGAGAGGTATACTCCTGGCTGCCACCCTCCCCGGAAGTTTGCACTACTCTTCTGCTGGGTGATAGGCTCAGTAATAGGTCCTTTCTGTCACTCATCAAGAATAATCCCTAGAATCATCTGGTCATAGTTCAGGGATACTCATGACTAGGGGTTCATTTCCAAGGACTCTCCCTCAGAGTTCAGCAGCTTGGTTTGCCCTTGTTCCCTTGTTGAGGAAGAACCATTGAGTGAACCCCCTTCCAGGGTCCATAACTGAAGTATAAGAGGGCTGACATTTTTCTGACTTGTAGTGGGCGCATGAGTCACAGTTGTGGGGTCTCCTCCTTACTGTCCTTGGTTCAGTGCTAGAACAGACTTCTGTCCTTCACATGTTGCCTCTGGCATTCAGGTGGTCATGCTTAAGCCCCTTTATGCTTAATACCCAGAATGTAGCAATACTTCCATTTCTCAATCCTATTAACTGTAAAGCAGACCCAATTATTCTTTAATGTTTTGATGTCTTTGATATCATTACCTTGTGTTATACTTAGGGGTGGACTGCTTCCCTACATCTTACTTTTATGTTCATTGTTTGCAAATATTTGATGTCTTGATTCTGTTCAAGTTTTGTACATGTATAGCCATTGTAACTATGCATTTAATGTCATTCATTATGGAATGATCTGGTTATCTAGACTGTGGGAGGTTCTGGGACCCTTTTTCATTTTGCTTTCTTCGAGAATCTGCTAGTGTTAAGGGTTTCTTTGATAAAAATGATGATGTCACCAGTTTCTCTGGCTCCTATTCAATGATTTTCTTTTAAGGAATGATTAGTTTTTGCATGGCTCCTCCTGAAGTGAAGGAATCCCCTTTGTAACTAACCTTTGAAAATGTTATTTGCTTTGCTGTGGAAGTTGTGAAGATAGCCATAGTGACAAAAGTGGGCATTTTGAAAAAGGACTCCTACTTCTGTATAAACTGCCTGTGTGGTCACTGTACCTTGGTTGAAGGAGCAAGAAGACTTGTTGAAAAATGCCCACATGTTAAGTTGTCAATCTCGCCTTCATTCTTGCTTGATGGATTCGGAGCCGATCCTCGGCTCCGACTCGGCACTTGCTTTAGCTCGAGAACTCCTTTTACCAGCTCGAGGCAGCCCCATATCCCATGATGCAAGGCAGTAAGTACCCAGATCTCGTTTGCCGCTTCGCTTGGGAGGTCTTCTCTTTGCCAGCTCCTGGTAAGTTGTTCACTTTTGTGAAGTTTTAAGCCCCTTTTTACTAAAAAACCTTGTATTAGTAGTTTTAAACTTATATTATTCCTTTTCTGACAGAAATTTCCTGTCTCCTTTATTTTTTGTTAGTGTATCTTAAAAAACCCTTCCCATCCCCCCCCTGTTAGGGTGTGTGTATTGGTTTTGTACAATACGTTTTAGTATTTATTTAAGTCTAATTTTTGACTGGTGTGTGTGTGTGTGTTTTCGGCACCATGTCAAAGGAGAGGGTCTCAGGTTTTAAGAAGTGTGACTCGTGCTGTCAGAAGATGTCTCTGACAGACGGTCACACTTCTTGCCTGTATTGTCTGGGCCCTCTTCACCTGCAGGACTCCTGTGCTATTTGTCACTCCTTCAGCCAGAGAGTCCTGCAGGAGAGACATAACAAACTGGTTCTTAGGGGCCTTCTTAAGCCGGAGGGCTCTCCGGCTAAGTCGGCTCCATCAAAACCAGCAAGAGTTTCCAAGGCCCAGGCTTCTGTTCCTAAGCCTGCGGCCTCGGCTCCGACTTCGTACTGAGTCGAGATCGGCTCCGGCTGGAGCCGATTCTGGCTAGCGCTCGGCACCGATGGCTATCGGTGCGAACCTATTTTGACCGCCGATGTCGGCTCCGATCGGCTCCGACACCCATGTGGCACAGGCATCGGTGTCGGCTCCGATCTGCTCCGACACCGTTACTTTGGTGGCTGTATCGGCTCCGGCTGGAGCCGATACATCGAGCGTTCTGTCGGCTCCGAAGTCGGCGCCGACAGTATCTGTAGTATCGGCTCCGATGTCTCATTCCAGGAAGAGGTCGAGGTCTCCTTCCTTGGAGCCGATACTTTCGGCTCGGCCGCCTCTTCTATCGGAACGGAGCCATCGGAGCCGATCTTCAAGGTCATGCAGGTTGTCAGATCATGACCTAGAGAGTGGTCAGTAGATTACTCAAGTCACAGGTACTGGCCCAAATGCTACACAGTCCGTCTCAGCAGGCGACTGTTGGTCCACACCCGTTACAGTTCCTCCTTCAACTCTACCCCAGAGTTTGGAGTTGGAGTCTTCGGGCATGGTTACTGCTACGGCTGGAGGACGGATACCCCCTTCTGTTCCTTCAGCCTCTACTCTTATCTCCTCTTCTTTAGAGGGATTCGGTGGTCGGGCTTCCATGGTCTCCTCCGAGGGGGTGAGTGGCATCGGACCCTTGTCCGCGCTCTTCCCCTTGGAGCCTCGGCCTTGGTGAGCTCGGCTCCGACATCTGCCTCGGAGACTTCCCTTTCGGTGGTCCCGGGAGTTCCTAGCTCTTCAGAGCGGGTTCTCTCGGACCTGCCTGGGAGGGGAGCATTCGAGGTAATGAAGAGTGTACTGGCCACTGGTATCAGTCAGCAGTCTGTTCCCGTAGCTCCTCCCTCTATAGTACCTGTTGACATCTCTGCCACTTCTCTTGCTACAGGACCCAGAGATCCTCCACCTCAGGTTTCCCCATTGGGAATTTCCCCCTCTTCCGAAGACTCTCCTGATGTTTCGGGAGATCCTCCTAGGAAGAGGACTTGTAAGAGGAAGCATGTAGACTCCCCCGAGTCTGTCACTTCGGATACTGACTTTGATGAGTCAGAGGGATCCCCTAGATCCCCCTCTGAGGATGTCTCTTTCTCAGACATCCTAGAACTTCTGAAACAGAGGGGAAACTGGCCCACCAACAATCCCTCTGAGGATGAGTCAGTATACCTAGAGGCGTTTGGATCTCGGCCCTCCACCTCCTGGGTGTCTCCGCCTTTCGACCCCCTTATGCAAGTCATTGCACGAAAGGCGTGGGCAGCTCCTGACTCTGTAGAGCCAGTCCCTAGGAGGCCTTCAAAATTTATCACTGCCCCGAGTGACAAACAATTCCTTACCAAGGGTGTCCCCGCTGATGCCATGGTGGTGGCTGCGGCCACCAAAAAGGAACTTGCAGATCCTTCCGTGCCCGTCCATCCTCCTAATAAGGACTCTAGGACCATGGATAGGTACGGCAAGCGGATGTTTTCCTCAGCGACCTTTGCTATGCGTTCGCTGAATTATCTTTGTCACTTCACCAGATATCCTGAAGGAGCTGGGAGAAGTAGCTCAGGATCCTACAGCTGCAGGGGCTCAAGAAAAGATTGCTTCGCAGCTAGGAACCCTCAATTCCATTGCTAACTCCTCCATGCGGCTAATATCTTATGCTGCGGATGGAGCGAGTAGAGCCGCAGGCACAGGTGTGGCTCTTAGACGCCAAGCCTGGATGCGGCTATGTGATTTTGCGGATCCCTTTAAGGCGTCCTTCACAAATTCTCCCTTTGATGGGTCAGCTTTGTTTGGCCCTCAGGTGAAGGAAACCTTGACCAGGTGTGAGCAGGACGGCAAGACTCTTTCTGCTGTTGGAGTCCGTTTTCCACCCCTTCTAGGCCTTATCCCAAAGGACAGAAGGGTGGGAAGATGTGGTTCCGTAAATCCCAAGGAGTCACGCCGGATTCACGTGGTCAGTTTACCCCTAGAGGCAGAGGGGGTAACAACAACAGACGCCGCTCTAGAGGCAGGGGGGGTCCGAAGAACCAGGGAAACAGGGAGCCTCTCTCTGATAAGCCCTTTCAGCATCCCTGAGGTGTTGCCCGGCTGTCCCTCCTTGGAGGCAGTCGGGGGAAGATTATCACTGTACCCAAAAGCCTGGCATTCCCTCAATCAAGACAGATGGGTACAGTCGATCATATCCAAGGGTTACATAATTCCTTTCGAGGAAAGTCCCTTCCCCTCAAGTTCCCTTCCAGATGTACCACCCGGTCTAAGGGAGATTGCAGAGTTAGAAATCGCAAAACTACTGCAAAAAAGAGCCATTCAGCCAGTTACAATAGACCATTCAGAGCCCGGAATCTACTCAAGGTTCTTTTGGTCCCCAAAAGACGGGAGACTGGAGACCAATATTGGATCTCAGCAGACTCAACAAGTCTGTCAGGAAGACAAGATTCGAATGGTCACTCTTCAGTCAATTCTGCCCTTCTTACAGAAGGACAACTGGATGTGCTCAATAGATCTTCAGGATGCGTACTATCACATCAAAATTCACAGACGCTCCAGGAGATTTCTCCGCTTTCGGCTGGGGTCCAGTCACTTCCAGTTCAGAGCCCTGCCCTTTGGTCTCACTACAGCCCCCAGAGTGTTCACCAAATGCATGGCAGTGGTCACGGCTCACCTGAGACGTCAAGGATTCCAGGTGTTTCCGTATCTCGACGACTGGCTCCTGTCAGCCACCACCAGGCATCAGCTTATACAAGCCAGGGATTACACAATAGACCTTTGTTCTCATTTAGGCATCTCAGTCAACTTCGAAAAGTCATCCTTATCGCCCTGCCAGTCTATTACCTTCATAGGCGCAAACTTAAACACTGTTCGGATGTCAGCTACCCTTACAGAACAAAGAGTTTCAGACATTCAGACTCATGTCAGGATCATGCTGGCCAGCAAGAAAGTACAGGCCAGAATGGTTCTAAAGGTATTAGGTCTCATGGCTGTGGCCATTACTCTTCTTCCCCTGGCTCGATTCTACATGCCAATCCTTCAGTGGATGCTGTTCACACAGTGGTCATACCAGCAACTCCCAATGCGTCACCAGATTCTGGTGACACAAACATGCAAAGAACATCTTGCTTGGTGGATCACATCGTCTCAGGTTCACCAAGGCAGGTGCTTTGTACCTCCGTCCCCGATAGCCACTGTCACCACGGATGCCTCCCTGATCGGGTGGGGGGGGTCATTATCAGGGCAGGATGGTTCATGGGACGTGGCAACCGTTCGAGTACCATCTGCACATAAATGTCCTGGAGATGAGAGCAGTGCTTTTAACGTTGCAAGCCCTCAACGACTTTCTTCCCGTAGGGACAATTGCAGTCCACACAGACAACATGTCTGTAGTTTGGTATATCAACAAACAGGGCGGAACCAAGTCCTACCCCTTGTGTCGAGAAGCGCTCAGACTATGGCAATGGGCGATCTCCTCTCATCGGTTTCTGGTAGCAATGCATATCCCTGGAAAAACCAACATTATAGCGGACAGATTGAGCAGAGCTATTCTCATGCCTCACGAGTGGTCTCTCAAACAATCCATAGCGGAAGAGATTTTTCTGGAATGGGGTCGTCCATGTTGCGATCTTTTTGCTACTCCCCAAAACAGCAAATGTCCAGACTTCTTCAGCCTCTTCCCTCTATCAGGCCATCCCCCCAGAGACGCTCTGACCCAGGATTGGCCCCAGGGACTTCTTTATGCCTTCCCTCCATTTCCTCTGATCCCTCAGGTGATCCAGAAAGCTACCGTTTTGAGAGCCAAATTGATTCTCATTGCCCCTTACTGGCCTCGACAAGTTTGGTTCCCATTCCTCCATCATCACCTTTTGGTGCAGCCGTGGCATCTGGACCCAGTGCCAGATCTACTGATTCACCAATCCGGTCAGCTGCACCGGTCAATCCCTTCTCTCAACCTCACAGCATGGTTGCTCCACTTCCTTCCTTAGCCAGGCTTCCTTTGATCTCTAACCCAGTTAGAGACATCATAGTAGCTTCACTAAAATCCTCTACCAGGAGGATTTACACAAGCAAATGCCACCGTGTCTCTTCTTGGGCTAAGGCCCAAAATATTTATCCTTTACTGCCCCTGTTCAGGCAGTTCTGGACTTCTTAGCAGAGATTTTTCATGCAGGCTCCTCTTCTTCCACAGTCAGAGTTCAGTTGGCTGCTATTTCTAATTTTCATGTCGGGATAGCAGATCATAATATTATGTCCCATAGGCTCTGCAGGGCCTTCTTGAAAGGAATTTTCCTACTAAAGCCTCCAATCAGGAATCCTCCTCCTCAGTGGGATCTAAATTTAGTGCTGACATCCTTGATTCTTGCCGGCTTCGAGCCAGCTGTTTCTTGTTCCCTGAAATATCTTTCTTGGAAAACTTTATTCCTAGTGGCTATTACATCTGCCAGGAGGGTGTCTGAACTTCATGCTCTTTCAGTTCGACCCCTATTTGATTTTTCACAAAGACAGAGTATCTTTGAGAACTAATCCATCCTTTTTACCTAAGGTCGCTTCAAAAATAATCTGAATCAATCCATTGATCTCCTGTATTTTTTCCTAACTATTCAGATAGAGCTGTACAAAAGCTACATTATCTTTACGTCCAACGTCAGCTTAGATTTTATTTGGACAGAACAAAAAGTTTAGAAAATCTGATCAACTTTTTGTTTCCTATGCGGATAATAAAAAGGCCTTCCTGTTTCTAAAGTGACTTTGTCCAGATGGCTTTCTTCGGTCATCACTGAAATTTATACGATCAGGGGAAAACAGCTGTGCTCAAAACCTAAAGCACATTCAACTAGGAGTTTAGCTACTTCTACAGCTTTTCAAGCTAGACTGCCTTTGGACACTATTTGTGCAGCGCCACTTGGGCCACTCCTCACACTTTTGTTTCCCATTACAAATTGGACTTGGCCTCCAGGGACAGAGCCAGTTTTGGCTCTACAGTCCTCAAGAGTTTGTTCCATTGAGCCACCCAGGATAGAGGTGCTAGGGACGGTCCCATCAAGCAAGAATGAAGGCGAGATTGACAACTTAACATTAAGAAGTTATGTACCTACCATAACGTTCCATGTTAGTTGTCTTCTCGCCTTCTTTCTTGACCCTCCCTCCTTCCCCTGGCCTGGACAGACCTTGTATAAGAAACTATTATGCTAAAGACCATTCAGACCTGGTCCTTTTTCCATCTGTAAGTTTCTTCTTCCTTTGGGAAGTATTTTATGCTTGGTGTTATTGCCCTTTGTCAACAAACGAGATCTGGGTACTTACTGCCTTGCATCATGGGATATGGGGCTGCCTCGAGCTGGTAAAAGGAGTTCTCGAGCTAAAGCAAGTGCCGAGTCGGAGCCGAGGATCGGCTCCGAACCCATCAAGCAAGAAAGAAGGCGAGAGAAGACAACTAACATGGAACGTTATGGTAGGTACATAACTTCTTATTTTGTGATTTTGACAGGTTTACATTTACAGTCTAATTCCTAGAGGCACTCTTACTCCACTGTTACAGCCCAGAGAAAGGCTGATTCCACTTTTCTGGCAACTGGCTAGCTGGAGTAGAAGATTACCTAAACACCCCAAGACCAACTCCTGGCTGCTGCAAGTTCCAGAGACCACAATCTGCTCCCCTAACTGTCTGACATGGTGGCTAGAAATTGTGAGAAATGTGGCAAGAAGGTGAATTCTTTTGTATCTTATATTTATATTTAGTTCTTCTTGATTAAATATGGACACACTCAAAGCCCTCCCAGAATATGGGCTGCAAGATAGTTTCTTCCATTTTTTTTGCTGTTGCAATGGAGTTGTACATTTAACTGTTCATATTGAAAGTTAAATACAAAACGCTTTGTATATTGCATCAGAATGTATTATGCTATGAAGGACATATTTGATGACATTTGATTTGTGTGATACATCAGAATTTGTGTGATGTGTACTGTCATTACTATTTGTTAAGTTATTTTGGTGTAGGCTTTCTGTCTTTGTCTATAGAGATGTTTAAATTAAAAATATCTATTGCAAATGAGAATGAATTCTGATGTAACACAAACTCTATATAGAAAATAGTTTCTATATTTCTTTCTAATATGAGAAAAGCATGAGGTAGAACTAGTTGATGGTGAAGCTGCACCTGTTGTGATTATATCTGTAGTTTAAGAAAATGTTCATTATATTGATCACGGCTGCAGTAGCCTTAACTATATGGGTTATATCCTGCCAAGGATATAACAGCTTTAGGGTACCTTCTAAGCACCCAGACTATCTGGCAAATCAACCTGAGCTGTCTAAAAGCCTTTCAGATATTTACTGCTGCTGAAGTGTATGCTCCTCTGAGGCTTTCGAGGATCAATGACTGGCTTATGCTTTTCCTTTGCTGGGCAGATAAATTCCCTTTAAGGAAAAAAACTTCCATTTTATATCTTTGTTTATTATTAATGCTTTCCTCTTCAGGAAAGTTATTTTAAAGCTAAGAGTTTTTGTTTTAATGGACTGTCATAAGGCTGTACTGTATTTTTAGAGGAGCACTCTTTTCCTGTCACTTTAGAAGTTGTTTAAAGTCACAGAAAAATATTTTACTGTGGAGAAATTGTGTTTATTGTACTTTGTGTCTGGCAAAAGGTTTTACTGTGCTTTTTACTGTGTTTGTCTTTGAAAAAGTGACTTTTAAAGACTTTTTTTTTTTTACTGACATTTGCTGCTTGTTTTCCCCAAGAAAAAGGCACCATTTTGGCTTGACCATGTTGGTCCCACAGTCGGTCCTTGTTCCAGCCACACAAAAAAAAAAAAAAAAAAAAAGTTAAGCAAACAGCCTTTGCCATCGTAGCAGGCTAACAATTTGCCTTAGCTACAGGTGGGTGATTCTGCTCTAGCAAATAGTTGTACCTCAGACCACTCATCCCTCTGAAGTAGCACCTACTGCCACTGTGAACCAGGGGCAGCAGGCTAACAATTTGCCTTAGCTACAGGTGGGTGACTCTGCTCTGGCCAATAATTGTACCTCAGACCACTCATCCCTCTGGAGTAGCACCTACTGCCACTGTGAACCAAGGGCAGCAGGCTAACAATTTGCCTTAGCTACAGGTGGGTGACTGTGCTCTGGCAAATAGTTGTACGTCAGACCACTCATCCCTCTGGAGTAGCACCTACTGCCACTGTGAACCAGGGGCAGCAGGCTAACAATTTGCCTTAGCTACAGGTGGGTGACTCTGCTCTGGCCAATAGTTGTACCTCAGACCACACATCCCTCTGAAGCAGCACCTACTTCCACTGTGAACCAGGGGTTAGCTGCATCTCTGGAGCTGTTGGGGTCCCTTCAGTGGGCAAGCCAGAGCCGCTCATTAATCCTGGGAGATGGAAAAGGGAAGACTTCCCTGTTTTGTCATAATGTTGTGCCCATCCCTGGGGAAGCAGCTGCTGCCATTAATAACAGTGTTGGTCCCAGTTTTATATCAAAAAGAAACAGAAAATGAAGCATTTATTTACTCCCCCTCAAATGTCCTTAGACAGGAGTAGTTTACTGGGTCTAGCTCATTTATTTACTCCTCCTCAAATGTCCTTAGACAGGAGTAGTTTACTGGGTCTAGCTCATTTATTTACTCCCCCTCAAATGTCCTTAGACAGGAGTAGTTTACTGGGTCTAGCTCATTTATTTACTCCTCCTCCTCAAATGTCTTTAGACAGGAGTAGTTTACTGGGTCTAGCTCATTTATTTACTCCTCCTCAAATGTCCTTAGACAAGAGTAGTTTACTGGGTCTAGCTCATTTATTTACTCCTCCTCAAATGTCCTTAGGAGTCGTTTACTGGGTCTAGCTCATTTATTTATTCCTCCTCAAATGTCCTTAGACAGGAGTTGTTTATTGGGTCCAGCTCATTTATTTACTCCTCCTCAAATGTCCTTAGACAGGAGTCCTTTACTGGGTCTAGCTCATTTATTTTCTCCTCCTCCTCTAAGGTCCTTAGACAGGAGTAGTGTACTGGGTGTAGCTCATTTATTTACTCCTCTTCCTCAAATGTCCTTAGACAGGAGTCGTTTACTGGGTCTAGCTCATTTATTTACTCCTCCTCCTCAAATGTCCTTAGACCGGAGTAGTTTACTGGGTCTAGCTCATTTATTTACTCCTCCTCAAATGTCCTTAGACAGGAGTCGTTTACTGGGTCTAGCTCATTTATTTACTCCTCCTCCTCAAATGTCCTTAGACAGGAGTAGTTTACTGGGTCTAGCTCATTTATTTACTCCTCCTCAAATGTCCTTAGACAGGAGTAGTTTACTAGGTCTAGCTCATTTATTTACTCCTCCTCAAATGTCCTTAGACAGGAGTAGTTTACTGGGTCTAGCTCATTTTTACTTCTCTTCAAATGTCCTTAGACAGGAGGCGTTTACTGGGTCTAACTCATTTATTTGCTCCTCCTCAAATGTCCTTAGACAGGAGGCGTTTACTGGGTCTAACTCATTTATTTGCTCCTCCTCAAATGTCCTTAGACAGGAGGCGTTTACTGGGTCTAGCTCATTTATTTACTCCTCCTCAAATGTCCTTAGACAGAAGTCATTTACTGGGTCTAGCTCATTTATTTACTCCTCCTCAAATGTCCTTGGACAGGAATCGTTTACTGGGTCTAACTCATTTATTTACTCCTCCTCAAATGTCCTTAGACAGGAGTCGTTTATTGGGTCCAGTTCATTTATTTACTCCTCCTCAAATATCCTTAGACAGGAGTCGTTTACTTGGTCTAGCTCATTTATTTACTCCTCCTCAAATGTCCTTGGACAGGAGTCGTTTACTGGGTCTAGCTCATTTATTTACTCCTCCTCAAATGTCCTTAGCCAGGAGTAGTTTACTGGGTCTAGCTCTGGGTCTAATTCAGGCTATTGCTGCTTCTTGTAAAGTAGTTTCTGGCAAAAGAAAAAGGGATGCTTCCTTCCCTGAAGAGAGATTCAAGATTCTGAATATGGACAAGAGGATATGTGGACAGATACAGGGGATTTCTCCTTAGATTTCTGAATCAGAGTCAGAGGAGAACTCAGTTTCTGATTCTTCCCGTGGGAATTTCTCTTTCTCTGAGACTATTTCTGGAATGTCCAAGTGTTTACACTGACAAGGTAGATACAGGTACTATCTTGACAAAACTAAATCTTTCAGATCTTCAGATCACTTGTTCATTGCTAGTGAAGGTAAGAAAAAGAGACAACCTGAGACAAAACAGACTATATGCAAATGGTTGCAAGGCCCACTCTACCAAGGGCTTGACTTCATGTATGGCTTTTTGGAAAGGGTTGAATTCTAGAAGTATTCTAGAAGCTGCTACATTTTCTTGGGCACATATTTTTACAAAGCACTATAATCATGATTCATTCTGTAGATCCAGAACAAGCTTTGCAGGTACCATTCTCTAGGGGTCTTAGACTCTTCTCTTTCCACCTCCCAAATGTAGTTTGGTAAGGTAGTCTACCCATATAGCTATGGCTACTGCAGCAGTGACCCATATAATGAACATAGTACAGTTGTGTGAGAACACTTACCATAACAGTAGATGTGCAAATGACCACAGCTGCAGTACGCACTGCCATACCTCTCAACCTCTTAGAGCAAGAAATCTGGACAAAGCTAAAAATAATATGAGGACTAGAAATAGGAACATTTTTTAAATATTGCTCTTACAAATTTATGAAGTTGATAGAATAAACAATTTTGCATTAGCATGTATTTTCTGAATGGTATGAAGTCTGAAACTTGAAAATCTGTCATTATGTTCTGACTTCAGTCCTCAATGATTTGCCAGAAAACCACAATTTGTAGAGGAAACAGACCAAAAATATGAGACAAAAATCTGGTCATTCTGTGAAAATCTGGACAATTGAGAGTATGCCTACTCCCTCCCACCATCCCCCTTGTTTTTTGCTGTGTTTTTTTATGTCGGCGTGTGGACATTTATTTTTTGTTGTTCCTAGCATTGCCCTTTTAGGGCTTAACCTCCCTCTTTCTGCTGGCAGGAAAGTTCTGAAGGGCTTAGCACCCAGACTTGTCTTTTAGTCAGTTCAGCTAGAGCTGTCTGACAGTTTGGACATGTAGAAGGTGTCCTAAAACTATGGCAGCTGGCTGACTGTTATATAACCCATATAGCTAAGGCTACTGCAGCTGTGATCATTCAAACATCTGGTGTTATGGTAAGTTTTACTTATACAACTGCACTATATCCCTCAGCGTTTTGTGTTTCAGTTAAAGTCTACCTGAATATTAGTTGTACTTGTGTACAGATCTGTATACACTTGCATATGTGTTTCATGTTTGAAAAATGGGTTATGGGCTGGACCACTGGCCAGTTTTCAGACACAGCCTGAGTCAAAGGCAGTAAAAAAGAGATGTACATAGATTACACAAGGTTATGTATATAATAACTTGAACATTCAGTAAAACAGAAAAAAATATACAGTAAAGTATAAATAATGTGTATATTGGTTTAGTCAATGAAGCCTATAAACCATGGGTGGTACTAATAACCCTGACTCAAACACCTTTTTATAATACATTTTCAGAAAAATCATGTGGAGCCCAGAATTACTCACTTCCATACAGACAACCAGACCATACCACTCAACCTCTCGCCGCAAGAAATCTGAACAAAGCCAAAAGTAATGGGGGGATAAAGGGTCAAAAATAAGGACAGATTTTAAATATCACTCCTATAAACTCAAAATTGCTAAAATAATAGGTTTTGCATTGTTATGTATCTTCTTAAAGATAAGAAATCTGAAACTCAAATATCTAGCATTATTTAGTGACTTTCAATCATCCATGATTTGCCAGAAAATCACAAATTTTATGAAAGACAGACCAACAATATGAAGCAAAAATCTGGACATTCTGCAAAAGTCTGGACGGTTGAGAGGTATGAATCAGATTGTACTGCTTTGGGTGAAAGACTGTTTTACCCATGCCCCATGATATTATCACATTTTTTGCAGAGTGCAAAATAGGGTGCTCGTGTTCTTACACATTTTTGTTGTCTTTGTTCCACACTGACCTCTTAACAGATTGTTACCAATGGTACAGTGCAATATACAGAGAAAAGATAATACTAAACAAGGACGTTAGCATTTTAAAGATACTTCAGTGTATTTAAGTGTGAACATCTAGTACAAGTCAGTGCAATATACAGAGAAAAGATAATACTAAACAAGGACGTTAGCATTTTAAAGATACTTCAGTGTATTTAAGTGTGAACATCTAGTACAAGTCAGTGCAATATACAGAGAAAAGATAATACTAAACAAGGACGTTAGCATTTTAAAGATACTTCAGTGTATTTAAGTGTGAACATCTAGCACAAGTCAGTGCAATATACAGAGAAAAGATAATACTAAACAAGGACGTAAGCATTTTAAAGACACTTCAGTGTATTTAAGTGTGAACATGAAAAGATAATACTAAACAAGGACGTTAGCATTTTAAAGATACTTCAGTGTATTTAAGTGTGAACATCTAGTACAAGTTATACGTAAAAAAGGATGAATCTAAGACTATGTTGATCCATATAAGGGCAAGTGATATGAACTTAGTTTTCACTACATATTTTTTTTCTTTTCTTTTTTTTTTTTTTTTTGTACAGAGCAGTAATGCAGTAATATAAACATTGGCTCATGTTGGAGGTCTGTTTTTTTTTTACCTTTAAGAGTACATTAAAGTGAACTGTGAGTTCACACCAGATTACTACTGAATTTCAGCAAACAAGTGATGGATTTGAATAACTCAGAAAATAGATACCACTGAACAGATAATGTGCAAACTCTAACAGCACAATACAAACATTATCAAAGCATACCAAAATACTTTCATTTTACCCAACCAGTCTCCACTCATGAATCATGCTTCACAACCTGATTTATTATAGATAATAAAAGTATCTGGGCATTACTCTGGACCAAACACTGACTTCCACCAAGCACACAAAACAGCACATTGGTAAAGTCCTTAACCAAATGAAAGTTTTGTTCAAACTATCTCAACATTCAGCTTTAGAAGTTAGATGGGCAATTGCAGTCAATGTACCACTACAGAGACTTGGGTAAACGTTCTTAATTATAGCATTCTGGTCTTCACATAATACAGCTGTGCTACAAACTTCAGAGAAAAAGACAGTAAGATTTACATATCGGGACCATAATTATCAGAATTAGTGTTACCTTGCAGAAAACTAAGTGGTTGCCAGTGGATGCTGCAGCTAATTTCTTATTCGGTAACTTCATCTTCAAAGTTATGAATGACATGTGTTGCCCTCTGCCTAGAAATAAGCCCTTAATTAAAAAATCCACTTATAATTTGAGAAACAAGAGAGCTTCCAAATGCAAAAAAAAATCCAAATATCTTAATTGCAACAGAGAAATGAAATGTTAAGAGAAACAAAGCTTTCCTAACATCTGAAATGCCTTACTGCAAAACTTGGAAAATAGTGACAGTCTTCCAGTATTTTGCAAATTGCTAAACTCTCATGTTTTAGACAGAAGTGCAGCTGTCACAGGGATTCCAGTTAAAGTACAGCTGCAAATAATTCACTATAAATGTATAAACCCTTACAGGACTAGTAGTGGCTTTGCCAGTTGTTTGCAACTCATTAGCTCATTCCACAAATCCTGATGTAATTTTGATAATATTTACACATTTGCTTTATTAGGGCACATATTTGAGGATAGCTGTAATCATCACCAAAATCATCATTATTATGTTCATCATGATTACTTGCTCTTTGCTTTATTTCTCTGTCAGTGTTTTTCTTATTGTTCACATTTAGTACATAGTTTATACTTTATTAGGGTAAAGAAAATGATGGACTAATAACTACGGATGTATCTGGTTCACTACTGTCTGCTGCACTTAGCAGTGATCTGTATACATACCAGTGTCCTGCAGAGTGATCTGTGTAGATTCCGATCCCTCACAGTGTAAGTTTCCCTTAAAATACCCTTACCGTCCAGACATTTTTTTTAACTGCTAGAGCATCTAGTTGGTGCATAGCTGAGGGTTGCTCATCAAGTTCCTTGTGTTCATCATTTAAATTTCCCTCACTCCTCCCTAGTAGATCAGCAGCCATGGACATGCACTTACCAAGGGTCCTCAGATACCACATAAATACTCTGTTAAAGCACCACCCAAAGCTACACTGTATCCAATGTCTCTGCTGCTAAGCCCTTAAGGCAAACTATCGCACAACCAAGTTTTCTGGTCATTGGTGATTCTGCAGTGATGTACACCGATGCCCCCCTCGCCAGACTGAGTAAGGAGAGTCTGGGGCTAGGATCCGTCAAATCCCACAGGCACTCAGGTAGCTGAACCACAAATGCAAGTATAACTCTCTCATAGCCCATATGGGTGTTAATGACCTGAGACATACCTCCCTTGAGTATATGAAGCAAGACGTGATTGAGGTAGCTGATTATGTGTCTCACACAGTTATGATTCCAAAAATTAAACACCACCAAGCCACTGGAAAATCCAACAAATTTATTTATTTCACAATTAAAACTGGTTAAGTGCTTTCATTCATCAATATCAGGACTTCATCAGAACATCCAGTTTTTACAAACCAACCCTTATGTACAATTACATATCATTCAATTATCCAATTAATTATTTCATCACTGTTTAAAATCATAATTATACTAACTTGGTTAAAATTAACATAAAAACTAACATAAAATATTCTTTAACTTAAGTATTCCAGAAATACTAACATTCTCTTTTATACCTGGATAACTAGTTGCGTCTAATGGCAACTGCCATTTTAACTCACAAATATCCCAATACACATCAATAGCCTACCTTGTTGATCTTTAACTATCTGTTGTAGTACCAAAAATTTAAAACCATGCACATTGTACATTGAAATATGTCTACTCAAGGCATTTGTGAGTTTTCCGTTCTTAATATCCAACAAGTGCTCACCAATTCTAACCTTAAAGCATCTACACATCTTTCCAATATAATATACTGGACAGTGTGCACACTTGGCCATATATACCACATTCTTACTCATACAAATAAAATGCCATTTAATATGAATATTTTTTCCATTTAAAAAAATTGTCTTTAGTCACCAATATGTACATACAGTATGTGCACATTCCACACTTAAAATTTCCCCACATTCTATTAATACCATTTACACCTGCCTTATTGCACATCTCCAAAATTTTCTTAAAGGACCTATCCCTTCTATTCACAAATTTTGGAATAATGCCTACCCTGTTCATCACATTATGATCTAAATGCAACAACCTCCATTTGTTCTTAACTTGTATAACCATGTTTACATCCTGGCTAAATGTAGTAATAAACCTCATCCTCATTTTCTCCTTCGCATTTAACTTCTCTACACCATTACATCAGGAAATGTGGTTAGACTACCCATTCCCTTTTAGAATGGGCTTATAATACCCCTCTAACCATTTTTTTACTACATCCTCTTTTATTTTGGAAAATAATGTTACGGGGTATCCTCATTTTTAAGAACAACCCAATTATATATTCTACTTCCTTCACAAATTCAGATTCACCATTCACCATTTTAGCAGCCCTTACCAACTGACCCTTAACAATGGACTATGGATGTCTGGAATTAGTTTTCCGTGATACCCCACAAAATGAGGTTAGCATGGTTGGAAGTTCAATGAATTAAAGCCAAATTATTTGATCAAGATCAAGTTAATGTATTTTCAACATTGATGGAAGCTGTATTAAAAAATTATTTTCTTTATTTTGAAAGGCAGTATTATAAGCAGCTAACAGGAGTGGCTATGGGGGCATGCGCCCCCACATATGCGAATTGCGTCATGTTATACTGGGAACAACAGTATATATTTCAAAGTAGTTTTCAATCTTATATTAAATATTATACAAGGTTCCTGGATGACATATTTGTAGTGTGGGAAGGTCATGAAGATGGTTTAAATCAATTTTTGAGTTGTATAAATCACACAGTGGAATTTTTTAAATTCACATATGAATATTGTAGAGAAGCAATATCGTATTCGTATGTGAACTTGAGAATTGATAGAGAACAAAAGTGTTTGTCATCCGGGATATTTAAAAAGTCTACTTTTTCCAATTCATATTTGGATTTTGAGTGTTGTCATCCATATCACCAAAAAAAGTCCATTGTTAAGGGTCAGTTGGTAAGGGCTGCTAAAATACTGAGTTTTGAATCTGAATTTGAGAAGGAAGTAGAATATATAATTGGGTTGTTCGTAGAAAGAGGACACCCCACGAAACAGTATATTCCAAAATAAAAGAGGAAGTAGTAAAAAAACGGTTAGAGGGGTATTATAAGCCCATTCTAAAAGGGAATGGGTATTCTAACCAGAGTTCCCTATGTAATGGTGTAGAGAAGGTAAATGTGAAGGAGAAAATGGGGATGAGGTTTATTACTACATTTAGCCAGGATGTATACAAGGTCAGACAAGTTAAGAAAAATTGGAGGTTGTTGCATTTAGATCATAATGTGATGAATAGGGTAGGCACTATTCCAAAATTTGTGCATAGAAGGGATAGATCCTTTAAGGAAATTTTGGAGATGTGCAGTAAGACAGGTATAAATGGTATTAATAGAATGTGGGGAAATTTTAAGTCTGGAATGTGCACATACTGTAGGTACATATTGGTGACTAAAGACAAATTTTGTTTAGATGGAAAAAATATTTATATTAAAGGGCATTTTAATTGTATGAGTAAGAATGTGGTATATATGACCAAGTGTGTCTAGTATATTATATTGGAAAGACGTGTAGATGGTTTAAGGATAGAATTGGTGAGCACCTGTTGGATATTAAGAATGGAAAACTCACAAATGCCCTGAGTAGACATATTTCAATGTACAATGAGCATGGTTTTAAATTTTTGGTACTACAACAGATAGTTAAAGATCAACGAGGCAGGATATTGGATGTGTATTTGGATATTTGTGAGTTAAAATAGCAGTTGTGGTTAGATGCAACTAGTTATCCAGGTATAAATGAGAATGTTAGCATTTCTGGAATACTTAAGTTAAAGAATACTTTATGTTAGTTTTTATGTTAATTTTAATCATGTTAGTATAATTATGATTTTAAACAGTGACGAAGTAATTAATTGGATAATTGAATGATATGTAATTGTATATAAGGGTTGGGTTGTAAAAAGTGGGTGTTCTGATGAAGTCTTGATATTGATGGATGAAAGCGCTTAACCAGTTTTAATTGTGAAATAAATAAATTTGTTGGATTTTCCAGTGGCCTGGTGGTGATTAATTTTTGGAATTTTTGGAATTGTGTGTTTATCTTGGTTATTGAGTTTGGTCACACAGTTATGAGCCTAGCACTGAGCAGCATACTACCGTCTACAAGTATGATGCCATGTTACTAACAGAAAATAATTGATTTTAACAATTGGCTTAGCTTCTAGTGTCAGTCCAACTGGGTACAATATTTGATGGCCTGGGAAGATATGGTTGATAGATCATGCTGCTTTTCCAGGGATGGGCTGCACTTTTTTCCTCTAGGCTTTTGGATATCGGCAAAGAACTTTTCCACCTCCATAGTGCCTTTTTTAGGCAATGCCAAACTCATAAATCTCCCAACTTAACTGAGCTTACGAAGGACTATCTGAAGGTGATACTGCTCAGTGCTAGAAGTCTTAACCAGAAACTCCACTCCCTGCAAGCCTTCCTGTCCTTGGAGAGTATAGATATCTGTGTAGTAATGGAGACATGGTTTAAAGCCACTAAGAGTACCCTAGCAATGCATGTTTATAATGCCTTGCACACATTTAGACCAGCTTCTGTACAGGAGGGAACTAAAGGTGGAGAAGTCTCAGGCTATATTCAAAACAACCTCACATCCAGACTAGTTAAAGGATATGGCCCACTGGAACTCATATGTATGCAGCTCACCATAAACAGGGTCTAGTACCATATTATTGCAACCTATAGGCCCCCCTCCATGTCTCAGGAAACAGATATTACCTATGTCAATGTACTACAGTCTCTCACCGTTCAACCCATTACGAACTTCATGGGGGTTCACAACTACCCCTCTATAGATTGGGAATCCTACACCACTTTTAATGCACAAGCCCAGCAACTCTTAAACTTTGTCAATATCAGCATCCTGGAACAGTTGTTCCATTCTCCTACTAGGGGTAGAAGCATCCTTGACCTTGTACTGACAAACATGGGGGAGTGATGTTCCTCACCCAATGTAATGTGTTTGCTCATCAGACCTGACCATAAGGCAGTATTACTTGAAATGAAAATTAAATCTGTGGACCCGGTGAAATCAAAAACCTTTAGGAACTATTCCAAATCTAACTTTTCTCTACTAAGCAGCACCTGGGCTAAATTCCAAGCACTTCAAACCCAGTAAACACCATAGCATATGCTGAGCTATTTACAAATTCCCTGTACAGCCTTATTGAAAGCTTTATAGAGCAAGCTGTGCCCACTTGTATTAAGTATAAGACAAACTCAAAAGACAAGCCACCCTGTTGAGATCACAATATCAGTCAGTTATACAACAAAAGAAAAAAATCTTAGCCAGGAGAAGGAGGAACAAAACCCAACATAGTAAAAATCCCTGACTAATCTAAATAGGCAGCTAAGAGGGTTAATTAATACTTCAAAGGCAAAATTTGAAGAAAAAATAGCTTCTCAGACAAAGGACAACCACAAAGCTTTCTACAGCTATGTCTTTAACCTCAAAAGAAATATGCAACAATGCTCAGAGGTTATTGTAAATGGCATCACTCACATTGAACCAGAAGCCATGGTCAACATTTGGCTGACAGGGTTGGCTCAACCCCCCCCCCCCCCAGTGTAGAGGAGATACCACATACCAGAATTCCCCAACCATTACTAGGGAACAGGTCTTCAGTATACTTTCAAAGGCCAACAATGCATCGATAGGCCCTGCTAGCATCCCAGGAGTGGAAGATGGTTATGGTCATTCCTCTGCACAAAGGAGGTTCAACCACTGATTTGGGTAACTACAGGCCTGTAAGTCTGATCAGCCTCATATGTAAAGCCATAGAAAGAATCATCATGAACATGATAAATGAGGACATAGGTAACCAGCAAATGATGAACCCATCACAGTTCGGCTTTTTTAAAGGAAGGTAATGCCTATTAAATCTGGTGGACTTCTTTGAGAGGGTGACCAAAGCAATGACTGAGGACAAGACTGTGCACACAGCTTACCTTGATCTCGCCAAGATGTTTGATACAATATCCCACTCAGGCATTATAAACAATCTCAAAAAATTAAGGATAAACCCTTTTATCACCTGATGGATAGCCAACCAGCTCACTGATAGGACTCATGAGGTCAAAATAAGTGAGGCCACTTCTACCAAGAGACCAGTCACTGAAGGAGCAGGGCAGCCCACTCCTTGTTGGTATCTGTTTCTCTGAAATTCCATTTTTTCATTTTCTTTGCAGAGACTCCCAGGCTGAAGGTTTATGACTGACTAAATTTGCAGATGATTGTAAGCTGGGGGTTATCATCTACTCCCCTGCAGACACTAGCATTCTTCAAGTAGGCATATCTCTGACTAACAAGTGGTGCCAAAGCTATGATATTAAACTCAATGCTAAGAAATGCATAATTTTACCCTTTGGGAAGTCAACTATCCTGGCTAATTACCATAATGGTAATACATTCCTAAGAGTCGACCCAGTGGTCAGGGATCTGGGTACATATGTAGACAGTAGCCTTACCTTTGACAACCACGTGACCACAGTAGTTAGGAAATCCTTTTATGTTGTGCAACTTATAAGTAATGGCATGGCATATAGGTCTAAAGAGGTCATTATCCCACTGTATTCTGCCCTCATCAGACCAATCATAGAGTACTGTGTTCCCTTTGATATGTACCTGACCAGGCATATGTGACTTCAGAAGATCCTTATAAAAAGAATACAAGGCGTAATAAACCTGCCTTACACAGAGTGCCTTAAAGCCCTTTCCCTCTACTCAGTCTCCTATAGATTGCTGAGGGGCGATTTATGCCTGACTTATAAGGCATCTGCAAACCCCACACTTATGAATCTGCTATGTATTTTCAAGTCATATAGTACCAGAAATACAAGGTCTGAAGATGTGAATTTTGTCTCTGATTTAAACAGGACATGCTGGAGAGGCAGATATGTGTCCCAGAGACCTCCCCTCCTATGGAACAGACTTCCCATCCATGTGAAGCTGAGTTTGTCTATTACCCAGTTTAAGCACTACCTAGACCAGTGGATGGGGAATAGGAAATTTACACCAGGCCTGGCACCCATGTCCTTTATGGGCAGAAGTAGCTTTGAAATGCCTGGCCCTCAGTGTGCTATTTGGATACAGGATGTCATTATTATTTTGGGAAAACTTGGCTACGCTTAAAATGCACCCCCCCCCCCTCCCGAATGATTACACTAGTAACAATCTGTGAATCAATGAATATAATTTGCTCTTGTTCATGTATATTCAGGTTAGGTTTATTGCTGCCATTTAGCCAGGGTAATGAGGGACAACAGTCCAGTTTGAGGACCAGTTAATTTACCATGTTAGCAATAAAAATAAATAAGTAATTAAAATAAAAGCAACTGCTAACTAAACGCATTCATGGATGATCTGCCATCAAATGACATGCTTAAGTACCTACTCAGTCTGCCACACAAACACACACACCTTGTTCATTTCATTCACACTGCACTCCCTGATACACTAACATACTTTCTTAGCTTCAGCATACCAGACCTACAGCAGCTTGACAAAATTAGCTCTGGTTATGTGTACACTTCTTTGTATGCTCGCCATGCACACTCCTCGAGTATAGGCCATGTAAAGAGTCACTGTCAACTCTTAAATAACTTGGATTGCACCACACTTCCAGGGTTCCTAAGAATTTCTTTTATTTATTATTTATTTTACATTTGTTGACAGGGAAAGTCCGACTGGATGCATGTCCATTTTCAGCAGAGGCCTGGGGAGAAAAGCTCCACAGTTAAATTTTAAGCAAAATATAAGATGTATACAGAAGCATTCAAATTTACATAGTACCAAACTTAACACTGATTAGTAACATAGCATTGAAGCTTAATATTTAACATATTTACATAGACTGAGGACATCCTTTACAATTTCAGGTTGAGGCATTACATAATGGTGAACATTGTTAGTAGGGGTTGCATTTTTTGCTTTATACAGTTGACTTGGGAGCAAGTTAGCCACAGTAGGGAGTATAGCAACAAAGAGAGCAAAGATTAGACATAATTGGGAGTATAATAGCAGGAGAAGAGACAGAGATGTGAAACTGGATAACAGGTTAAGTAAGAAAAGCAGGAGAAGTAAGTAGCTTAAGTATAGAGTAAGAGTAGAGGTGTAGAGAGAAAAGTGTAGTGGACAGATAAGAGTGTCTTAGCAGTGGCAGATGGGTATTGACTAAGGGGTTAGACTTAGAGGTGGAACTGGAAGGAAGCTAGAGAAGTTGCATTCTTTGATGATGAAGCTGAAGTCAGAGGGCAAGACTAAGGGGAGAAGGTAGGAGGGGGGTGGTCAGCCAGGTGGGGAACATGTGCATATCCATGTGTGCTTTAGGTGTTCTTTCAGAAGTCTTTTAAATGTAATCTGTGAGCCTGCTGAGGTAATAGCAGTAGGTAGGGTGTTCCAAATTTTGTCTATGTAGTTAGAGAAGAGGGAGTCCCCTGCTGTGTTGTTGGTCTTGATGATCTTGATTCGTTTTTTGTCGCTAGAGTGAAGTTGTCTAGTTTTAGCTTGTAGTTCTAGTAGATTGGCCAGAGCTGGAGTTTTGCTGGGAGTAATAGGAAATTATGGGCAAAGGAAAGTTGATGATAATTTTGGAGATTAGGGAATTCAAGCCAACCACGTTATTTTAGGGATTGGCAGTGGTGGGCTTGGTAGGAGACACCGATAGCAAATTTTAATATTTGATTGTAACAGGTGTTGAGTTTGACAATTTCGGTTTTGGGTAAGTTGGTGAGAATAGTGTGGAAATGAGGTGAGTTTGAGCAATTGTTATCCTAGCAGGTTGTGTTAGAAATGGTTTATTTTTATATAGACTGCCCAGTTTTTTGTGGCTAATTTTAATGGTTTGATTTATATGCTGATCAAATTTGAAGTTATCAGTGGTCACTCCTAGCAATTTAGTGTGAGTGTCAGGGGAGACGACAGTCCCATCCCTGGACACAATATTAAATGGGATGGGTATTGTGGTATATTTGTTAGGTGTAAATAGCAACAGTTTGGTTTGGGGGGGGGGGTTAATATTAGGTTTTCGTTAATAAACCAGTTTGCAGTGGTATGGAAGGCTTTTTGGGTTATAGAGAGGAGTTTCTGAGGATCACTGGCTGAACAGACAAGTGCTGAGTCGTCAGCGTATTGTATAACAGTATATATTATATTGTATAAGAATACTCCTAAAAGGACTTTTTAATGCCATGAGTAAATAAAAAAAACTGTATATCTAGCAACAAAATGCCTCTATGTAAAGGTTAAAGAAGGCACGTAAAATATGCTACCTTTTTATCTTTGTCTTCTACATTTTCTGACAATTCCATTCATTTTACAAAAAGGTTACAAACTTGCAGTATTTCAGTATGTTTTGCTATCCAGTTTCTATAAAAAAATGTCCTGTTACCAGATAGTTGAATACTTCACAAGATGAAGAGAATACAAGACTTCAGAGATATAACTGAAGCAACAATGTAACTTATGATATGAATTAAATAAAACATTTGTAAGGGGTTCCTGCAGTACCTAAGATAAACTAGTCTGAATCAGCTTTAAACAGTTTCATAATCATGTTCTACAAAGCTACCAAAAAGTAAAGAAGCAACCACTATATTTTTGAAAAAAAAAATAGTAAACTTTTTAGGTACAGTATAACAGAAAATTAATATTAAAAATGTCCATGTGTTACACAGTCAGATGAATGTCCAGTTTAAGAAGTGTTACACTTAAGTATGCTGGCTTTGTTGGACTTTTCAAGATGGCCATGTAAATGTAGACAGACCTTGTGCACTGTTTTTTTCAATATTAAGATTTATAATAAATAAGTGTAACAGGTATGCTGTTCCTACATTATTTGATCGGGACAAAGACTAACAGATAGGGTCATGCTCTCCACAAAAGAACATTTAGCGTTTTTTTTTTTTCCTAGAAGAGTCCACATTCAGGGACAGATGTGCACCCAGACAATGCAAGGCCAAACCCAAACGTCTGGTGTTGGCTACTTAAGTGCAGTCATTCCTTATGCCAACCAATCCCACCCTTCAGCCAGCAATAAGCACACACCTGGAATAAAACACAACAATAAAAATTTGTCATCTGCAATGCTAATGAGTTACAAACCAGTATACACTTTCTGACTTATTGGGGACCCAAAAGCAGAGGCCGGATGGAGGATACTCCTGATCACTCATGGTGGGTCCGCTTCATAACTCAACTAATGTGGTAAGAATGTATCCATTATATCCCATATACCAAACTTCCAGGCATTATCATAGATGAACACCTAACTTTTGACCAGCATATTGACAGAAACATAAAAAAAACCATCAGAAACTAGGCATCCTGTACAGGCACAAACACTTCCTCACCTCTGCCGCAAGACTATCCATTGCCTGTTCCTTTCTACTTCCATCCTTGCTCTGTGGTGCACCTCTCCTTAGTAATATACAATCCTGTCTTAAATCCAAACTGGACTCATGCTACAATAAAATCACAAAATTTGTAACTAGCGCCAAACACTCCTCCCACCACTTCGTATCACTCCAGCGCCTAAACTGGTTAGAACTTCCCCAAGATCTAACATACCTGCAAATAACCATACCTGATAAGCTAATCTATAAGGCATCTAGCTGTCTTGCCCTCTCCTCTCTGTTCACCATGTATCACCCAAATACACCTCAGCGATCAGTCAACCAGATGCTCCTTAATGTAGCAAAACCTAACTGTAGAATAGTATGTGTGTTGTACCTTTAAGAAGCATTTCAAGGACTGCACATACATATAAATAGCAAGCACGTGCTAGCTTCAGTGCCATTTTTGAGAGTGTAGCCAGAGAGTGAGCATGTATGACTGTAATAGCTAGTTTATTTGCAAGTATATTTACAAGTTTATTTAAGTTAACATTATTAAGCCTCAATTCTGATGTGTTTGTACATAATAAAGTTGCTTGAACAGAACCTACTGAAGTTCGTCAGTTTTATCCTGACCGGATGAATGACATGGTGTCAGAACCGGGATTCCAGAGGCTGCTTTTCAAGTGCAGAGTTAACAGTGAAGGTAAACTAAAAGAACTAAGCACAAAAAAGGGCCAGAAATGAACTAAAGGTAATGAAGACTTGCACAAAAAATGTATTTATTCAAAAGATAAAACAGAGCATTTCAAAGGCACAAACCACATTAGGCACAAAAAGTTTATTAATTAAATGAATGTTTGAAATTAAGATATTTGATAAAATGATTATAAGAAAAGCATGTAAGGGGTTTGGAATTACCTCGGAATTACAAAATGCGCCTGTTTAAAGTAAAACAAGCATGTTTAGAGCACAAAAAAGTATAACGAGCATGGAAAAAGATTAAACGAGCAAAACAAATATAATAAAGGGCAAAAAAGGGCACATTAAGCATAAATAAAACAAGGAGACTGCATGTTTTTTGGTAAGATACTGTGTTTTGTCATAAACTACTATTTTGCATTGATTGAAGCTATTAAGAGCAAAACTAGAGTTATTCGAAGTATCTCAAAGTGTGTAAAAGTGCTTACAGTGTGTGCGTCTTACTGTGCATTTATTCTGAGAGTTTATTGTGTGCAAAGTGCAACAGTTCGTAAAGTGCAGTCAAAAATACAGCCATTTCGAAAAGTTTCTTGTGCTGGGTGTGTCTGTTCGCAGAGTGTCGCCATTGCAGAGTGTTTCTTGCACTGTGCAGAGTTATTTAGCAAAAGTACAGCCATTTTGGGAAAGTTTCAGTGTGCTGTGTACTGTTTATTCAGAAAGTACAATTGCTTCGAAATGCTTTTTTACTCTGAGCTTCTACTGCCCAGTTTATTTGCATAGTATTTTGAAATATTTCTTACACTGATAAGAGGTGATTTCTTACAGTACAGTGATTTCAAGAGTATTCTTGTGCGCAGGAGACTTATTTTACAAAGTCCAGTTATTCAGAGGCTTGTTATGCTGTTGGGTATAGTTACAAGTACTGGTATAAATTTCTGGCATATGTATGTGTGTGCATGTTCATATAATTACAAGTGGATTTGGGTTGCATTGTGTTTTACTATAATTTGTTGGCATGGCAGACGGATTTCAAAAACCATCACCACTTGTATTTGATAAGAATATTGCAGAGAACTGGAGAATATATGAGCAAGAGTACAATATTTTTTTTATGCAAGCAGCTTATTCTGACAAAAATGCACCCACGAGGGCATTCGATTTGCTAAACTTAGGTGTGTCAGAGGAGCTTGAAATAGAGCGTTCATTTGTGTACGCACCAGCAGTATATGAAAGAGAAGAAGAAAAACATCATATTGTTGTACAGGCTGAATCATGAGAAGACCCTGAGTGTTTAAAACACAAATTCAGGGAAATGTGTAACCCCCAGACAAATGTTACATGAGAGAGGCATTTGTTTTACACAAGAGATCAAAAGCAAGGAGAAACTTTTGCAGCTTATATTACTGACCTGAGAAACAAAGCTAAAACATGTAGATTTGGTGACTTAAAAGATGAGTTAATAAAGGACAGGCTTGTGTGTGGTATTAATAGTGCTGCTGTGAGAAGGATTTTGCTTCATGACAGTGATTTAACGCTGAACAAAACTATTGAGATTTATCAAATCCATGAAGTTGCAGAAAGGCACACAGGTATGCTTGCAAATGATAAGAACATGCTTTCAGCAGGATCCAGAGCAAGTGTAGACAGCATGCAATATGTGACTAGCAGAAGCAGGCCTAAGCACATGGTAGCTGTAACCCCTGTCACCTATTCTGTAATGTAGTGTTCAGTGCCATCGCTTCTTGATTTCTGTATTTTGATTCCGTAGATTTATCATGTTGTTTGTTTTTGGAGCTTTTCTCCCTGGGCCTCTACTGAAAATGGGCTAACCCTGGCCCAGTAGACCTCCCGCTAAACAAATGCAGATATATAAATAAATAATAAATAAATAAATCTACCATTAAGAACCCACTTTGATGAGTCTTACGGTTGGGATGAATCCCCAGAAGTAAGTCACTAAGTCGAAGGAGCTGATGGAATACATCAGAACAAACCTAAGAAGACTGAGTCTTGGGGAACAGTCTAGCCAAAAGAGGTCTGTCTCATAGAATCACAGGTAAGACTACAGTTTTAGAGAAGAGAAGCACCACATATCCAAGGTCTCAACAACAAGGTCTACTGAAAGAAAGCCTAGCTAAGCAATAGAGGCTTAAAAGAAATGGGCTTAGACTGCAACAAAGGCCAGCAGACAGTACTGATTACTGGTACAGAGGACAAAGCTGTCAAACTACTGAAAAGTAAAACTGGCAACTGTAAGTCCTGCCTCTCTTGGAACAGGAAGAAGAAACACCAATATATTTAACGAGCTAGCATAAGCACCTCAGGGAGCACCTGAGAAGGTGGAAGACCCTCCAGACTCCTCTGTTTCTGCCCTCAAAAAGAAACAAGTGAAAAAAAGAAATGGCTAAGGGATCAAAATGGCCACTTTCTCAGGAAAGGTGTGGCTAAGCTGGCAGAACCTGACCACTGAAGAGGATATGGAAGATATAGATGAGCTATATGGGGTATATTCTGCCAAGTATATAACAGTTTCAGGGCACCTTCCACATGCCCAAATTATCTGGCAACTTCAGCTGAGATGAATAAAAGACAGGTGTGGGTGCCAAGCCCTTCAAAGCTTTCCTACCACCAAAGAGAGGGAGGCTGAGCCCTGAAAGGACAATACTAGGAAGAACAAAAAATAAATAACCACATCAAAAAACAAGGGGGGTGGAGGGAGGGAGCAGCTACTGTAGGAGTGATCATTCAAACATCTGTTGTTATGGTAAGTTTACTCACACAATCGGTAGTGTTCATCTTATTGATCACTGCTGCAGCAGCCTTAGCTATATGGCTAGATTACTGTAGCTTATTTTATTTGGAAGCTGGAAGGAGAAGAGTCCAGGAACCTTTGGGGAATGGTCCTAGCAAACCTGATGTAGACCTAGAGAAGGAATTAACTTATAGTACAGAGAACCAAGTTGCAGCTTGTAGAATACATTTAGAATCCAGTCCTTTCCAAAACACCATAGATAAAGCCAAGGCCCTGGCAGAGTGGGCCATGACCCTGCATGGAATAGTTTTGTTGTGATGAGTGTAACAAAGGTAATAGTTTAGACAACAATTTGGAAATAGACTATTTTGACACAGACTGTCCCTTCTTTTTTTTACCTTCACAAAAAATTAACAATTGTTCTCAAAGTAACCCTGTCACTGTGAAAAATGAGATAGGGTTGACTCACCAGAGCTTACAACTCAGATACCCTTCGTGCAGTGGTCAGAGCAATCGGTAAAACTATTGTCCGTGTTAAGAACTTGTCAGCCAGGTTGTCCATGTTAAGAACCTGTCAGCCAGGTTAGCTGGTTCAAATGGAGCAAGTGTTAGATTCTCTAAAGCAAAATTAAGATCCCAAGGAGGAGCCACGGGTTTTCTTGGAAGCTGCTTATGCAAACCCCCTTTCAAAATGTTTTTGACATGAAAATGTAAAATAGGAGTATCCATGGACAGACATTCAGAGTGAACGTTGATTGAGGAGTAAGAAAAAAACATAGGATAGTAACTCTTCACAAATATTGTAAAACCAGAGAACAAATAGCCCTAAATGGGTGCTGGTTATGTTGTTGGCACCAACTGGAAAACCTTTTTTATTTGCTACTATATGACTTTCTAGTAGCAGGCTTTCTTGCCTTCATTAGTACCCACTGCACGTCCTCAGTTATCAGGTGCCTGAAAGGAATTAAAATCCTATCATCTAGGCAGTCAGTTGAAGATGATTGATGTCAGGGTGTATCAAACACCCCTTTTCTTCTGTGAGTAAATCCAGTCTTTGAGGAAACCTGTGGTAATTGCCTGTAGTCATTTTCAAATTAAGGCAGAACCACGGTTGCCTGGCTCAGAAGGGAGTCACCACAAGATCTGATCCATCTGTATGGAGTCTCTGGGATAGAATCTGATATAGCAAGAAGGCCTGGAAAACAAATCCTTTTCTTTTGCTTGGACAGTAATGCTCCTGCATGCTTTTATACCCTTTCCACTAATATCCAGGGTACTTCTGAATATTCTCCTGGTTACTTTGTAATAAAATCTGCTGCAAACTACAGAAAACATGCCATGACAGAACTGTTTCTTCCTCCCCTAATACATCATCAGAAGGCAGGGCTGGATGACATGGAATCAGGAAGTAATTAGACACCCAACCATGCCAACCATCACCACTTGTATTTGATAAGAATATTGCAGAGAACTGGAGAATATATGAGCAAGAGTACAATATTTTTTTTTATGCAAGCAGCTTGTTCTGACAAAAATGCACCCACGAGGGCATTCAGTTTGCTAAACTTAGGTGTGTCAGAGGAGCTTGAAATAGAGCGTTCATTTGTGTATGCACCAGCAGTATATGAAAGAGAAGAAGAAAAACATCATATTGTTGTACAGGCTGAATCATGAGAAGACCCCGAGTGTTTAAAACACAAATTCAGGGAAATGTGTAACCCCCAGACAAATGTTACATGAGAGAGGCATTTGTTTTACACAAGAGATCAAAAGCAAAGAGAAACTTTTGCAGCTTGTATTACTGACCTGAGAAACAAAGCTAAAACATGTAGATTTGGTGACTTAAAAGATGAGTTAATAAAGGACAGGCTTGTGTGTGGTATTAATAGTGCTGCTGTGAGAAGGATTTTGCTTCATGACAGTGATTTAACGCTGAACAAAACTATTGAGATTTATCAAATCCATGAAGTTGCAGAAAGGCACACAGGTATGCTTGCAAATGATAAGAACATGCTTTCAGCAGGATCCAGAGCAAATGTAGACAGCATGCAATATGTGACTAGCAGAAGCAGGCCTAAGCATATGGTAGCTGTAACCCCTGTCACCTATTCTGTAATGTAGTGTTCAGTGCCATCGCTTCTTGATTTCTGTATTTTGATTCCGTAGATTTATCATGTTGTTTGTTTTTGGAGCTTTTCTCCCTGGGCCTCTACTGAAAATGGGCTAACCCTGGCCCAGTAGACCTCCCGCTAAACAAATGCAGATATATAACTAAATAATAAATAAATAAATCTACCATTAAGAATCCACTTTGATGAGTCTTACGGTTGGGATGAATCCCCAGAAGTAAGTCACTAAGTCGAAGGAGCTGATGGAATACATCAGAACAAACCTAAGAAGACTGAGTCTTGGGGAACAGTCTAGCCAAAAGAGGCCTGTCTCATAGAATCACAGGTAAGACTACAGTTTTAGAGAAGAGAAGCACCACATATCCAAAGTCTCAACAACAAGGTATACTGAAAGAAAGCCTAGCTAAGCAATAGAGGCTTAAAAGAAATGGGCTTAGACTGCAACAAAGGCCAGCAGACAGTACTGATTACTGGTACAGAGGACAAAGCTGTCAAACTACTGAAAAGTAAAACTGGCAACTGTAAGTCCTGCCTCTCTTGGAACAGGAAGAAGAAACACCAATATATTTAACGAGCTAGCATAAGCACCTCAAGGAGCACCTGAGAAGGTGGAAGACCCTCCAGACTCCTCTGTTTCTGCCCTCAAAAAGAAACAAGTGAAAAAAAGAAATGGCTAAGGGATCAAAATGGCCACTTTCTCAGGAAAGGTGTGGCTAAGCTGGCAGAACCTGACCACTGAAGAGGATATGGAAGATATAGATGAGCTATATGGGGTATATTCTGCCAAGTATATAACAGTTTCAGGGCACCTTCCACATGCCCAAATTATCTGGCAACTTCAGCTGAGATGAATAAAAGACAGGTGTGGGTGCCAAGCCCTTCAAAGCTTTCCTACCACCAAAGAGAGGGAGGCTGAGCCCTGAAAGGACAATACTAGGAAGAACAAAAAATAAATAACCACATCAAAAAACAAGGGGGGGTGGAGGGAGGGAGCAGCTGCTGTAGGAGTGATCATTCAAACATCTGTTGTTATGGTAAGTTTACTCACACAACTGTAGTGTTCATCTTATTGATCACTGCTGCAGCAGCCTTAGCTATATGGCTAGATTACTGTAGCTTATTTTATTTGGAAGCTGGAAGGAGAAGAGTCCAGGAACCTTTGGGGAATGGTCCTAGCAAACCTGATCTAGACCTAGAGAAGGAATTAACTTATAGTACAGAGAACCAAGTTGCAGCTTGTAGAATGCATTTAGAATCCAGTCCTTTCCAAAACACCATAAATAAAGCCAAGGCCCTGGCAGAGTGGGCCATGACCCTGCATGGAATAGTTTTGTTGTGATGAGTGTAACAAAGGTAATAGTTTAGACAGCAATTTGGAAATAGACTATTTTGACACAGACTGTCCCTTCTTTTTTTTACCTTCACAAAAAAATAACAATTGTTCTCAAAGTAACCCTGTCACTGTGAAAAATGAGATAGGGTTGACTCACCAGAGCTTACAACTCAGATACCCTTCTTGCAGTGGTCAGAGCAATCGGTAAAACTATTGTCCGTGTTAAGAACTTGTCAGCCAGGTTGTCCATGTTAAGAACCTGTCAGCCAGGTTAGCTGGTTCAAATGGAGCAAGTGTTAGATTCTCTAAAGCAAAATTAAAATCCCAAGGAGGAGCCACGGGTTTTCTTGGAAGCTGCTTATGCAAACCCCCTTTCAAAATGTTTTTGACATGAAAATGCAAAATAGGAGTATCCATGGACAGACATTCAGAGTGAACGTTGATTGAGGAGTAAGAAAAAAACATAGGATAGTAACTCTTCACAAATATTGTAAAACCAGAGAACAAATAGCCCTAAATGGGTGCTGGTTATGTTGTTGGCACCAACTGGAAAACCTTTTTTATTTGCTACTATATGACTTTCTAATAGCAGGCTTTCTTGCCTTCATTAGTACCCACTGCACGTCCTCAGTTAACAGGTGCCTGAAAGGAATTAAAATCCTATCATCTAGGCAGTCAGTTGAAGATGATTGATGTCAGGGTGTATCAAACACCCCTTTTCTTCTGTGAGTAAATCCAGTCTTTGAGGAAACCTGTGGTAATTGCCTGTAGTCATTTTCAAATTAAGGCAGAACCACGGTTGCCTGGCTCAGAAGGGAGTCACCACAAGATCTGATCCATCTGTATGGAGTTTCTGGGATAGAATCTGATATAGCAAGAAGGCCTGGAAAACAAATCCTTTTCTTTTGCTTGGACAGTAATGCTCCTGTATGCTTTTATACCCTTTCCACTAATATCCAGGGTACTTCTGAATATTCTCCTGGTTACTTTGTAATAAAATCTGCTGCAAACTACAGAAAACATGCCATGACAGAACTGTTTCTTCCTCCCCTAATACATCATCAGAAGGCAGGGCTGGATGACATGGAATCAGGAAGTAATTAGACAACCAACCATGCCAACCATCACCACTTGTATTTGATAAGAATATTGCAGAGAACTGGAGAATATATGAGCAAGAGTACAATATTTTTTTTTATGCAAGCAGCTTATTCTGACAAAAATGCACCCACGAGGGCATTCAATTTGCTAAACTTAGGTGTGTCAGAGGAGCTTGAAATAGAGCGTTCATTTGTGTACGCACCAGCAGTATATGAAAGAGAAGAAGAAAAACATCATATTGTTGTACAGGCTGAATCATGAGAAGACCCCGAGTGTTTAAAACACAAATTCAGGGAAATGTGTAACCCCCAGACAAATGTTACATGAGAGAGGCATTTGTTTTACACAAGAGATCAAAAGCAAGGTGAAACTTTTGCAGCTTATATTACTGACCTGAGAAACAAAGCTAAAACATGTAGATTTGGTGACTAAAAAGATGAGTTAATAAAGGACAGGCTTGTGTGTGGTATTAATAGTGCTGCTGTGAGAAGGATTTTGCTTCATGACAGTGATTTAACGCTGAACAAAACTATTGAGATTTATCAAATCCATGAAGTTGCAGAAAGGCACACAGGTATGCTTGCAAATGATAAGAACATGCTTTCAGCAGGATCCAGAGCAAATGTAGACAGCATGCAATATGTGACTAGCAGAAGCAGGCCTAAGCACATGGTAGCTGTAACCCCTGTCACCTATTCTGTAATGTAGTGTTCAGTGCCATCGCTTCTTGATTTCTGTATTTTGATTCCGTAGATTTATCATGTTGTTTGTTTTTGGAGCTTTTCTCCCTGGGCCTCTACTGAAAATGGGCTAACCCTGGCCCAGTAGACCTCCCGCTAAACAAATGCAGATATATAAATAAATAATAAATAAATAAATCTACCATTAAGAACCCACTTTGATGAGTCTTACGGTTGGGATGAATCCCCAGAAGTAAGTCACTAAGTCGAAGGAGCTGATGGAATACATCAGAACAAACCTAAGAAGACTGAGTCTTGGGGAACAGTCTAGCCAAAAGAGGCCTGTCTCATAGAATCACAGGTAAGACTACAGTTTTAGAGAAGAGAAGCACCACATATCCAAGGTCTCAACAACAAGGTCTACTGAAAGAAATCCTAGCTAAGCAAAAGAGGCTTAAAAGAAATGGGCTTAGACTGCAACAAAGGCCAGCAGACAGTACTGATTACTGGTACAGAGGACAAAGCTGTCAAACTACTGAAAAGTAAAACTGGCAACTGTATGTCCTGCCTCTCTTGGAACAGGAAGAAGAAACACCAATATATTTAACGAGCTAGCATAAGCACCTCAGGGAGCACCTGAGAAGGTGGAAGACCCTCCAGACTCCTCTGTTTCTGCCCTCAAAAAGAAACAAGTGAAAAAAAGAAATGGCTAAGGGATCAAAATGGCCACTTTCTCAGGAAAGGTGTGGCTAAGCTGGCAGAACCTGACCACTGAAGAGGATATGGAAGATATAGATGAGCTATATGGGGTATATTCTGCCAAGTATATAACAGTTTCAGGGCACCTTCCACATGCCCAAATTATCTGGCAACTTCAGCTGAGATGAATAAAAGACAGGTGTGGGTGCCAAGCCCTTCAAAGCTTTCCTACCACCAAAGAGAGGGAGGCTGAGCCCTGAAAGGACAATACTAGGAAGAACAAAAAATAAATAACCACATCAAAAAACAAGGGGGGGTGGAGGGAGGGAGCAGCTGCTGTAGGAGTGATCATTCAAACATCTGTTGTTATGGTAAGTTTACACACACAACTGTAGTGTTCATCTTATTGATCACTGCTGCAGCAGCCTTAGCTATATGGCTAGATTACTGTAGCTTATTTTATTTGGAAGCTGGAAGGAGAAGAGTCCAGGAACCTTTGGGGAATGGTCCTAGCAAACCTGATCTAGACCTAGAGAAGGAATTAACTTATAGTACAGAGAACCAAGTTGCAGCTTGTAGAATACATTTAGAATCCAGTCCTTTCCAAAACACCATAGATAAAGCCAAGGCCCTGGCAGAGTGGGCCATGACCCTGCATGGAATAGTTTTGTTGTGATGAGTGTAACAAAGGTAATAGTTTAGACAACAATTTGGAAATAGACTATTTTGACACAGACTGTCCCTTCTTTTTTTTACCTTCACAAAAAATTAACAATTGTTCTCAAAGTAACCCTGTCACTGTGAAAAATGAGATAGGGTTGACTCACCAGAGCTTACAACTCAGATACCCTTCTTGCAGTGGTCAGAGCAATCGGTAAAACTATTGTCCGTGTTAAGAACTTGTCAGCCAGGTTGTCCATGTTAAGAACCTGTCAGCCAGGTTAGCTGGTTCAAATGGAGCAAGTGTTAGATTCTCTAAAGCAAAATTAAAATCCCAAGGAGGAGCCACGGGTTTTCTTGGAAGCTGCTTATGCAAACCCCCTTTCAAAATGTTTTTGACATGAAAATGCAAAATAGGAGTATCCATGGACAGACATTCAGAGTGAACGTTGATTGAGGAGTAAGAAAAAAACATAGGATAGTAACTCTTCACAAATATTGTAAAACCAGAGAACAAATAGCCCTAAATGGGTGCTGGTTATGTTGTTGGCACCAACTGGAAAACCTTTTTTATTTGCTACTATATGACTTTCTAGTAGCAGGCTTTCTTGCCTTCATTAGTACCCACTGCACGTCCTCAGTTAACAGGTGCCTGAAAGGAATTAAAATCCTATCATCTAGGCAGTCAGTTGAAGATGATTGATGTCAGGGTGTATCAAACACCCCTTTTCTTCTGTGAGTAAATCCAGTCTTTGAGGAAACCTGTGGTAATTGCCTGTAGTCATTTTCAAATTAAGGCAGAACCACGGTTGCCTGGCTCAGAAGGGAGTCACCACAAGATCTGATCCATCTGTATGGAGTTTCTGGGATAGAATCTGATATAGCAAGAAGGCCTGGAAAACAAATCCTTTTCTTTTGTTTGGACAGTAATGCTCCTGTATGCTTTTATACCCTTTCCACTAATATCCAGGGTACTTCTGAATATTCTCCTGGTTACTTTGTAATAAAATCTGCTGCAAACTACAGAAAACATGCCATGACAGAACTGTTTCTTCCTCCCCTAATACATCATCAGAAGGCAGGGCTGGATGACATGGAATCAGGAAGTAATTAGACAGCTGCTCAACATTCAGTAAACAAAAGCACCAGTTTATTCAAGTTAATAAATATAAGTCTACTGTAGTAACTAAAGTAAAAACTATACATTTTAGAGTAAGAAAGCCCACTTTGATGAGGGCACAATTATAACACAAAGTAATGGTAAAAAAAAAACTTTCCGCTTGATGTTTAACTCAACATTTGTCAACATTCTGAAAATCCATGTTCCCGTTAGATCTAAACATTATAAAAACTATCCTGGCACCCTGGCTATCAAAAGGGACTATACTATTAATGAAAAAATTAACCTGGCACCCTGGCTATCAAAGCAGACTGTACTGTTAATGAAAAAAACAAGACAAATTATGGAAAAAATGGAAGGTCAGCAAAAATACTTACGATCATCAGTTATACATATAACTGAGAAATGTGGCTACAAACAGGATCAAAAGTGACAAAAAGAACTCTTTACTAGATTACAGCCCGAGAATCTGAGCTTTCTAGACCACTATTAACAGTTTACTAAATCTAGGCTAAGTCTTCCAACCTGCACATTGCATATTTGATCTTTCAAATAATATTACTAATAAATGTAACTTTCATTTTATTCATTCAGTAAGCTCACTTGTCAACATCCTATCCACCTCTACCAGCATTACTCCCCTCAGAACAAAAACAAAACCAAAAACCTTCATTTTTTTCAATCAGTACCATTTTCCACTGTAGAAGCTGCGGTGGTGCAGCGGTAGCGTTGTCGCCTCACAGCAAGAGGTTCTCCAGTTCGATTCTCGGCTGGAGCGCCTTGTGTGTGGAGTCTGCATGTCCTCCCCGCGATCGAGTGGCATTCGAAAGACATGCGTGAATGGGCATGCCTTCATTGAAGGTTGGGCGTCGGGCTAGCACCTCGGCACCATAAAAATTGACTGCCAATCATTAGTGGATCGGAGTTCCGCTGTGGCAACCCCTAACCATGAAAAGCTGAAAGAAGAAAGAAAGAAGTACCATTTTCCACTGTCAAGAAGCTTCTCTTAAAACTAAAACCCACCACCCTCGCCCCAGACAACATCCCAGCAGAATATATCAAACGAACAGCAGATGCCTTAGTCTACCAAGAATCAATCTTAATAAATCAGTCCATTAAGGAAGGTTGTATACTTACCTTGTGAAAAAAAAAAATCATATATCTTGTCATTGCACAAAGGAGGAAAATCAAATGATACCTGTAACTGGAAGACTGTAATCAAATGATACCTCTAACTGGAAGACTGTAACTATTGTATCTGCTTTGTCAAAGGTCCTGGAGAAATGTTTTCAAATGCAGGCTGTCAGATACATTACTGACAACAACCTTCTATCCCCGATTCAGCATGGTTTCCACCCAAAACATAGTACCACTATTGCCCTTCTCAACTTCATCACCACTGTAAACCAGAGCAGAAGTAATGATAATTCGGAATCAACAGCATTCCCAGACAGGTTCAAGGCATTTGCAGTGGCAGCACATCACATACTATTACTCAGGTTATCCTCATTAGGCTTAGGAACCTCATCACTGTCATGGTTTCCTAGCTACCTGTCAGAAAGGATGCAAGCAGTGAAATGAGAGAATGATAGCTCCTCCTTCCTCTCTGTAACAGCTGTGGTACCACAAGGCTCACTTCTAGGTTCTGTCCTTTTCAATATTTTCACTAATGACCTACACACTGCAACTAAGCATGCCTCCGTTATTCATTATGCAGATGACTCCACACTTTTCTGCTCAGCAAAAAAAAAAAACCTAGATGAGTTACAACGGCTCACCCAGGAATCACGCAGATATTACTCTTTTAAAATATTGTATTCTACTTTTAAGTTGATTATGTTTGTGATGCTGTGTTAAATATGTCTAAACTTTAACTTGAATTTGGAGCTTTTCTCCCTGTGCCTCTGCTGAAAAGGGGCAAAATTTTGTTCAGTCAGACCATCTTGCTAAATAAATGCAATAATTATATAAATAAATATATAAAGCAATATGCAATTATTATAGAAAGTCTCAAATATATAAATCACACTCTAAATTATACGTAAAAAATCATTTCAAAATCTATTGCTGACAGTTCATTATTAATTATATTTATCTAATAACAATTTTAAATTGACCCAAAATCTGATGTTTTTTTTTCTATTTGATCTTAAAATTGTAACATTCATTTTTTTACATACAACCATTGTCAATCTAAGAAATTTGCTGTAGTTTGATGTTGATTCACTTTTCCAATTTGAAGTAACCTTCTTCCTTGTAATTGCTAATAAAATCCAAATCAAAGGGTATTGCATTTATTCAGACCAGTACTGGAGTATTTGTTAATATTGACTTCCGTGGTGGTGCAGCGGTAGTGTTGTTGCCTCACAGCAAGAGGTTCTCCCGTTCGATTCTCGGCTGGAGTGCGGGGAGTGCCTTCTGTGTGAAGTCTGCATGTCCTCCCCGCGGTTGGGTGGGCGTTCGAAAGACATGCATAAATGGGCGTGCCTTCGTTGAAGGTTGAACGTCGAGCTGGCACCTTGGCGTTCGTGAAAATCTACTGCCAATCATTAGCGGACTGGAGTTCCGCTGTGGCGACCCCTAACCGGGAAAAGCCAAAAGACAACAACAATAACTGGAGCATTTGTTAATGTCAAAGTATCAGATGTTATACACCTATCAGGCCACAATGCTTTTAAAAATGAACAAAAAGCTTACATTTGTTAATTTTTTTCACATTTTAAAAATATATGGCACCAAACAGCCTTAACATATTTTTTATACCTCCAGCAAGAATATACAACAGTTTTGAACATTTTAGTCATGTTACGAGGAGTAATAAACAATCTATGCAGATGTTTCCAAGTTGAAACTTTCCAGAATGTACTAGAAGACATTAAGCTGGCACATTTTCAGATTAGGTCTTTGTTATTATAATCCTCAGTGTCCTTTTGCATCAGAATCAAAAAACTAACTTGAAGTGGAAGTGTTCTCTAAGATGAGATTGTTTAGTAGTTGGTTTGGTGATGTTGTTACATGGGGACAGCCCTTGTAAAAGGGAAAGAGAAAAGGAAAATGTGCTTCTACTTTAAGTCATCAAATTCCAACCCGATGAGGACCCAACTCCTCCAAAGACAACTCACCAAAAAGTCATGGAAAGTCAAGTTAATAAAAAAACTAATATTGTTTTTTTTTTCTGCAGAGGGACAACCCCCTCCCCTGCACTCCCAGTGTGGAGGTCTTGCCCTCTGTCAAATTTATATACACCAGTTCCACAGCTGTACAAAAAGAAAGGTGAAAATCCCTCAACCAAAGGAATCACTGCTGACATGCACATAGAAACTGTACTTGCAGTGATTTCCAATGGAAAACAGACACTGGGGCCTTCAGGACTGGAGTTGATCTAATCAGGATTGAGTCCTCATCCAGGAGGAATGCAAAGTGTAAGAAAGCCGAAAATGGTACTTCTGGAGTTAATCTTGTTTGAAAGGAGATTGGGCTTTTTAATTTGTTATGCATTACGGTTTGTGTACAGGGATTGTGTTGTTTTTACTTCACTAACAGAGATTAACATGAATATTTACTTAATTTGCAGGAACATAAGTAATGATTTACAGAAGTCTGCATCAGTTTAGAGGCTATATTAAATTCCTGATAGTTCAATGCAATAAGACTTGAAGTTGCTTTTCAACATTAATTTTAAAATTGCCTATGTATATATTGTACTGTTAGTATTAACACTGTATAGTATAGTAGAGTTTAGATATTCATAAATGATAAGGGAATTTTTAACCCATGTATGAGATGCTGTATGTATCGTGGAATTGGTTTCACTATATTGCAGCTTCTGCAGAAGTACATTAGCTCATGTGTATGGATTTTCCTGCATTATACTGTACAAGAAGAAAGTTACAAGGCCATTTATTTAATTTAGCCTGGCTCAGTCCTGCAGTGCACTGTCCACCGAGATATGGGGGTGGACCTTAAGCATACAAATGTCGTTTTAGGGAATGAATGTCTGCTTCTGAGCTATAAAGAGCCTTTGTAAATACACAGAGGACTTAATTGCACATGTTGCATTTGCTGCTACAGTTATTGGCTTTTCTGCATTTACAGTCACTTTAGTTTAGGTTGTTAAAACTTCCATTGCTTTGCATAAGCTCAGCCTTGCTCCAGTGGCACTTTACCTTTAATTAGGTAACTGAGCCATTTTGCGTGCTGGACACTTTTAATTTACAACCTACTGCACTGCAGTACTGGCTCAGGCTTGAGAGGGAAGGGAGAAAGAAATTCAGATAGCTTCACATGCTTTGACGTGCTCCTTACAAATCAAACGCTCTCTTGCTTCTTTTTTGTCATTCTAATTTTTAGATGCAAATCAAGCATGCAGTCACAGAAGCTGAAATTCAGAAACTAAAGAGCAAGGTAAGATTTTGTTTCCAGTGTCACTGTGACATGCAAAAAAAAAAAGCATTTTATTGCATTTCAGATAAATAGTAAAGATTTGAGAATAGTTCACAAGTAAATAAAATTTGGTAAACAGTTATTTTAGAACAAATAAGACTGCAAGGTTTTACACTGTACAGGACAGGTCAGATTATGGTCAAAGTTTAAGTAATAGATTATCATTTTTATGCAAGTCTTTTTCATTCATTTAATTATGTCAATTTTCTTGCACTTAGTTAAAAATAATTTTTTTGTGTAGTTTGAAGTTACCTTTGCACACCGTCTGCCATGGTCCCCTTAATTCACCTTATGACTGTAGTGCAACAGTTCTTTGTGTCCTGTGGTTGTGTTACATGGTACGGAAGGCGCATATCATACAGTATCTGTGCAGTGTGAAGAGGATGGTAAATAGTGACAGTGCTTTAAACTGCTTCTGTAGCTTATAGCCCACACGGTCTTAATTATGCAACTTGACTGCAGGGAATGTTACCTAATGATATGAGGTTAAATACTGCTGATGTAATTCCTGGTAGGTTACTGCCTACTTGTAGACTAACACAGAAATTTATGATAATAGTGCTAACATGCTTCCAGTGTGTATGAAAATGCAGACAACATCAGGACTGAACTTCTAAAAATGTAACTTGCAGTGGCAGACTATAGGGTCAGGACAGAACAGAACCTTTGGCCGTAGCCAGTCTGTTGTATCACTTGTCCTACTGTGAACCTCATCGTCTTAATTATACTAAATGGTTCCACTATCAAGTCATGCTGTGGAATACTATCAAACTTTGATGTTTCTCATAGCAGTGAAGTACCTTAGTCCACTGCTGCCATAACTTGTATTACTGTGTTTTCAGAGAAGTTTATTATTTTGAAGTTTTTATATAATTTTTATGTATTTATTTTACTATAGAATACCTAGCCATTAAACTATAACGGTTGTGGTAATTACACTAAGAAAGGAATTTGGCACCCTGGGTAGCACACTCATTTGTCTCCCCCCAGTCTGCAAATGATTGAAAAGATAATGACTTAATGGCAGCTTGTGAACTGTCAAATTTTTCAAGAACAGTTTAACAGTTTATAAACTGTCACTAAGCAATCACAACTGTGACTGTTTATAAACAGCTGTCTGCCAAGACAGGTTGGTTGATAGTTTACAAGCTGCCAGAGTTTTGTTTTTAATTTTGCACCCCCCTAGAAATTAGTACTCATGGCAAGTGTGCTGCTCCCCCCACCTTTTACAGCACTAGCTGTTGACTCTTTAAAGTAAACTGACACGTTTCTTCATTTTCACACTCCCTTCTACTTCTTCCCTTAAACTGAAGCAAAAGTACTTCTTAAGTTGATTAGGAGCCAATAATGAGGGTGTTTTTTGAAGATGCAGATGGAACTGGGCATTATCCTTTCCTCCCTCTGTTGCTAGGCTAGATTTGGTTACCCCCAACTCCTTTTAGCTTTTTCCCTGGTGCCACTTTCTGCACAAGTGGTTACAGCTCTGGCTACCCCCCTGGATTATGCCTCATTGGCATCATCAGCCCTGCTTCCTTTGGTGTCGATAATTTCTCATTTGACTCACTTGACACCAGCTTCTTCAATGTGAAGTGGATCTCAGATATGAATGCTCAATATCCAGTCCTTGGTACTATGTATGTATACAACTCACTTGGAGCCATTTTCAGTGTCACGATCTTTATCATGTAAGCCAAAGATTCTAATCTCAATCTCTAGGATGTCTGGGTTCTTGGTTTCAGGGCTTCCTTCCTCGGTACCACCTACTTCTGCCTCTACAAGGGAGGAAGGAGTAGGTTCAGAGGGGAGACTTCCTCAATGCTGATGGACTCTAGATCTGCCTTTGAGGTTATGGACAGGAAATAGCCTCCTCCTCAGGGCTATCGATAGGGCTCCTCTAAGTACCAGCTGAATCCTGAGATGCCTGTCCATCACCTGTTTAACCTATTCATCAAATTTAAGGCTTTCAGGGGCAGAGCAGTATCCTTTGGAGATTCACAGCAGGTGTGATCTGGAATCATTAAGAGGTAAGTCTTCATATCAACATCTTGGAGATGAGGGCATCCTCTTAGTGTTGCAGGAGTTTCAGGACCTCCTAGCTTTGAGAGAAATAGCTGTACAAATGGATAATATGTCAGTAGTCTGGTACATCAGTAAACAGGGAGAACCAAATCTTACCCCCTTTGTAGAGCGGCCATAAGAGTATTGCAATGGGTTGTGGATTCAGGTCACCTTTTAGTGGCAATGCACATTCCGGGGAGGTCCAGCTGACTAGCAGACAGGCTGAGCAGGTCTGTGTTAATGCCTCACAAATGGTCTCTCAAGCCTTCAGTGGCTCAAAGAAGTTTGCAGGTACTGTGACCAGCCTTGTTTGTCTCTCCCTCCAACACCAAGTGCCGAAGCTACTTTGGGCTAGTTACCCCAGAGAGGCAGTGACCCTCAGGCTGCTCCAGCACCAAATGCAGAAGCTACTTTGGGCTAGTTACCCCGGAGGGGCAGTCACCGAGGGTGCTCTCATCTGCCAGTGGCCCTTCAGTCTCTTATTTTTTTCCTCCTTTTCCTGTAATATTTACGTTGCTGCAGAAGACATCATATTTATTTATTTATTTAACGTATGTTTACCAGGAAAGTCTGACTTGGAACAAAGCCAGTTTTCAGTGGAGGCCCAGGGAGAAATGCTCCAGGTGCACGTCTTTGCAATGTGGGAGGAAATCGGAGTACCCAGAGAAACCCACATGAATGCAGGGAGGACATGCAGACTCCGCACAGAAGGCAAGCCAGCCGAAAATTGAACCGGAGATCCTCTTGCTGTGGGGCGACAATGCTACTGCTGCACCACATCAGCTTGCAAACCTCAGGTAATTCTCATTGCTCAGTACTTGCATAGACAAATTTGGTTTCCTATATTCATGCCTCATTTGAAGAAGTGCTATTGGCCTCCAGATTTACAGTTGGATCCTCTTTCACAACCCTCTGATCAGCCTCACCTGGACCTTCACTGCCACAAACTCACTGTATGGTTTCTCCAGTTCCCATAATGGCCATACATCCTTCTCTTCTAAAAATGTAATGCACATTTTGACAGCCTCTCAATCTGCTCAAAAGCTTGATAAGAATAAATGGAATCATTTCTCCATCTGGGCTACCAGTTATGGACTTGACCATTTTTCCATGTCTATTTTAGCTGTTTTAAAGTTTCTCCCCTCAGTGTTCCAGCTGCTGTACCATTATACCATTAAAGTACAATTGCTGCCATTTCTGATTATTACCACTGATACCAAAATAATACACAGGGCCTTGCATAAACTTTGCACAGCCTTCTCAAAGGAGTATTCTTCCTCCGCCCCCCCCCCCCCTCAGCTTAGGACCCTACTATACCCTGGGACTTGAACCTTGTCCTCGAAGTTCTAACAAAGTCTCCATATAAGCCATCTTCATCTGCAGACATGAAATACCTATCTTTAAAAACAAGTTTTACATCAGCTAGAAGAATTTCTGAACTATATGCCTTCTGTATTACTGCACCATATAGGATTTTTCACAAGGATAGCGTCACCTTGATGACTAACCCATCCTTAATTCCTGAGAGAGCTTCAGAAAACAGTATTAACTAGTCTGTTAATTTTCTTGTGTTGTTTCTGAACTGTTCTAACAAGGGTCAATATTGACTATACACACTAGATGCCCACAAGCACCTCAGATTCTACTTATCAGAACCAAGACTTTCAGACAGGACAATCAGTTGTTTGAATCCCTTGTTCTGTCCCTGAAAGGTTCTTGAGACCCAGAATTTCATGGACCCCCTCTGCCTCTTGGACGGCGTTTGTCATAACCCCCTCTGCCTCTGGGGGAAGGTGAATCCTTGGTGTCCCAGGAGAACTGAGACTTTCGGAACCACTTCTTCCTTGTCCCTCACTGATTCCTAGAGAAGGATCTGTGAGGGTCAGAGAAGCAGATGCCGATGGCAGACACTGTCTTCCCATCCTTTTCACTCTGGACCAATGTGTCACGAACTGTTTTCCCAAATAGGGAAGAACCATCATAAGGGGGATTTGCAAATGGCGCCTTGAAGGGTTCCATGAACTGACACAGCCAGAGCCAGGCGTGATGCCTCATGGCAACACCGGAACTGGCAGCCCTGGTGGCTCCCTCCATAGCATAAGAGAGAAGATGCATGGATGTGTTAGCTACCGCTTTGAGAATAGCCATCCATGTGGAGAACACCTCCTGGACTAGGTCTCACTGCAGTCAAATGACATGTGCTATGTAGTTCAGCGCCTTTATGTTAAAGGTTTCTGAAGCATACACCTGCTTCCCGAGACAGTCCATGGACCTCGACTTCCGGTTAGGAGGATGGACGGTAGAGCTCTCCTACACAAGCTCTTTTCTTGTGGCGGCAGCCACCACCATAGCATCCACAGTGGACCTCTTGCTCCAACTAGTGCTGTCTGGTAGGCGGCTGAGAACTTTATCTGGCCACCTAAGGATGGGCTCCATGGTGTCCGGTTCCTTCCACGCATGAGAAGTAATGAGGTCCACAAGGATCCACGGGAAGAGACACCCAGGAAGTAGATGGGACTGTCATGAATGCCTCTAGAACACTGACTCATCTGAGGTCAGTTTTTGGGCGGACCACCCCTCACTGGCGAAGGAGTTCCATGATGTCTCCAAAGGAGACATCCTCTATGGGTGCTCGAGGGGAGCCTTCCCCTTCCTCCAACTCAGTGTCTTCGGTGAGGGACTCTGGACAGGCGTCCAAGTGCCTCCTTTTGTACGTCCGTTTGTGGGGAACCTCCTCAGTGGGACTCTCTGGGAGGAACTCCTACACCTCTTGTTGCTCCCGTGTGGGGGCTTCCTGAGTCAAAACCTGCACAAGAAAAGGGGGGAAGGCCAAGGGGAACTACAACAACTACACTGACTACAACAACTACTATATATATATATATATATATATATATATATATATATATATATATATATATATATATATATATATATATATATATATATATATTTTTTTTTTTTTTTGCTAACCGACATGTCAACGCAGGTAGAAGAGGTGTGGGAAAGAGAAAAGTAGAGAAAGGACATTTAACCTTGAAATAATTTCAATTACTCACCCAGAAAATACTCGGAGCTCTAGACCACGATGCTTAGCTGTATAGAGGCAAACAAGATATGAATGGAGGAAGGAGACAGGGGGCATTATGAGTAAGGGGAGGAGCTTGGAGCTCAGATCAGATGCTAGTGATGCTGTCGTGTCAGATCTGATTCGGATCCACAGACCCACAGGTTGAAGACCAGATGAAGTCAACTACTTCAGATCAGAAGTTATATCCTTAGCATAATGCTGGATTCTTCTCATCCACATCCACTCAGTCTCTCTTCAGATCTAATCTGGACATTAGCTAGTGCTCTAAACCCTCAAGCTCCTCAAACTGTCCCAAAATCCCCTGTGAGTCTTCTCCTTCAGATCAAGTTTGCTTTCTAGTAACTACTTACACCAGGATAACAGTGATGATAATAATAATAATAATAATAATAATAATAATAACAATAATAATAATAATAATAATAATAATAATAATAATAATAATAATAATATAATAATAATAAGAAGAAGAAGAAGAATATCCAGTTGTTAACCAGGTAGGCCCATTGGACACACAATCCCTGGAACCTGGAATCAATATCTGGTTATGTGAGATGCTCAAGGTTACACAGTAGGTAAATGAGGACTGAGGGAATCGAACCCTGTACCACTGGAACTATAGGTGTTAAGTTGTCTATCTTGCCTTCATTCTTGCTGTTTGGGATCGGAGCTGATCCTCGGCTCCGACTCAGCCATCTTCAATAGCTCGAGAACTGTTTACTGGCTCGAGGCTACCCCTTATCCCATGATGCCTAGTGACAGCTACCCAGATCTCGTTTGCCGCTTCAGCTGCGAGGTGTGTCGTTTTCTGGCTCAGGCTTGTATATTTCAATTTTTTGTGTAAAAATATTCTCTTAGACCCTTTAAACTAATAGATATTTTACTGTTCTTAGTTTTATTCTGTACGTGTTGTTAAACTACTTTGTTTTTCTTAGTTTCCCTTTTATTTAGAACTCGTTTAAGTTAGAGAGTTCTCCCCCCTCCCCCTCTCCTTAGGATAGCCGTTTAACTTAGAGGCTTTCCTTTTCTTTTCTTTTTTTTTTTTTTGCTATCGTTAAAAAAAAAAAAAAAGACAGAGGTTATATATTTATAGGTGTACTTATTTAGAGTAGTACTTATTTGTCTGTCTGTGTTTACTTTGTGGTACTTAGTTTTTTTGTAGTTGGGTCATGTCTAAGGAAGCTAAAGTATCTTGCTTTAAAAAGTGTGACTCATGCTGTCAGAAAATGTCTCTGACAGATGGGCACACTAGCTGCATTTATTGTTTGGGTGCTGTTCACCTGCAGGACTCTTGTTCTATTTGCCATGCTTTTAGTCCAAGAGTCCTGCAGGAGAGTAAGAACAAATTGATCCTTAGGGGTCTGTTAAAGCCTCAAGATTCACCGGCAAAGAGTTCCCAGCCAGTGAAATCCCCAAAATCCACTAAACCGTCGGCTTCACCTTCGGAGCCGACTCCTGTACATGATTTACCGAGTATGTCAGTTCCAGCTGGCACCGACAAGACAACCCCTCAGTCAGCTCCATTGGATGTTTCGGAGCTGTCTCAGAGCCATAAGAGGTGGAGATCCCCTTCATTAGAGTCAGTTAATTTGGCTCCTCGGCCTCCATTATTGCAAAGTAAACGTAGCCACCATTCATCACACTCCTCTCGATCCTCTAGGCTGTCGGATCATGATGTGGAGAGAGTAGTAAGTAGGTTGCTTAAATCACAGGCACTAGCAAAATTATTGTCTAGCCCTCCTCAACAGGTATCGGCTCCATCCACCTCTTTTTCTGTTTCTCCTCCTACTCCATTGAGTTCAGAGGCAGAGTTTGTTGGGGTTCGAGTAGTGGAACCGTCGGCTCCGATCACCATCTCTCCTTTGGTTCTGACTTCGGCTCCGATTACCTCAATAGTTCCTTCGATCGAGGAATCTGGACGCCAGGGCTCCCTCATCGTCTCCGAGGGGGGTGAGTGGCATCGGACCCTTGTCTGACCCCGTTCTCTCTCTCGGAGCATTGGCGCAGGTGAGCTTGGCTCCAACATCGGCCTCGGAGCCGTCCCCCTTGGCATGGAGAAAGATTCCTATTTCTTCGGAACCGGAGCTTTCTCTGCCTCGAGGCAGGGATGCCTTTGAGGTCATGCGGAGTGTGCTGTCCCCCGAGACAGCTCCACTACCAGCCCCACCGGCTCCGTCCCCCGTAGTGTCTGTGCCATCCTCTGCTCCTCCTCCATTCCCCAAGCGCAGGGAACCGATGCCCCAGGACACCCCATTGGGTGTTTCCTCTTCTTCCGAGGCCTCCCTTGATCACTCAGAGGAGCCCCCTCGGAAGAAGAAGTGCAAGAGGAAGCACATTGACTCTCCTGAGTCTGTCACTTCTGATACAGACTTAGATGAATCGGAAGGGTCCCCGAGATCCCCCTCTGAAGATGTTTCCTTTTCGGACATCCTTGAAATGCTTAGGCAGAGGGGGAACTGGACTCCCCTTGCCCCTACCGAGGATGAGTCTGTATTCCTGGACACTTTGGTTCCCGACCTTCCACCTCCTGGGTTTCTCCTCCTTTCGACCCACTTATGTCTGTAGTGGCTCGAAAGACTTAGTCAGCTCCGGACACAGTGGAACCAACTCCGAGGAGACCTGGTAAATTTATTACAGCCCCCCAGGATAAGCACTTCCTTTCTAAAGGTGTGCCCGTTGATGCCATGGTGGTAGCAGCAGCCACCAAAAAAGAGTTAGCAGAGACCTCTTCATCTGTTCATCCCCCTAACAAGGAGTCTAGGATGATGGACAGGTTCGGAAAGCGAATGTTTGCTTCAGCGGCCTTCTCCATGAGGTCCCTGAACTATCTATGTCATTTTACTGGCCTTCAAAGGGATCTCCTTAAAGAGCTTGGAGATACCCTTCAAGATCGTACAGCTGAGGGAGTACAAGCCAAAGTAGCATCCTAGCTAGCGACTCTTAATTCTGTAGTTAACTCCTCCATGAGGCTCATTTCCTATGCAGCCGATGGAGCGAGTAGAGCCATGGTCATGGGTGTGGCCCTCAGGAGGCATGCTTGGATGCGGCTGTGTCACTTTGCAGAACCCTTTTGTGCGTCCTTCACCAATACCCCCTTTGATGGCTCCTTTCTCTTTGGGCCACAGGTAAAAGACACATTGACTAGGTATGAGCAAGAAAGCAAGACTCTCTCTGCCATGGGAGTCCGTTTTTCCACTCCCTCTAGACCTTACCCCAAGGGTCAGAAGAGTGGGAAGATGTGGTTCCACAAATCTCAGGGAGCCTTGCCTGACAAACGTAGTGATTTTTCCTCCAGAGACAGAGGGGGAAACAACAGTAATAGACACCTCCCTCATGGCAGAGGGGGTCCGCAGAACCAGGGCAACAGAGAATCCTTCTCTGACAAGCCTTTCCAGCATCCCTGAAGATTTGCCCGGCTGCTCACCTCTGGAGGCAGTCGGGGGAAGACTTTTGCTGTACCCAAAAGCCTGGCAAAATTTAACAAGAGACAGATAGGTACTGTCCATTATATCCAGAGGTTACAAAATTACCTTCCATCAATCTCCCTTACAGTCAAAGAAGGCCCTTCCAGATGTTCCACCCAATCTGAAGGAGCAAGCAGTAATAGAAGTTTCAAAACTGCTAGAAAAAAGAGCCATTCAGGAAGTCCCCCAGACCAGCACGGATCTGGAACTTACTCAAGGTTCTTTTTGGTACCAAAAAAGACAGGGGACTGGAGACCAATTCTGGATCTCAGCAGACTAAACAAATCTGTACAAAGAACAAAGTTTTGGATGGTCACGCTACAGTCCATTCTACCCTTCCTGGGTCAGGACAATTGGATGTGCTCGATAGATCTTCAGGATGCATACTACCATATCAAGATGGACAGACGCTCCAGAAGATTTCTTCACTTTTGGGTGGGGGCCAGTCATTACCAGTTCAGAGCTCTGCCCTTTGGTCTCAGCACAGCCCCCAGGGTGTTCAACAAATGTATGGCAGTGGTCACGGCTCACCTGAGACGTCAAGGATTCCAGGTGTTTCCATATCTAGATGACTGGCTCCTCACTGCTACCACCAGACATCAACTCTTACAAGCGCAGGATTATACAATCACATCTTGCACCCAGCTAGGTATTAGAATAAATTTCAAAAAATCTGCCTTGTTGCCCTGTCAATCTATCACTTACATAGGAGCAGAATTAAACACAAGGGAAATGTTTGCAAGGTTACCACTGGAAAGAGTGTCCACAATTCGTCAACAAGTGCAAATCCTAATGCAGAGCAAAAGGATGCAAGTCAGGTATGTCCTTCAAACTCTGGGCTCCATGGCAGCTGCCATTCTTCTACTTCCATTAGCGCGTTTCCACATGAGAATTCTTCAGTGGCTTCTTTTCACGCAGTGGTTTTTCCAGGAGCTACCCGTGTCTCACATGATCCTGATCATAGAGGCATGCAAAAGGCACCTTTCTTGGTGGATGGTCTTCCCACTAGTGACTCAGGGCAGACCTTTCATACGGCCCCCTCCGGTAGCCACAGTGACTACAGACGCCTCCCTGATAGGGTGGGGGGGCATTATCTGGGCAGGACAGTCCAAGGCACTTGGCAACCTCATGAGTACCATCTGCACATAAATGTCCTAGAAATGAGAGCCGTGCTCCTAGCATTGCAAGCCCTTCAAGACTCTCTTCCGTCCGGGACCATTGCAATTCAAACAGATAACATGTCAGTGGTGTGGTACATCAACAAGCAGGGTGGAACCAGATCCTATCCCCTGTGTCGAGAAGCACTCAGACTTTGGCAGTGGGCGATTTCCTACCAATGTTTTCTGATTGCGACGCACATCCCTGGGAGATCCAGCGTCATAGTGGACAGGCTCAGCAGAGCTATCCTCATGCCTCATGAGTGGTCTCTGAATCAGGAAGTTGCGGATCTTATCTTCCGCAAATGGGGACAGCCTTGCTGCACTCTTTTTGCCACCCCTTTCAACAGCAAATGCAGCAATTACTTCTCCCTTCTCAGCTTCCAGGTCACATACCCAGAGACGCTGCAGTCCACGATTGGCCTCAGGGACTTCTGTATGCCTTTCCTCCATTTCCCCTGATACTGAAACTCATACGGAAAGCAAAATCGTTGGGATGCAAAATGATCCTCATTGCCCCCTACTGGCCTCGACATAATGGTTCCCGTTCCTGCACCCTTACCTTCTCGATCAGCCCTGGACTCTGGACCCAATTCCAGATCTCCTGATTCATCAATCAGGTGGGTTGCATCAATCCCTCCAAACTCTCCAGCTCACACCTTGGTTGCTCCACTACCAACCTCAGCCAGGCTTCCCAGCATTTCCCCAGCAGTCCGCGAGATTATTGTTTCCTCTCATATGTCTACAACGAGAAAAATGTACGCTAGCAAATGGAAACGTTTTTTCTTGTTGGGCAGAGTCTAGGAATGTGGATCCCTTCTCGGCCCCAGTCCACGAAATTCTGGAATTCCTAGCACAACTTTTTCACTCCGGGGCCACTTCCGCTATGATTAGGGTACAATTAGCCGCCATTTCTAATTTTCATATTGGTTTGACAAATTCTAACATCATGTCTCATAAGCTCTGTAAAGCTTTTTTGAGAGGAACATCTCTTCTTAGACCTCCAGTGAGAGATCCCCCTCCTCCTTAATTTAGTCCTAACTTCCTTAATTCTGCCTCCTTTTGAACCAGCAGCATCCTGCTCCATCAAGTTTCTGTCTTGGAAGACACTCTTTCTGGTTGCTATCACTTCAACTAGGCATGTCTCAGAACTTCAAGCACTATGTGTTCGTCTTCCCTACCTGGTGTTTCACAAGGGCAGAGTTGCTCTGAGGACTAATCCTTCATTTCTTCCTAAAGTCTGCACAGAAAATAATTTAAATCAATCTATAGATCTCCCTGTGTTCTTCCCAAATCATAGCAACAAAGCAGAGTACAAGCTTCACCAATTGGACGTTCATAGACAATTGCATTTTTACCTACATAGAACTAAAGAAATAAGAAAGTCAGACCAATTATTCCTTTCTTATGCCTTAAACAAACACGGTCTCCCAGTTTTCAAGGTGACCTTATCCAGATGGTTGTCCCACACTGTTACATTTATTTACCAGTTACAGAATAAAGAGTTACCAACTAAACTGAAAGGTCATTCTACTAGGGCATTAGCCACCTCCGTAGCTTTTCACTCTAGGTTGCCCATGGATTCCATCTGTGCAGCTGCCACGTGGGCAAACCCTTATACCTTTATTTCTCATTACAAGGTGGATATGGTCTCCCGGAGCAGAGCTGACTTTGGTTCCACTGTTCTGAAGAGTCTGTTCCACTGAGCCACCCAGGATGTTAGGTGCTAGGGACGCTGTCCCAAACAGCAAAAATGAAGGTGAGATAGACAACTTAACATTAAGAAGTTATGTACCTACCATAACGTTCCATGTTAGTTGTCTTCATCTCGCCTTCTTTCTTGCGTCCCTCCCTCCATCCTCTGTCCTAGTGGATCGAGAGGAGTCTTTTTTCACTGGCTGAGTATTCTTTTATTGTTATTCTTCTGGCTAGGTCTTCCTAACCTATTCTAGATAGTAGGATACATGGAACAACCAGTTTTTTGATAACTGGTTTCTCTCATATTATGTCTGGATTAGCTATTTCAAACAAGATCTGGGTAGCTGTCGCTAGGCATTATGGGATAAGGGGTAGCCTCGAGCCAGTAAACAGCTCTCGAGCTATTGAAGATGGCCGAGTCAGAGCTGAGGATCGGCTCCAATCCCAAACAGCAAGAAAGAAGGCGAGATGAAGATAACTAACATGGAATGTTATGGTAGGTACATAACTTCTTATTCACAACCTTAATCCATCTGGCAAATAATATGTCAAGAGCAAAAGAAAATGTAATCATTTGGAGGGAAGATGGAGGGAGGAATGCCATATTGGATGGATTTGGATGAAAAGGATCCAGCATTATGCTAAGTATGTAACTTCTGTATCCCATTTCATCAGTCTTAAAATCTGACAGTTGCACAGAATCCCTAGCCATCTGAATTTTTGGATGGAATCATGACAGAATACCCAGAGAACCAAGCACCTTTGGTTCTGGAAATGATGTTCAGCTTATATTACTTGGAAAAGGTGTCCAAAATAGACCAAATGGCTGCTGCACAAATGTCATTAATGGAAGAAAATCTGTAATAAGCTGTAGATGTTGTCATCCGTCTTGTGGAGTGGAACTTAGGTTTAGAAATTACAGACTTGTTGGCTGAATAGACAAAAGATATACAATCTGATAGCATTTTCTGCCTGACTCTTGATCTCTATTGGCAGTTAGGGGTCACCTTTTGCTACACCCAGCAGCATGGGAGTTCATAACATCAGACCATTGGGTGTTGCAGGTTATATGTAGAGGTTATTTCATCCCACTCACCGAACCATCTCTCCCACCAAATTGCCTCCCAGACATTCCACCCGTGCAAAGGGAGGCAGCAGCTCTAGAAATCGACAAGCTGCTCAGAAAATGAGTCATCCAAATTGTCCCCCTAGACCAATCTGGATCAGGCATTTATTCCAGGTTCTTTTTAGTCCCAGCAAAAACTGGGGACTTAAGACCCATCCTGGATCTATCCACCTTGAACCTGTCAGTAGCCAAGGAGAAATTCCAGATGGTCACTCTTCAATCTATCCTGCCCTACATGCAGGAGAAAGATTAGATGTGCTCGATCGAGCTCCAGGGCACGTACTGTCATATCAAGATGGACAGATGCTCCCTCAGGTTTCTCCGCTTCCGGCTGGGAGCCAATCATTATCAGTTCAGAGCCCTCCCATTTGGTCTCACCACAGCCCCCTGGGTGTTCACCAAAGTGATGGCAGTTGTAGCGGCTCAATTGAGGCTTCAGGGAATTTAGGTCTTCCCTTACCTGGGCGATTGGCTCTTTGCTGCCCCCACCAAGCATCTACTCTGCCAAGCCAGGGACTATTTCCTATTATTAGCAAACAGCTTGGGCATCACCATCAGTATCAGCTAATCTTCACTGATCCCTGTTCAGGTTCTGGAATTCATTGGTGTTCTGCTGGATACTATACAAATGAAAGTTTACCTCACTCCAAAAAGGGTGCGCAACCTAAGGGATCATGTCACTGACATCCTCCAAGTTCATCTTCGTACAGGAGAGACATTTCTCTGGGCACTGGGGTCCATGGCGGCCACAATCACTCTTATACTCCTTGCTTGGCTACACATAAGAATCCTTCAGTGGACTCTAGCAGTCCAGTGGTCTTTACTAGATCTTCCTGTATCTCATCCAGTCCTTATCTCCCGGGTTTGCAGGGGCTCTCTTCGGTGGCAGATTCTTTCCCCGGATCTTGTCAGGGGATGCCCCTTTATTCCTGGCCTTCCCAAAACCACGGTGACCACGGACGCCTCTCAGATAGGGTGGCGGTAATTGCTTGGAAGGACGGTTCAAGGCACATGGTCCCCCTCCGAGACCAGTTTGCATATCAACGTCCTGGAGATGAGGGTGCTGCTTCTAGCGTTGCAAACTCTCCATGCCTATCTTCCTCTAGGGACCATTGCGATCCAGATGGACAACATGTCAGTAGCTTGGTATATAAACAAACAAGGAGGAACCAGATCTTACTCCCTTTGTCGAGAAGCCATGAAAGTGTGGGAATGGGTGATTTCCACTGGCCATTTTCTGGTGGCAACACACATTCCAGGACGGTCCAACATTCTAGCAGACAAGCTCAGCAGAACTTTTCTGATGCCTTACGACTGGTCTCTGAATCCTCCAGTAGCAGAAGAGATCTTCCTCAAGTGGGGTCAGCCTTGCTGAGATCTCTTTGCATCTCCTTCCAATGCAAAATGCAGTGAGTTCTTTGCTCTGAACCCCCCTCAGGGGGAAGTCCCCAAAGATGCTCTGGTACCTGCTTGGCCTCCTGGTCTTCTTTATGCCTATCCTCCATTACCTCTCATCCTGAAGTTACTGTAGAAAGCTCGCAGGCTGGGGAATACAGTAATCCTCATTGCCCTGTTCTGGCCTGGTCAAGTCTGGTTCCCTTCCCTATGGTCTCATCTAGTAGTTCCACCATGGATCTTGGATCCGGTTCCGGATCTCATTTCACATCCCTCAGTAATTCCTCACCCAGACCTGGACAGTCTGAAACTCACTGCTTGGCTGCTCCAGTTCCATTGACTATTAGGACTCCCAGTTTATCCTGTCCAGTTAAGACCATTTTGGTGGCGCCTCTCAAATCTTCCACCATAAAAATATATTGTAGCAAGTAGAAGCATTTCTCCATATAGGCCTCTCAATAAGACTTGGATCCTTTCATGGCTCTTGTCTCAGAAGTTTTAGAATTTTTGGCGGGAATCTTTCAACAAGGTGCTAGTCCCTCTGCCATTAAAGTACAACTGGCTGCCATTTCTAATTTTCATGTGGGGGAGAACATGTCCTCCTTAGCCTCTTCTAGACTTTGCATGACCTTCCTTAAAGGTACCTTTCTTTTAAGACCTCCAGTGAAGGATGGGACCTCACTTTTGTACTTCAGGCTCGAGTCTCCCCTCCCTTTGAGTCTACAGGTTCAGTAGATTTGCAGTATCTAGCTTAGAAGACTGCTTTTTTGGTAGCTATTACATCTGCTAGGAGGGTGTCGGAACTTCAAGCATTGTCCATCAAAGTTCCTTACATGATTTTTCACAAGGACAGGGGTTTCCCTGTGCACTAACCCTTCCTTTCTCCCCAAAGTGGCATCAGAAGCTTACATTAATCAAACTATTAATCTTCCTGTCTTTCTTCCTAATTTTCAAAACAGGGGTGAATAAAAATTCCATTTGTTGGATGTACACAGAAAATTGAGATTTTACTTACACAGGATGAAACCCTTTAGTAAATCTGACTAGCTGTTTGTCTTTTATTCAAGGCCGTTCTTAGGGAAGCCAATTTCTAAAGTGACTATTGCTCGTTTGATTTCTCACTGTATTATTCCAGCATATTCTGACAAAGGAATTTCCCTTCTGGGTCAGGTTAAAGTACATTCCACCAGGTCTATGGCCACTTCAGCAGCTTTTTAGTCCAGGGTGTCACTGGATGATATTTGTTCTGCAGCTACTTGGTCCTCATCTCATATCTTCATGTCACATTATAAATTAGAGATTGTATCCAGGAGTAGGGCATCTTTTGGCTCACCGGTGCTCTGGAATATCTTTCCATGAGGCCCACCCAGGTGTTAGTAGCTGGGGATTCTGTCCCACAAGTTGAAGACCAAATTAAGCCAATTACTTCAGATAAAGAAGTTATGTACTCACCATAATGTTTCACCTGAGTAGGTGTGCTTTATTTGACTTCAACCATACTCCCTCTTTCCCCTGACCTTGTCACTATTGTCCTCGCCTTGTATATGGGAGATCAACATTCCAGAGGCATCCCTTGTTATGGTTGGCTCAGGAATTTTGGGGGTGCCAGTAGTGGTAAGGTCTTGTTGGTTCGGGCTTATGTTTTGTTGAGTAGCAAACTCGATCTGAAGAGAGCAAGGAAACGGGGCATTATGGGTAAGGGGAGGAGCTTGGAGCTCGGATCAGATGCTAGTGATGCAGCCATGTCAGATCTGATTCGGATCCATAGACTCACAGGTTGAAGACAAATGAAGTACAACTACTCAGGTGGAACATTACGGTGAGTACATAACTTCTTTTTTTCTTACCATCTCCCCAAAACATGATGGCTGATTAGCTTCTCTAAATTATCCTTATATATTTTTGTTTTACTTTTCTTTGAGTAATGCCTGAAAAATGTCTGCAATGATGCAGTTCACTTACCCTGCTAACATCTAAGTAAATTGAAAATGAAATGTTGCATATCATTTCAGTTGTACAGGTTTTTAGGACATTAACAGAATCATATCATGCTGGTTGACTGCAGTCATTGAGAAAGGAAACAAAAGAAAAAAATGGTTATAAAAAGGAGTTCCCCATCAAAAGTGTGAAACTCACTTGTACAAGGCCTAATAGTTCAAAAAATAAACTGTGACTGAATAAGGAAAACAGCAAAAAGTGAGGCTTGTTGTTGTACCTTTCAGGTTTTTTTATTGGGGAATTTTACCTCCCTGTACCCTTGTCATGGGAGAGGGGAGGGCTATGTCCATCACTTCCATGTGTGTGTGTGTGTGTGTGTGTGTGTGTGTGTGTGTGTGTGTGTGTGTGTGTGTGTGTGTGTATATGTATATATATATATATATATATATATATATATATACACACACACACACACATATATATGGTATACATTCATTTAGTCGATGAAACAATCTCCGAATGTTATTTTTTCCGAACCAGAATGTTGATTTTTAAAGTGGCAAATGGTTGGAATGTCGTACAAAACACCGAATGCGACATTTCCGACCACTCTACCACCTAAACAAGTGCTAACATGGGTCAAAAAGGGGGTGATATTGTGTGTTTCAACTATCTCCTGTTCACAATTGTGAGAACCTGCTGCACTGCTTTCTACATTTGGTATGTCGACAAGGTAACGGACAGCTAAATGAATGTATACCATATATATATATATATATATATATATATATATATATATATATATATATATATATATATATATATACAGTATATATAGATATCATTATTTCTATATCTATATTTATTTATTTATTTTTATTTATTTATTTTACATTTGTTGATCAGGTTTGTCCGACTGAGCTACATAGCCCTTTTTTAGCAGAGGCCCGAGGAGAAAAGCTCCAGCAGAAATTACATACTAGTAATTTTAACAATTATAGAAATACATTCATCAGAAGAAAACATATGCTTATAGTACATGTTAAAATACAGAAATTAAATAATACTTTTCATCTAGACAATTAATGAAATGCATTCATCAGAAGGAAGACATTTTGTGGTATGTATTATATACAGGTTAAATTATAACCAGTGAAACTGGGACATTTTACAAGGTGTGTTTAGACAGAAATGCAGCAGTTAGAAGTGATAGAAATAAAGTTAGAGTAGAGAAGGAAGAGAGAGCAAATGGAAATAAAGGGTACTAGGGAGGGCATATGGAGAGTAATTACATTGACAGATCCATTTACTTTGCAGGTATTTTTTAGTAGCTGATTTGAATTGTTTGAGTTGCTCAAGGGATCGAATATCCAGTGGTAGGCTATTCCAAGTCTTGGAAGGATTAAAGCTATAGACATAGTGACCAGTTTTGGTCCTAGGTTTGTGGATTTTCAGTAAGTTTTGTTCAGAGCTGCTGAGTGACCTTGTAGGTAAATAATGAGAGTCTATATTTGATGTAGTAGGACAGTAAGAAGGTTTGTAAAGAATTGAGTGAATGACCTGAAATTGGTTAAAAAGGAGCAGGTTAGGTAATTCTAGCCAACTCATTTCTTTTAGTGATAGACAGTGATTGGATTTGTATGTATTTGTCTATGTATATATATATATATATATATATATATATATATATATATATATATATATATATATATATATATATATATGTGTGTGTGTGTGTGTGTGTGTGTGCTAACTCCAAGATTGCTGTCCCTTGGAGAAAGGTGAATGCTCAAGTTACTACATTATCATATCTAGTAAGTATTCCACTCACTGTCCCTTTTAGATTCACAGTTCCAGGGTTTGCAGCTAGGTCCCCTGCTGTTTTAAAAGGCACCCCTAAAAAGCACCTTTAGTAAATCAGATTAAAATGAGTACAGAAATCCTAACCTGCTTTATTAGAGGTCAGTGATACATAGGTTGTGAAACAGAAGTGCAGGAAACAAAGGGCTAACGAGAATATAAGCAGAATGTAATTTCATCTGCTGAAACACAGGCGATGAAGTTGCAAGAATTTGTGCACTGTAGTCTGAAAATAATGCTGAGCAAAGACAGATAGCTGTAGAAGAAAAAGTATTTGTGTTTTCTGTGCAAAGAGTTACTTTTGACATACTGAGAAGTAAGTGTTATAGGGGCATGATTAGGATTAAGTAGTAAGGGGTTTTAGGCCATGACAAGGGCCATGTCCCCACACATAAAACCATGACTTAGTTTCATAGACAGGTTACCTAGAACACAAATTTGTGCAAGGTGCTGTATATGTGAGCCATACCTGACCTCATTCATGCAGAAGATGATGCTCAGTAGAGAGACTGCTGTAATGGGCAGTGAGATTTTTGTTGTTATATTGGGGGGGGGGGGGTTGCAGATAGGGCCTATACTAATGAGGCCCATAAGCAGGCTTGTGCACTGCTTAGTTAGAAACCGTGTATAATGTGGAAGTTATAGATAACCTGACTATGCAAAAAAAGAGCAATGCAGAAAATATGTAATTGTATGCAACTAAGTAGCAGCATGCAGCTGTTCATTTTAAGGGGAGGAGAATCAGCACTAGGCGAAGCAGAGAACCGTCACCATGCTCAGCCTTCCAATCCAGAGTCTGTATGTATGTGAGGCCATGAGATTTTATGCCTGCTTCTGCATGTGTACACACACACTGTATGTGAGTGTATGTGCAGGAATACTTATTGTGGGTATATGAATGTGTGACTGTGTCTGATGATGGCTGCTGCCTGATATGCCCTGTGCCTGGGATGATTGGAGAGGTCATGGATGCAGAGTGCACAGTCTCTGCATGTATGTATGTACATGTGCATGTACATGTCTGTGTATGAAATGAGTATCAAAGTGTCTGTGTAGGGTATATGTCTGTGTGGTCTGTGTTAGTGAACAGGTTAGCTAGTAGAGCAGATCTGAGATCTGTATCGGTTCTGCTCTTTCTCCTGCCATATAACAGCTGTATGCAAGTGTGTGTGTGTGTGTGTGTGTGTGTGTGTGTGTGTGTGTGTGTGTGTGAGTGTGTGTGTGTGTGTGTGTGTGTGTGTGTGTGTGTGTGTGTGTGTGTGTGTGTGTGTGTGTGTGTGTGTGTCTGGGTGTGTCACTGTCTGCAGCTGTGTGTGTGTGTGTGTGTGTGTGTGTGTGTGTGTGCATGTGCGCGCGCGCGTGTGTGTGCGTGCATGTGTATGCGTGAGTGTGTGTGTGTGTGTGTGCATGTGTGTGCGTGCGTATGTGTGAGTGTGTGTGTGTCTGTGTGTGTGTGTGTGTGTGTGTGTGTATCACTGTCTCTAGCTGTGTGTGTGTGTGTGTGTGTGTGTGTGTGCGTGTGTGACTGCACGCACGTGCACCTTAACGTGATGTGGTGGGGTCATGTGTGATTAGCTAGACACCTATGTTATTTAATGGAGCAGGTTATTAGGGAGCTGTACTGAACAGTGCATTTTGATCCAGTTTAATGATATATAGTCATGAACTTTTCCAGTTACTGAAATTCTGCACTAGTGGAGATGTACTTGACTGAGTCACTAAATGGAGGAGCACAGTAACTTGGCTTACAAGATGCTTTGCTGCTTCTTTGTGATTCTCAAGCAATAATTTCAAATATATTTCTGTTTGTGATCTTAATATGATGTATACATTTGAGGCAAAATGATCAACAAATTTGCTGAGATCAACGTTCCAGATGAACTTGTAGAGTGCGTGTGTCAGTAATCTATTGGAAGAAATTGGAGCTGTGCTATACAGAAGGAGGCAGGGAATGGTAATATTGTTTACACACAACTGGTAGGAGAAGGGTTTAGGGGAATAATGTAAGAGAGGACAAGGAAGGAGGAAAGTGCAGGCAGAAATGTAACTACACAAAATCGCTACCTTTGAATATTGCTATAAGATGGATTCTAAAAAACAAAGTTGTAAACATCTGAAAAGAAAGTTAACCACAAGGCTGTTTTGAAGGTAACGAAACAATGAATGGCACCACATCTATTTTTGCCCAAGATAAAACTGCGTATCCAAGTTTTATGCATTTCAGTGGCATCTGCCAACAGTATCATAACAAACAAACTATTCAATAGCAACTAGAAAAAAATGTCAATGAACCTCTTAAGAGATAACAGTAATACCAGCAGGACTCGGAAAATATCCTTCCACTTTTGCGTCAAGATTATCTGTAATTTGTCCTGTACAAAAATTCATCACATTGAGAGCTTTATTTAAAGTGAAATACCGTACGGCATATCTAGTAAATGTTGAAAGATGTAATGCTGTTTGAGTAACGTTGTGTGACTGGTTAATGCAATAATTCATATGCTCTGAACTTTACATAATGAGATAAAAAGCTACATTAATGAATTGATTTATTATTCATTTCATTACTGGATAAGAAGCCAGTCTAAGAGACAGTTTTCACTGCAAGTCAACGCCAGTGATACTAATACCAAAATACAGGTATATTGGTTGTAATTACATTTCTATGAGAGAATGACATAAGTGAAGATTAACATATTCACAGAGATGACAGCTTGTATCTGAGTGTGTATGTTGTGTGTGTGTGTGTGTGTGTGTGTGTGTGTGTGTGTGTGTGTGTGTGTGTGTTTACACATATGGGGTTCACTGATAACACTGAAAATGGGAGTAAAACAGCCTTGTTTTAACAATGTTCAGAAGACTGTGCGATATTGAAGCCCTGTACTACGGAGCTGGTACCATTCTACTGCAGCCCCACAGTAAGGAGCTGGTACCATTCTACTGCACCTGCACATGAAGGAGCTGGTACCATTCTACTGCAGCCCACAGTAAGGAGCTGGTACCATTCTACTGCAGTCCCAGAGTAAGAAGCTTGTACCATTATACTGCAGTCCCACAGTAAGGAGCTGGTACCATTATACTGCAACCCCACAGTAAGGAGCTGGTACCATTATACTGCAGCCCCACAGTAAGGAGCTGGTACCATTATACTGCAACCCCAAAGTAAGGAGCTGGTACCATTCTACTGCAGCCCCACAGTAAGGAGCTGGTACCATTATATTATTTATTTATTTATTGACATTTGTTAACCAGGTTTGTCCAACTTGGCTTGTGGCCCATTTTCAGTGGAGACCCAAGGAGAAAAGCTCCAGTAATACATTTTAAAACAAGTACAATTTTAAACATTATTAATATAATAGCAGTTATAGCAAAATGATTCACATATGTTGGGATACATGCATAAAGTTAAAGTTGCATTAAAAAGGAGCTAAGTAACAATTTTACATTGATATAGTTCAATAGGTTAACAATTAACATTCTTTGTTAATACTGCATTATACTGCAACCAAACAGTAAGGAGCTGGTACAATTCCACTGCAGTCCCACAGTAAGGAGCTGGTACAATTCCACTGCAGTCCCACAGTAAGGAGCTGGTACCATTCTACTGCAGCCCCACAGTAAGGAGCTGGTACCATTATACTGCAGTCCCACAGTAAGGAACTGGTACAATTCCACTGCAGCCCCATAGTAAGGAGCTGGTACCATTATATTGCAGCCTCACAGTAAGGAGCTGGTACCATTATACTGCAGCCCCACAGTAAGGAGCTGGTACCATTCTACTTCAGCCCCACAGGAAGGAGCTGGTACCATTATACTGCAACCCCACAGTAAGGATCTGGTGCCATTATACTGCAGCCCCACAGTAAGGAGCTGGTACCATTATAATGCAGTCCCACAGTAAGGAGCTGGTACAATTCCACTGCAGCCCCACAGTAAGGTGCTGGTACCATTATATTGCAGCCTTAGAGGAAGGAGCTGTTACCATTATACTGCAGCCCCACAGTAAAGAGCTGGTACCATTCTACTGCAGCCCCACAAGAAGGAGCTGGTACCATTATACTGCAGCCCCATAGTAAGGATCTGGTGCCATTAGACTGCAGCCCCACAGTAAGGAACTGGTACCATTCTACTGCAGCCCCACAGTAAGGAGCTAGTACCATTGTACTGCAGCCCCACAGTAAGGAGCTGGTACCATTATATTGCAGCCCCACAGTAAGGAGCTGGTACCATTATACTGCAGCCCCACAGTAAGGAGCTGGTACCATTATACTGCAGCCCCACAGTAATGAGCTGGTAGCATTATACTGCAGCCCCAGAATAAGAAGCTGGTACCACTATATTGCAGTCCCACAGTGAAGAGATGGTACCATTATACTGCAGCCCCACAGTAAGGAGCTGGTAGCATTGTATTGCAGCCCCACAGTAAGGAGCTGGTACTATTGTATTGCAGTCCCACAGTAAGGAGCTGATACCCTTCTACTGCAGCTCTACAGTAAGGAGCTGGTACCATTATACTGCAGCCCCACAGTAAGCAGCTGGTACCACTATACTGCAGCCCCACAGTAAGGAGCTGGTACCATTATACTGCAGCTCTAAAGTAAGGAGCTGGTACAATTCTACTGCAGCCCCACAGTAAGGAGCTGGTACAATTATACTGCAACCCCACAGTAAAGAACTGGTACCATTCTACTGCAGCCCCACAGTAAGGAGCTAGTACCATTGTACTGCAGCCCCACAGTAAGGAGCTGGTACCATTATATTGCAGCCCCACAGTAAGGAGCTGGTACCATTATACTGCAGCCCCACAGTAAGGAGCTGGTACCATTCTACTACAGCCCCACTGTAAGGAGCTGGTACCATTATACTGCAGCCCCACAGTAATGAGCTGGTAGCATTATACTGCAGCCCCAGAATAAGAAGCTGGTACCATTATATTGCAGTCCCACAGTGAAGAGGTGGTACCATTATACTGCATCCCCACAGTAAGGAGCTGGTAGCATTGTATTGCAGCTCCACAGTAAGGAGCTGGTACTATTGTATTGCAGTCCCACAGTAAGGAGCTGATACCCTTCTACTGCAGCTCTACAGTAAGGAGCTGGTACCATTATACTGCAGCCCCACAGTAAGCAGCTGGTACCACTATACTGCAGCCCCACAGTAAGGAGCTGGTACCACTATACTGCAGCCCCACAGTAAGGAGCTGGTACAATTATACTGCAACCCCACAGTAAGGAGCTGGTACCATTCTACTGCAGCCCCACAGTAAGGAGCTGGTACAATTCCACTGCAGCTCCACAGTAAGGAGCTGGTACCTATCTACTGCAGCCCCACAGTAAGGAGCTGGTACCATTATACTGCAGTCCCACAGTAAGGATATGGTACCGTTATATTGCAGTCCCACAGTAAGGAGCTGGTACCATTATATTGCAGTCCCACAGTAAGGAGCTGGTACCATTATATTGCAGCCCCACAGTAAGGAGCTGGTACCATTCTACTGCAGCCCTACAGTAAGGAGCTGGTACCATTATACTGCAGCTCCACAGTAAGGAGCTGGTACAATTCCACTGCAGTCCCACAGTAAGGAGTTGGTACCATTATACTGCAGCCCTAAAGTAAGGAGCTGGTGCCATTCTACTACAGCCCCACAGTAAAGAGTTGGTACCATTCTACTGCAACCCCACAGTAAGGAGCTGGTACCGTTATACTGCAGCCCCGCAGTAAGGAGCTGGTACCATTATACTGCAGCCCCACAGTAAGGAGCTGGTATAATTCCACTGCCACCCCACAATAAGGAGCTGGTACCATTATACTGCAGTCCCACAATATGGAGTTGGTACCATTATACTGCAACCCTAAAGTAAGGAGCTGGTAGCATTATACTGCAGCCCCACAGTAAGGAGCTGGTACCATTATACTGCAGCCCCACAGTATGGAGATGGTACCATTATACTGCAGCCCCACAGTAAGGAGGTGGTACCATTATACTGCAGCCCCACAGTAAGGAGCTGGTACCATTATACTGCAGCCCTAAAGTAAGGAGCTGGTACCATTCTACTGCAGCCCCACAGTAGGGAGCTGGTACCTATCTACTGCAGCCCCACAGTAAGGAGCTGGTACCATTATACTGCAGCCCCACAGTATGGAGATGGTACCATTATGCTGCAGCCCTAAAGTAAGGAGCTGGTACCATTATACTGCAGCCCCACAGTAAGGAGCTGGTACCATTATACTGCAGCCCTAAAGTAAGGAGCTGGTACCATTCTACTGCAGCCCCACAGTAAGGAGCTGGTACCTATCTACTGCAGCCCCACAGTAAGGAGCTGGTACCATTATACTGCAGTCCCACAATAAGGATCTGGTACCGTTATATTGCAGTCCCACAGTAAGGAGCTGGTACCATTATATTGCAGTCCCAGAGCAAGGAGCTGGTACCATTCTGCTACAGCCCCACAGTAAGGAGCTGGTACAATTCTACTGCAGCCCCACAGTAAGGAGGTGGTACCATTTTTGCACATCCAGTTTTAACATCAATTTATTATTACTTATTGCTAATTTTTTGTGCCCTACTGCAGTCGAATCAGTACTCCCCTCTTTATCTCCCACTTAAACACTTCTCATCTTTTTCTTTTTCTAACTGCCCATATCCACCGCAGTGCCCCTCTCATGCAGTCCCTTTATGCCTAAACTATATACCTTCCAGATACACCAATCTGCAAGAGGCAGCCTGGGTAGAACTAATCCTATACCCTCCTCTCTCACTCATATGCTATTACTACTGTCCTCCTGTGCAATACTAATATCCGTTCTCCCACATAATTTTATAATTTCATTATATTTCTTGAATTCTTTACAAACCTATACAACACTGAACTCTCCCATCCTACATAATGTTGAAACTTACTGAATTATACGTCTTGAACTCTTTACAGAACTTTCGATACCTAAATGTGAGAACAATAAACTTTTTTAGAACTTTTTCTGTTCTGCAGTATAACTCCATTTACATCCTGCAATATTTTAGTGCTACCAGAACAGTATCAACTTATAATTGTTGATGTAAATGCTTTACTGTATGTACCTGTCTTGTAATTGTTTTTTGTTTTCTGGGAAGTGTAACTGTTTTTCTTTGAACTGTCTACAGTTGGCCTCCTCTGAAAATGGACTTGCCAGGTTGCACTTTCCAGATCAACAAAGAGAAATAAATAAATAAATAAATAAAAATTATGACCCTTGTTATATTAGCAAGGCTTACACTTCCAAACAAATGGCGGTCAGTGTAGAGAACTGCACTGAAAAACAATTTAGCAGCTTAAGAAGCTGTTAGGACACTCACTTCTTGTTGCTACAGAAGCAAAAAAAAAAATGTGGCTGCCTCTCCAAAATGTAAGACCTGTCTTTCTGAGTCCTGCAACTATAAAAAATAAAGTACAAATTGAACATAGATTCACCTGATGTCAACATACACTATAATACAACAAAAACATTTTTGGAAAGGGGCTTCATCCTCCAGCCCCCCAGAGTGCAAGGCTCTGCCTGTCTCACCCATGCTACTTCTGCATGTCATGACATCATTGTACACAAGTAAGAAACTGTAAATAGAAGTTATGTCCTTACCATAACGTTCCATGTGGAGTGTTCATCTCGCCTTTGTTCTTACACATGGGTTCGGAGCCGATCCTCGGCTCCGTGCCGGCCTCTTGCAAGCTCTGCATCGAGAAGAAGCTCGAGACAATCTAATACCCACAATCCCCCTCTGCCTTTACCTCAGATCTAGTTTGCAAGCAAACCAATCTCCAGAGAGAGCACATTCATGCTTACATCACATATGCACAGAAATAAGAGGCTATACATAACTATATATATAAAAGAAGAAATAGACATATATATATATATATATATATATATATATATATATATATATATATATATATATGTCAACTATGTACATAACATCTGCCAGCAGTAGCAGGATGCTCCCGGCCAGGCATCAAAAGAACGTTCTTCTTAAGGGCGGGAGGGTGGGAATGTAAGAACAAAGGCGAGATGAACACTCCACATGGAACGTTATGGTAAGGACATAACTTCTATATGTGATAGTGTTCAATCTCGCCGTTTGTTCTTACACATGGGTAGCGTCCCTAGCTCCTTGTTCCTGAGGAACTCACGGAAGGATGTTCTTGAGCACAGTGGAACCAAAGGTTGCCCTGTCCCTAGAAGCCTTGTCTACCTTATAATGAGAAATGAATGTATGTGGCTTAGACCAAGTAGCAGCCGCACAAATAGCGTCTAGTGGTAGGCGGGCTGCATGAGCCAGAGATGTAGACACTGACCTTGTGGAATGTCCCTTGGGTTTGTGTAAGAGAGTTAAATTTGAGGAATCATAGACATAGATTATACAATCCGTTAGCCACTTAGAAAGAGTTCTTTTGGTAACCGCTAGTCCTTTCCTGCTATCAGCAAAGGCTACAAAAAGTTGATCAGTTTTTCTGTGATCTTTTGTTCTATCTAAGTAAAATCTTAGTTGTCTGTGAACATCTAATTTGTGCAACATATACTCCATTTTGTTGGAGTGATTTTTGAAGAAGGTGGGTAATTCAATGGACTGATTAATATTGTTAATAGAACACACTTTAGGGAGGAAGGATGAATTTGTTCGAAGAGAAACTCTGTCAGAGTGAAAGATCAAATAAGGGTGCTTGATGGAGAGAGCCTGAAGTTCAGATACTCGCCTAGCAGAAGTAATGGCTACCAAAAAGAGAGTTTTCCAGGACAAAAATTTTAATGGGCAAGAAGAGGCAGGTTCAAAGGGGGGCAACATTAATTTGGATAACAACAAGTTTAGACTCCAAGGTGACGTAGGAGATCTGACTGGTGGTCTAATATGAAAAACCCCTTTTAAAAGGCTTTACAAAGTCTGTGAGCCATAACAGGAGCCCCACATTCTTCCACATGGAAATTTGAAATGGCAGCCAATTGAACTCTTAGTGTAGCAGGAGAAGCACCCTGATGGAATAAGTCCGTTAAGAACTCTAATATTTTATTCAAAGGAGCTATAAAAGGATCCACTTGCTGTGTATTCGCCCAGAATACAAATCGCTTCCATTTACTAGAATATGTTTTAGTAGTGGAAGCTTTATGAGAAGCCACCAATATATTCCGAACTGCTGGTGAAAGAAGATCAGACCTGGCTAAGTTGGGAATTGGAGCAGCCAAGCTGCTAGATGGAGGGACAGGAGCGCGGGATGGGGAGCCCCTGATGAGTGAGTCAATAGATCTGGCTCTGGGTCCAGAATCCAGGGTCCCCGAATGCAGTGTGTCTTCAGGAAGGGAAACCAAATTTGACTAGGCCAGAATGGGGCAATGAGGATTATTGTCCTATGTAGGTTTCTGGCTTTCTGGAGAAACTTTGATATCAGAGGAAATGGAGGAAATGCGTACAGGAGTCCCGGGGGCCAATCGTGAATCAGTGCGTCCCTGGGGACTTCCCCTGGAGGGGGTAATAGGGCAAAGTAGCTCCTGCATTTGGCGTTCATTGGAGATGCAAACAGATCGCAGGAAGGCTGACCCCACGTGCGAAAAATCCTTTTCGCCACTGACTGTTTTAGGGACCACTCGTGCGGTAACAGAATTGCTCTGCTCAGCCTGTCGGCTATGACGTTGGATGACCCCGGGATGTGCGTTGCTATTAGAAAGCGACCCGTGGACTCCGCCCACTGCCAGATTCTCATGGCCTCTCTGCATAGCTGATAGGACTTGGTTCCCCCTTGCTTGTTTATGTACCAGACTACAGACATGTTGTCCATCTGAACTGCAATAGTTCCCAGAGGAAGAAGGGGAGCAAAGTGTTGCAACGCTAGAAACACTGCCCTGAACTCTAGAACATTGATGTGCAGATTGTACTCCAAATTGGTCCATTCGCCTTGGACTGTCTGTCCCTGAAAGATGCCCCCCCACCCTATCAGGGAAGCGTCCGTGGTCACCGTAACTGTAGGCGTGGGTAGCACAAATGGTCTCCCCTTGGAAAGGTTGCACGTTTGAAGCCACCAGTTTAGATGTGTTTTGCATGTTTTCGTTATAAGAATCTCGTGTGTTAGAGGTAGTTATTGAAACGACCATTGTGCAAACAGTAGCCATTGTAGGACTCTCATGTGCAGCCTTCCCAAGGGTATTGCAATAAGGGAGGCTGACATGAGTCCCAACACCTTCAGTACCAGTTTTGCTGGAGATTTCCTTGACAAAAGTAGAAGACGTATGTGAGTCTGAAGTGATAGTATCCTTTCTGGGGGAAGTCTTAGAATTAACTGACGTGTTTTTAATTCTGCTCCTATGAACAAGATATTTTGTGATGGCTGAAGCAAGGATTTTCCGAAGTTTACGGAAATTCCTAGGTGAACACACAGTTGAAGAGTAAAGTCTCTGGCCTGTAATAGTTGATGCTGGGTGGTGGCGGAAAGGAGCCAGTCGTCCAGATACGGAAACACCTGGAATCCTTGGCGTCTCAAGTGAGACGCTACCACTGCCATGCATTTGGTGAAGACCCTGGGGGCTGAGGTCAGACCAAAGGGCAGGGCTCGAAATTGAAAGTGACTGGCCCCCAGCCGGAAGCGCAAATGATCTCTGGATGCCCTGGCCATTTTGATGTGGTAGTATGCATCTTCTAGATCTATTGAGCACATCCAGTCGTCCTTCTGTAAGAATGGAAGGATCGATTGAAGCGTGACCATTTGGAACTTTTCTTTCCTGACGAAGGTATTGAGGTAGCTTAGGTCCAGGATGGGCCTCCAGTCCCCTGTTTTCTTTGGAACTAAAAAGAACCTTGAGTAAGTCCCGAATCCTTGCTGGTCCGCTGGGACTGGTTGGATGACTCTTTTTCTAGCAGCTTTGAAATTTCTATAGCTGCTGGCTCTCGCAGATGGGGCGGTACATCTGGGAGTCTTTTCTTTGGGATGGGATGGGATAGAAAGGGTATGTTGTAACCTCTGGTAACCACGCTTTTACCCACTTGTCTGTAGTTATATTTTGCCAGGCCTGAGGGTATAAAGCTAAGCGACCCCGACTGCCTCCAGAGCAGGACAGTCGGGCCTCCTCTCAGGAGTGCTGGAAAGGTTTACCAGGGAGTGTATCCCTGTCACCTTGATGTTGCGGACCCCTCTGCCGCCAGGGCGGCGTCTTCCACCTCTGCCCCTCCTCTGCCTCTAGAGGCATCTCCCTGTGTGCCTGGGAAAGATCCTTGGGGTTTTGAAACCACATTTTCCACCACGTTGCCCTTTGGGGTGCGGTCTGGTTGGGGTGGAAAACGGACTCCGACAGCAGACAGAGTCTTTCCCTCCTGTTCACACCGGGTAAGGGTCTCCTTTACTTTGGGGCCAAAGAGAGTGGCACCGTCAAATGGGGCGTTAGTAAAGGAAGACTTGAAGGCTTCCGCAAAGGAACATAAGCGCATCCAGGATTGTCTGCGAAGAGCAATCGCTGAAGCTGCTGCCCTACTCGAACCTTCGGCTGCATAGGAAATCAGCCTCATGGACGAGTTCACAATGGATGTAAGGGTATTAAGTTGCGCTGTCACTTTCTCTGAGACAGCCGCATCTGTAGTACCTTGGAGGGTATCTCCCAACTCTTTGACTAGATCCCTCTGTAGACGTGTAAAATGGGTCAAATAGTTCAGGGATCGCATGGAAAAAGCCGCTGAACTAAAAATGCGCTTCCCGTACCTATCCATCGTCCTAGAATCTTTATTAGGGGGATGGACAGATGAGGAAGACTCCGACATCTCCTTTTTCGTGGCTGCTGCCACCACCATAGCGTCCACTGGAACTCCTTTTGTTAAGTAGGACTTGTCCTGAGGTGCCGTGATGTACTTATTGGGTTTCCTTGGGACTGGTTCCACTGTGTCAGGAGCCTCCCACGCCCTTCGAGCAATTAGTTCCATTAATTCGTCGAAGGGCGGAGTGACCCAGGAGGAAGAAGGGCGAGCACCAAATGCCTTCAGCAAAACTGACTCATCCTCAGAAGGGGGAAGGGACTGCCAGTCACCTCTCTGTTTCAGGATCTCCAATATGTCCGAAAAAGAGACATCTTCTGAAGGTGACTTAGGGACCCTTCTGACTCATCTAAGTCAGTATCAGATGTCAAGGATTCTTGTGGAGAATCCAAGTGTCTCCTCTTACACAATCTTTTCCTAGGGACTTCTTCGTGGGGAGCATCCGAAGAAGCCTCCGAGGAAGAGGGGGCACCCTCCAGCGGTGGCTGAGACACCGGTGCCCGGCGCTTGGATGTGGCCGTGGGTGCAGAGGAGGATAACGGCCCTTTATGGGGAGGAGAGGTTGCTTCCACTGATGTGGTTGTCTGGGTAGACAACACCTTCCTCATTAGGTCGAACGCCCTCGGGTCTCGCATCGAAGAATCTCCCGGTTCCGAAGAAATGGGAAGAATCCCCGACACAGGCACCGAAGGCATCGACCCCGAGGACGGAGCCGAATCGATCCGCGCCGAGGCCCCGAGGGGGAGAGTCGGAACCGAAACGTCGGTTCGACTCTCGGCCCCGGAACCAAGAACAGATCGTCGGCTCCGAGACTCCGGTATCGGGTCCGACGGAG